>NC_090759.1:21278996-21308996 GCF_036898095.1 Palaemon carinicauda
GATTAACTTGGATCCAGATTTTTAAAGATAAAGTGTTTACTCTTCTTTATTCTATTTACGTCAGATACTTTGACTTGGAAGAGTTCCGTTGGTAAATATAGAAACCACTTGTCTTTCATCCACGGCCTTGAATCTCTTCTTTGATTTGCTTGATTTAACAATGTTGTTTCGTTACATTTTCGTTCACATCACACTAATTCGAAGACAAAATAAGACTGGCATTTAGCTCCTTGTCTTGTTGCATTATCAACGGATCAAATAGTAGCTAGAAAAATATTTTCTTGCTTTGGGTCGTGTTAATACATATAATTATCTTTTCAGTTAGGAAAAGATATATTGTATGTTCCTTATTTGTGCACCTTTTCTTGCATTATTTTTTGTAAACAATTATGGTCTTTTTAATGTTCTCTACAGTTTACGATGTTGGAATATCATTATTTTACAATGGAGGTACTTTTTCTGATATTCACTTCGTTTGATATGAAACTTAAATGAATATGAATTAACCCTTATAGTTATTGTAATAATGTGCGCAAGTACTCACTAAAAGTCAAAGATTGGATATTTTCACACATGAAATATATCACTAGTTCTTAATTATAGTATATCGACACTATTGCTATAAGTATTTTATCACTTGAATATTATACAAAATATTTCCTCTAAGAATTTCATCCATTTCGTACCCCAGGGGCTTATTGTTAAAGAGAATCTTTTGACCTTATATAGGTCTGTCCCCTCTGGCTCTAGAGCTGCGAACTCGCACTCTCCCTTCCCTCACACGCTCTCTACCTTTACTGGTGATGTGCCCAGCTACCCTCAGCTGCCAAAGGGTGCCAGTTCTTGCCATGGGCATTTTCCCCTTCACATCATCCCCGCTGGGGAATCTTAATGGGATGTTATTTTCTCCACTTTTTTCCCCTCAAGGTTAATTTTCTCTCGTTTCTATTTCTTTTCTTACCTTGTTCATGTTTTTGGCTAAGGATGGTGTTTGGATTAAATTATTATTTCATAATTTTAGATTTCCCAGGATCAGCTTATTATGTAATTGTCAGTTTGGAGAATTTTATTACATATTATCTTTATATTTTTTCCAGTTCTTGGTGAAACCTTAGGATTTTTAAAGGAAAAGTATTCAGTTTTAAATATTTGATTTTGGGGTTAATGCCCCCTTAGGTCCAACCTCGAAAAACCCGAAAAGAGCTTCAAAATATTTATCAGAGTCTGGGGGAAACACGAAGAGAAAGACTGGACAGTAATGGAAAAGAAATAACTGAATTGAATAGAACGTTATCGAATCCTACTTATTAAATTAGGCTTAAGCCAGCAAGATAGGTATTACTCGATTTCTTAAGTTTAGTAGCACGTTAACTGAAATGTTTAGTAAAGTTTTGAGATTGATAAGCCCTTTGGTGGCGAAGAGGAATCTCGAGAGATTAAATATTAATTAAAATGACTAAAATTGTATTTGGATGAAATGATTATGAAACTTAAAATGTTACTTTGTCTAAAAAGTATTTAATCAGCTGGTTCTACCAGTAATAACTTATTCATCAGAAACTTGGAGATTTAGTAAAGCCTTCGAACATAAGCTAGTTACAACTCAAAGCTATGGAAAGAATGATGATGGGTTTACAATAAGAGACAGAAAAAGAGAAACTTGGATCTGAGAGCAAACTAGAGTGGAGGATATTCTTAAAAAGGAATGCACGTGGGCAGGACACATTATGAGAATGAGAGATGATAGATGGACAAAAAGAAAAACAGAATATGTCTCTAGAGGTCGCAAACAAAGCAGGGAAGGAAGAAAAGAAGATGAATTGACAAGCTAAGAAAATTTGCGGTTATAGACTGGCATAGATAGTCCATGAACCGACGTAGTGGAAGGAATTGCCTGAGGCCTTTGTCCTGCTGTTGACTATCAACGGCTGATGATGATGATATACCTATAAATGTATATATATATATATATATATATATATATATATATATATATATATATATATGTTTGTTGTGTATATATATATATATATATATGTATATATATATGTATATATATATATGTATATATATATATATATATGTATATATATATATATATATATATATATAAAATGTATTTATATATGTATATATATGTGTATTTATGTTCATATATGTGTATATATATGTGCATATATATATATATATATATATATATATATATATATATATGTTTATATCCATATACATTAATACAGATACTGTTACCGTATATATACAATGTACTATATACATTGTATAATATCATCATCTCCTCCTACGCCTATTCACGCAAAGGGTCTCTGTTAGATTTCGCTAGTCGTCGCTATCTTGAACTTTTATTTCAATACTTCTCCATTCATCACCTCCAACGTGACGCTTCATAGTCCGTGGCCATGTAGGTGTTGGCCTTCCAACTCTTCTAGTGCCTCGTGGAGCCCAGTTAAAAGTTTGGTGAGGTAATCAATCTCAGGGAGTGCAAAGAGCATGCCCAATCCATCTCCATCTACTCCTCACCATGATCTCATCCCCATATGGCCCTCGAGTAATCTGTTTTATAATTTCACATTTAATCCTGTCCAGCCATTCAACTCCCAATATTCTCCTGAGGGCTTTACTCTCAAATCTACAAAATCTTTTGGATATTGTTTCATTTTCATACCACGACTCCTGTCCATACAGTGACACCGATCTTAGTAAACTGATATATAGCCCGACTTTTATGTTATTTCAGGCGATTTGACCTCCAAATTTTACCCAACCTACACATTGCCTGACTGGTTTTTTTCGGTGTTTCATTAAACTCCAATTCTAAAAACCCTGTATTAGACCTCATGGTTCCTAAATATTTAAATTATTTTACCTCATTAATCCTCATAAAGTCTTTCTCCATCCAATGATATTTCATCTTGCATTGCATATTCCGTTCTCATCATCTGTCTTTCTTCTATTTATCTTGAGTCCAACCTTGTGTGTTATCCCATGCATTCTGGTAAGCAATCATTACAAATCCTCTGGTGTTTTGCTAATAAGGACAACGTCATCAGCGTACTCTAAGTCAGCTAATTTCTTATTACCAATTCTGTGAAATCCTTCTCCACCATGTCCAGCTGTTCTATGCATTACAAAATCCATGAGGAGGATAAACAACATGAGTGATAACTCATTCCCTTGGAGTACTTCACTGTTCGCTGGAAATTCATTTGACAGGTCTCCACTAACATTAACTTTGCACTTGCTATGCACATGAACAGATTTAATCAAATTTTCATATTTAAAAAGAACTCCATAATAACGCATGACTTTCCACAAAATTTGCCGGTGCACACTATCATGGACTTTTTCATAGTCCACAAATACCATCAAAAGTGGATTTCTATATTCTGCATATTGCTGTACAACATGTCTTAAAATGAAATTGTGTGTTTATATATTTGCATATATATATATATATATATATATATATATATATATATATATATATATATATGTCTTCATATTAAAGTATATCATATGACATACATACATACATACATGCAAGTATGTAAATATTTTCATAATTATATATATATATATATATATATATATATATATATATATATATATATATATATATATATATATATATATATAGAGGTATGTTTTAATATGTAAGAGTGATTTTAGGTAAGTTGAAGACAAAGGCTCTTCAGTATCCTGATATTTGCATTGACGCTGTCGTTAACCATATAAAACTCCTTTAAGATTCTAAGTGTAGTTCTTGATTAGGAAATTACTCGAGAAGCACATTCGGTTTGTATCGTCTTCAATTACACACTAATTGAAAAAGTCTTTATAGATTTTCGGCGATCAATGTATCCTGATGAAATGTTTCAGTGCTTTCCTTTTACCTTGTTTAGGATATTGCTCTCCTTTCTGGTTCTGGTGCTGACTACCTTAGTAATTAATTGGACAAAGATTTTCGTTCTATTAAATTCCTTATTTTTGATCTGAATATTAATCTCATGCACAGTCGTTAATTAGTTCTTCGTGCATGTTGTATAATATACTGTTAAATCTACCCATCTTTTGCATTCAGATATTTCCAGACTGTACTATGCAGTAGATAATAGTAGCCTACTAGGTGGGCAGATGACTTCTCCATCACAAGGCACCATACTATAGTAAAGGTTTTATTCAAGAAAAATTTTAATCTGGCGTTAAAAAGCGTAGGACTTCAAAAGTTCAAACTTGTTGCAAATGCTTTTCTTTATAACAGGTTAATATAAGTCTTTGTTCATAGTTTATAGATCTATATGACAGTTCTGTTGTAACGTTGGTATTGAATTTAGGTTATTTTATATCTATCATTCATTACTTCATCTATAGTTTATTTATTTCCTTATTTCTTTTCCTCACTGGGAAGTTTTCCTTGCTGAAGCCCTTGGTCTTGTAGTATCCTACATTTCCAACTAGGCCTGCAGTCTTGCTACTATTCAATTCTTTTTAGTTAACATGCGTCTCACATACACTACTACTCATCAGCTTTACCTTTTTTCTTTCAATCTTCTTCCTCATCATCGTTAGTTACAATTACTCTCTAATCAATCACACTGATCAAACTCTCTAATCTTTATACCATCATTTTGAGCATTCAAAACTCCGGCATCCCTTTGGCCTTGTAAACTTATCTTGTCCATGTTTGTTTACAAAACCTTTTTAAACTTCAACTAGCATCTGCAGTTTCACCTCACTATCCTTAAGCAATATTGCATTATCTGCTAACATCAGCTTCTCTTCACTCCATCTACATTGTTCTACAACCTATGTTCCTGTGTATCATCTTTGCAGGTATGAGTTCCATCCTTTTCTATGCTATCATTTCTTTGTCATCTTGCGTCACTGTATGCTTGAAGATAACAAACCATTATTACTTAACTGACTTTAAGTCTTAGATTAGTTTTTTGCTCAAGAGATAGGAAGTGTAAAGTCAATTATTCATAATAGCAGTTTCATATTTTCAAGATCAGCCATAAGTTATCAGGATTAGATAATATACAGGAATTGCCAGATATTAATCCTATTGAAAATTTATAGCACCACATAACTCCGCTGGATAGAAAAAGGTGTTTGAGGGGGGAAACTTTAAGTTATGTAATGAAATTATTAATTGAAATATAGAAATTTTGGTAAACATTAATGTATGTCCATTGGCTATGTCTGTTTATTATTTTGTAGCCTTAGATTTTTGGGGATTTGATCTTGGTGTTGGTTGGGTCCCGACTATTTGGTTTTCATTTGAAGTATTTTGGTTATTGGATTTGAGTAGCGTTGGATCTGTTTTGGGTTTTTTTTTCTTTCTGTATCATTTTTATACATTGATACTAGGGTTTCCTGACAACTTTAATTTTTGTAGGTAAATGGAAAAGTTTGAGACTTAAGCATTCACGACACAATAGTTTTCATTAGTCTTCCCAACCTTACTGCTCTTGTGAACTTATTGTAAATTATTGGTGCTGTTATACTTTACGGTCTATAGTGAATTTTATTCTACTGTATAGTATGTAGCTTATGGTAAATTTTCTTTCATTTTATAGTGTGCGGTTTACGGTAAATTTTCTGTTTTATATAATTTTTAATTATCTTTTTCAATTTTATATGTTCTATTGGAACATCAAAAAAAACTACATGCTATAGCCATACTTCATTTTCTATCAACAACAATAATTAGAAATCCAGGATGTTATAGTATTATTTAAAAAAAAAAGTTAAGCGTCCTCAGTAATTAAAGAAATTTAAAAAAAAACAATTAAAATCGTCAGCGATGTAAAATGATAAAAAAAAGTCAATAATATTTAGCTTCTGTATATAGATCTAATTAAAAATGACAAATACATATTTTTTTCCGGATTACTCCCCAATAATATTAGTCTAGATGTGGTTCTATCTTGGGTAATAAAGAGTTGGGAACGGATCTCTGGAGTTTTGTGACAACGCAGTGACCTGTCGCGTGCTTTGGCAACCTTTACAGTTGATTCTTATGGGCGTTCTGTGTGTGTGTGTGTGTGTGTGTGTGTGTGTGTGTGTGTGTGTGTGTGTGTGTTTGGTCTTAAGATTTAATCGATTCCTTTTTTTATCTACAAACAAGAGTTGACTTTATTATGAATCTATAACTTTTTCTTTACAAAATATAACCAATTCCCTTGAAGTGTGGTTCTAGAAATATACTCGAGGTAAATGCTTTGCTTTGGTGAATCTCTATATATCTTTAGTTTATCGATGGAGCAGTACTCGGGATGGGATCTCTCTCTCTCTCTCTCTCTCTCTCTCTCTCTCTCTCTCTCTCTCTCTCTCTCTCTCTCTCTCTCTCTCTCTCTCTCAATATTTTTCTTTGGCTAGAAAATACCTAAAATAAGGATAGAATGACTGTTTGATGTCAATTACTGTTAACTTATTTTATCATTAATGTACTTTTAAAACATTCCTTTACTTTGCGAATTTAGCTAAAAACATAAAAATTATTCCCATCAATATACGAGATCAGCATGCAGTTAAAATATAATAGTCTATGTTGTAATTCATTTTCTATTATTGTTCGTTTTCTGTTGTTCTTTATGGTCTGACTTTAAGGTAAAGAAATATAGACCGAATATAGTAGTTGGACTAGTGGCTTGTGTGTTATTTTTTGGTGTTAGGTTAACTTGGTTCCACTCTTGCCAGTAGACATATTTTCAAGTGAAAATTCCGTATTGATATGAATTTTAACGACATTACAGGGACGTCATATCAGATTTTTTCTTAGGAGGGCAAACACTTTAGCGAGTGAAGCGAGCCCAACCAGCTGGATGGTTTGTTGGGCTATGTAAGCGGCCCACGCCAATATATATATTATATATATATATATATATATATATATATATATATATATATATATATATATATATATATATATATATATATATATATATATATATATATATATATATGACCCGTGCAGACTGAGAATGAGACGTCAGCATATGGGTTTTCTTCATTTATTACAAAAGGTTCCTTTCCCCACTACCCTATCCTTATCCGTATCCGTACAAAAGGTTCGTTCGTAAGTACACTATACACAACTACCCTCTCAGGTGAGGGACGTGTCAACTCGAGTGCTGTCTGACATAGGTTTTTGTGGAATACTCATGAATATTGAGTTCATTTACCTTAACGTAAAACGCACACATATATACATGAATTAGGACATTACTCCCCCTCCCCCAAAGCTCCTCACTCTGGGAGGAGGTGCGCACTCGCCCTTACTAGTCTATGATATATGGACACTCCAACCCGGAATAGGCATGGCATGTACTAAACAGAAATGCAACATATAAATATATATATATATATATATATATATATATATATATATATATATATATATATATATATAGAAATAACCCCCCCCCCCAAAAAAAAAAAAATCTTCCACTAAGAAAAAAAAATGAAATATTGCATGTAAAAATGTGCACAACACAGTATAAATAATTCCACTCATTTCTTCTTAAGACCTCTGCAACCAAAACACAGAATACCCAAATTGAAAAAAAATCATAACATCAGGTCTACATAACCTCATCAATAACCTCCCTCTGGTTGCGGGCAATACGGGCTTCTTGGGCGGGACGGGTACGAATAGATATTCCTTAATCGGGAACGTTATATCCCACTGCTCCTTCGTTCTCATCTCCTGCAGCAGCAGTGTCTGCTATGTTAGTCCTTGAGTATCTCGGCATCTTGAACTTTTATTTCACCGGCTCAAAGAACAACTTCACTCACAACATACACAAACAGACGTATTTTCTACACCTGATACCAATATGACCCGTGCAGACGGATGACGAGACGTCGGCATATGGGTTTTCTTCATTTATTACAAAAGGTATGTTCGTAAGTACACTATACACAACTACCCTCTCAGGTGAGGGACGTGTCAACTCGAGTGCTCACCTGCAACTAACTACTCCCTTCGTTACCAAAATGCAACCATTGCAAAACATGCTGACACATAGGTTTTTGTCAAATACTCATGAATATTGAGTTCATTTACCTTGACGTAAAACACACACATATACATGAATTAGGATATATATATATATATATATATATATATATATATATATATATATATATATATATATATATATATATGTATATATATATATATATATATATATATATATATATATATATATATATATATATATATATATATATATATATATATGTATATATATATGTATATATATTGTCTCACCATCATTGATGCTTGATAAATAGACTAGATATACAAGGATCAAGAAGCAAAATATTTCAGAGAAGTTTCATATATTCATGAGTGCACAATTGCTAACAAAATATGATAATTTTTCTTTATCTTTACATTTAAATGAAAATATATTTCACCATAAATCAAACTATAGAACCATTGGTTGGCAATGCCGGACATTAATGAAAATCATGAAACAACTGCACCATAATTGTAATTTTCATTAAGATTATGAATTAAATATGATAATTTGAGTACCAATGAAAATAGAATAACATAAAAAGTAATACTGTTAATCATTTCAGTATCACAATGCAAATAAAATTATATAAATTTCTTTTTTTTTTTAATATTCCGAAATAGAATTACTCCAATGAATACCGACGGTGTCTCAGCGAGCAAAACCATTCCCTAGCTCTTCTAAATCAAATGATTTAACCATAGGTTTTTCTGTGGCCATCAACAACAAAGAAAATGGCCGTACATCTCCAGTTGTAGTTTGCAAATAGTTCTTCACATGTTTTAACACAGAAAAGAAAAAATTTCCACTGCACAAACAGGAACAGACACTGAGAAACAGATAGAGCTAATACGCTCAACGCATCCGCCTTACCTAAAGGCTTGCCTGAACGGTGATACAACGCAAATGAATAGGCTTGCAGCATCAAAGACCACCTCTGAATTCTACCAGAAGCCATCTCCGGAATAGGTTTATTAGGGTTAAGTAGGTCTAATAAGGGCTTAGGATCAGTAAGCAGTAAAAAGTTAATACCCCATAGATAATTATGAAACTTATTAAATGCAAAATTGCGTGATAGAGCTTCTTTCTCTGCCTGAGAGTTGTTACGTTTGGTTTTATTTAGAGTAGGAGTGCAAAAACTGCTATACTACTTCTAATATAAAACTGCACCTAACCCATACTTGGAACTGTCAGCAGACACAACTATAGGCAGCGAAGGATCAAAATGAATTCAACAAGTATCAATTAACAGAGATTTAGATTTCTGTAAAGCTCTACTAGGCTCCGAATTCCCCCTTCAGTGAACGTCTATCCTCAACAGATCATTCAACGGTTCCAGAACAACTGTTGCATTAGTCAGAAACTTCCTGTAGAAGTTAAGCATTCCTAAATAACTTCTCAACTGCGTAATATTCTTAGGTTCAGGAGCATTTAGAATAGCATCAAGCTTCTCCTTAGTAGGCCTTAATCCAGTCAAGTCAATGGGATAATCCAGATACTGACCTCTATCAACACCAAAGAATACTTCGTAGGGCACAGTCTCAACCCCACTCCCTTGAAACACCTTAAACCTAACATAGATGCTCCTCATGTTCACAAGAGTTCGAAAGCTAGACCAAAATGTCATAAAAAAAAATACACACACACCTGGAATACCTCTTAGTAAATCCTCTACAGCATGCCGAAATATTCCAGGTTCACTAGCTATACCAAAACACAAACGATTGTACTGAAACAGCCCACGAAGCGTATTGATAATAGTCGGGTGACGTGACTCAGAACTAAGTATAATCTGATTATAGGCATTAGTCACATCTAATTTCGAAAACTATTTTCCACTACCCACAGTAGCAAAAAAAAAAAAAATCATCAATTTTAGTTACTGGGTATGTCGTAAACTAATTACCTTGGTTAACGGTTAACCCATAATCACTGCAAATACGTACGGTACCATCACCTTTAAGTACGGGTACAATTGGGGCAGCCCAATTAGAATGAGCCTCAGGATGAATAATATCTTGCAGCAACAACTTATCCAATGCGGCGTCAACCTTAGCACGCATGCCATAGGGAACATTACGAGCCTTAAAATATTTAGGGAATACAAACTCCTTTAAGTCAAAAGAAACTTCTATGTCATTAAAAGTCCCTAGTACCTCTTTAAACACATCCAGAAACTTGAACACCACAATCTTATCTGTCACAGCAAAGATTGAACTATCAGCTAGAAATATGCTAATATGAAGGGCTGGCAACAAATCACTCCCTAATAGATTAGGACCAGAATCCTTAACAATAATTATAGATTGGTTCTCCAAGACCTGTCCTCGGAAACGAATCCTCACTTGAACCTCTCCATTTATGGGAATGTTAGACTTCAATTTAGTCAAAGAAGGCATTAATTTGGTGGTAGCTTTAGGAAAACTCTTACGGAACTAGTGCTCGCTAATTAAGGTACATGCAACACCAATGTCTACCTAAAATCTAACATCAGCGCTATTATTTAAATCTAGTGTGACTTACAGTGGTACGGATCTCCCAAATTACAAGAACTAGCTGTGAAAATGTACTCATTTACCACTTCATTACCAGAGTTACCTGTACCACTAAATTCTTCCGAACTTACAGTCTCAGACTTAGACTTTGTAGCAGGTTTTGACGAGTTATAACTACTATTATTCTTGCAAAACGCATATTGTCAATGCCCCCTGTGTGCTTACACAAATAACATTCTGCCTTTTTAAAAAGACAGTCACTTTTCCAGTGGTTCTTAACACACTCAGTACACAGCTTATCAGGTCTTTTTCCATTCTCTTTCTCCTTCCCTCCTTGCTTAGACTTCTGATTAGGAAAGGAATTAGCCTTGGACCTAGTTGTCATAATAGTATTTACCTCACGACTATAAGTATTAGATTTTTGACCGAACTCACGGACATCTTTGTCAGCTGCTTCCCTAGCAACAGTAATTTTTACTGCACGAGTAAAAGTTAGATTTTTGGGCTCGGCCATGTCCTGATGGAAGGTTCTTTTAGGTAGCTTTCTAAGGGATATTTGCTACGATGATACTCCCAGAGAATTAACCGAAGGTCTCCAGAATTCTAACTCCTGGCGCGAGTATCCATAATATAACTTTAGGGATATCGCATAATATCAAGGGACGTATTTTGTGATTTGACACATAGTATTCTTCACCCCGAAAAGATTTAACCCTTTGAAGGGGAAGACTGGCGAACGAAAGGGGAGCCGTTATCTAGGTACCCGGTTCCTATCCGTACAACTACCGGCCGCCATTCCTTTATCTGTAGCATTTAAGCTAAGTGCGCTCCCAACCCTTTCCCGGTGTTTGTTACGGATTACAGGAATATTAATAATGCAATCTCCAGCATCTTCATCCTCTGGAAAGTTGAGTATTTATTCTTTCCTGTGTATAATTTTAGGCTCCCTTCTCACAGTTAAATTCGTATAATTTAAGTGTGTTTGGTTGAGCGTAGCCACAACCAAAGGCGGCCATTTTAAGACCGCTGTCGCACATTATTATTGCATTTTATTTAGTCAGTAGAGCGACATTCCCAGTATTTAGCTATAAATTTAGCTAGTTAGGCCAATTATACTAGTGGATACAATATTATTTTATTCCTCTTCCTAAATGTGAATTTACTTTTCGTGTACGCCGGGTGCCCCGGAGGTACCAACCATGACCGCGGTCCCCACCGGACCAGTATGTATACGTTAGTAAAGTAATTCCCCATGTTTAACCTCGCCCTATCGTTCCTTATTAATTCGGATGGGGACATACATCCCCTAGAGTTTATCGATAAGGTTCGATATATATTCTCTTTTAGAGAAAAGAGGCTAAACCCTTCCTCCCTCCCTGCGCTGCCGCCATTACAGGCGGAAACCTCTATCTTTCGTCATTGCCATTGAGTAGAACTCCGGCTGGACCTAGATAGTAATAACACAGTCTTTCTTCTTTGCTGCCGAGTACTCTGGCTTTGAAGTTAGATGGTAATTCAGGGTGCCCTGTCTTGCAGCCGACAATGTCGCCGACAGGGGAATCTTTGTTCCTCTGCCGCCCATGATGTCATCAGCACAGGAAGCCATGCTTAGTTAGTTCACGGTCGAAGGTGGGGCCTTTCTCCCCTGTGAACTATAAGACCCTCCCCCTCCCCCTCTGTTCTTTAATGTCAGCCTAGCCGTCACGACATTCTCTCACTGGTACTCAGACAGTCATCCCAGCTTGCCAGGACCCTACCGGTGGCGGTTAGGTAGCCGCCTCTGTCGCTTCCCCCTTATGTCCTTCTTTCACCGGAAGTGAATGCCCCGGGGGGAAAGACTGAGCCGGCCCTGATGGCTGCCGGTGGGAAACCCACCCAACATACTGTTGACAATTCTTCAGTCCTCTCTTGGTCTGCCATCCACAAACCTTACAACCGGCAGTATAGCCGGCGGCAGACTTTTGTGGATGGATGGAAGCTAGAATCAGATGGATTCCTTCCCTTCCATTAGAACTCTCATTCTGGCAAGGAGACAGTAGGCGGCAGGATAGTCCTACACTTCCAGTTATTGTGCTAAACCATAATAATAGGAAACCCTCCTTTCTATTCTTTCTCTCTCTCTATCAGTTAGTACCGCCAGGTACTAACCTTACCCCGGTAGTGTACCGGTAAATCTACAGTATACAACAATACAGTAGTACATGTAATTTCTAACATACTGTGTATCCTATCACAGTCTATTGTTGGGACCGCATACCATGTTGAGGTTGAGTAATCCCTCAACACCCAGATGAATCCTTTGATCATCGGGACCCATATAAAACACCGATCAATATTAATATACTACAGGTGGAGAAATTAGTATAAATATTTACTAACCCCGTCTCTATGTACAAGAGTCGTTTCACCCTGTATTTTCCGTTATAGGGAATCTAAATATTAATATTGACGGAGGTCTCAGTGATTGCCTGGAAGGGGAATCACAGATATGTTTCTTTCCTATTTCCTTTCTAGCTTACTAACCTAAGCTATTAATTACTATAGTAAGTATTGCTATTAAATGTATGCATTTATATCAATGATATAAACAACTGAAAACTCATCAAATGCTTTTCCTTTACACGAGGAACCCATGGGGATGTGTGCAATTGTGTTCTGCAACCACAAGAGTAAGGACTTTTTTGGGCATACAATGTGCAGGTCTCATGCCCCCTTCTTCATCGTATCTGGATCCCTGAGGTGCTGGGACACGAAGGGTTGCTCCAACTGCTCGACCTTGCTGTCCAATGGCTTTGGAGAAACCATCCCTGTCTCCATAGAGGCTAGGGATACAGCAAGGGAAACCCTTCGTAGGTGGGTACGAGGGTTCCTAAAGAACTCTCTGGGACCTTACCTGCCAATGAATCTCTCGGGTGCCTCCTGTTCTCTAAGGCTCACCCTAGTGCGGTAGTACCCCAGGAACAGGTCCAGCCTCCCTTCATCCAACTGAAGATCGACGCGGACATCCACAAGGCACTCGAATGCATGGACATCCACCAAGAACGGATGTCGGAAGTGTCTACCGACACTGAACAGGACCTACTGCAAGAAGGCCCTGAAGAAAACGTGGTTCAACCACCAACGAAGGAAGAAGGATCCGTTCCGACAGTGACTGAGGACCCCCAGTTCACCGTAACGGCATATCAACCTATGCTGTCGACCTCTTCAACCCCAACTCCCCAACAGACTACACAGGTCGATAGGAGCGAGGCGCTCCTATCATCAATTCAGCAGATGTTGGAAGTGTTCCAGAAGAAATGAGAGGAGATGAAACTGGACATCCAACAGACGAAGAGAGAGGTACAAGAAGGGAAGCGCCCCGGAACTTCCAGAGGCTCTACTAAACCCCTTAAAGTATCAGACCTCCCTCACTGCTCCGAAACCAACCCCTGGAGGTATACGGAGCACATGCCCATGATGAATGGGAAGCTATTCATCTCCGAGAAGTTGGGGCCAAGCCACTTGAAGATCTTGAATTTTGGCCCAGCTTTTCAGCTTACCTAGATTGTTACGTGAGACTGCGGAATGACCCTGCACTCTGTGAGGAGACGGTACCAAAGGAAGTCATTGTCTTCGAACATGACAAGGCATAGGCCATCCTTACCAAGACCCTGAAAGGAGCCAGATACACCAACTCCAAGGTCTCAGCACTGAGCAAGAGGCATCCAACCTTTATTGCTCCTTCCTCCAGAGCTTTCCCCTTTTCGGAGAAAGCCTTCGACTGTGTCATTAAAGCAGTCGAAGAAGGTAAACCCTGCCCAATCCTAGAGGAATGTAAGCCATTATCTCTAGCCATGCCTACCTGCGAGGAGAAGTGGAAAGAAGTACATCTAACCTTTTCTGTCTCGAGGTTGGATCTGGAGATAGCAGGCCGACAGTTCAACGAAAACCTTCCAAAGTTGCCAGATCATCTCTTTAGAAGGGAATAGGAGACGAAAGAAAGACTTGCCGCCTCCCTGTCTCATCAGAACTGTTTGGAAATGTGTGCAGGCCTACATAACGCCCCAGACATGTACATGGTCTTAGCCAAGTCTCACATGGGTACCCTTGTGAAGGACTTGTATGCTTTTGTCAGGTCAAGGAGGACCTGTAAAGAGCACGTGTTCGCTGCAGCAACGGTGTAACACGAGCCCAGAAAACTGATTTCATCATATATCTGTGGCAAAGACCTTTTCCCATAGGAAGTGGTCCAAGAAGTCATTGCCAAAGCAGCCACGAAGAATAGGAACCTTCTCCAAAAGTGGGGCATGTCTTCAAAGAGGAAGTCTTCCTCAGACAGAGGTCCCCAGCCTAAGAACAAGAAGGCAAGAAGACCACGTAGACCTGCACAACTTCTGGCCGTGACCATGGCCTCAAATGGTAGCCCAGCCTCAAACCACCTTCCAGATGGCCCCTCAATAGCTGGTAGCCCAGTCACCAGCTGGTAGCCCAGTCACCAGCCGGTAGCCCAGTCACCAGCTTTTAACCCTGGCTTTGAGAGACACTCGACCACCTTTCGGCCCTACAAAGATAGAGGCCCAAGAAGAGGTTCCTCCAGAAACCCCCCAAGGGGCAGAGGAGGATGCGTTCACGGAAACAAGTCCTCAGGAACCCCTAAGCAATGAGGGGTTCCAGGTAGGGGGAAAATTTTTTCACTCGGTAGTAGTACGGATAGGAGGTCCACTGGGTACCTAGATAACAGCTCCCCTTTCGTTCGCCACTCTTCCCCCTCAAAGAGTTTAATCTATTCGGGGTGAAGATTGTATGTGTCGTATCTAAAAATACGTCCCCTGATATCATGCGATATCCCTAAAGTTGTATTATGGATACTCGCGCCAGGAGTTAGAATTCTGGAGACCTTCGGTTAATTCTCTGGGCACTGAAGCTAATATTCCTTAGAAAGCTACCTAAAGGAACCTTCCATCAGGACGACATGGCTATCTCACCCAAAAATAGATTCTTCACTTTGCTCAAAATCTGTTTTTTCTCTGTCAACAGAACATGCTGCGTACTCTCCTCCATAAGACCCATAACTAGCTTATCCCGAATCATCTCATGTAACTTGTCTCCAAACTCGCATGAAACTGCCAGACAAACGAAGACACATTCTCATGGTGTTCTTGACACCTATCGAATTTAAAAATCTCATAAATAACTATTATTTGAGGCTTGTGATGATTTGTTAGCACCTTGACAAGCTCATTGAAAGTACAATCTCTAGGAGATTTAGGGCTTACTAAATCTTTGACCAAACCATGAATTTTAGGACCTATTAGTGATAGGAATGCTAATACCTGCCTGGCATTAGCAATATCATTAGCTTGAAAAAATAGTTTGACCCTCTTCACAGGTAGAAAATTTCTCACTCATGATATGAACTAACATTACCAATGAGTGCTATATTTACTAATAAAAAACAAAGGATTAACTATCATCTAGATAAATCACAAGAAGTTTAAATAACTAACAGTCTAGATACAATAAGATACCATAAACACGTTCTAGCATGTTACCCAAGTCCAATCACATAGATATTTTAGGCAAATATATAAGTAGGCTAGGTTAGTTTATTAGCCTAACACCAAATGTCACGATCTGGCATCAAGCTCGTCGCCAATTTGTGGTGGCCTTTAACCCTTAAGATAAATAGTAAACAAAGCTAGACTACATAAGATCCGACAGAAGTACGGTAAGCTAGGCTGCTGCTAATACCATAACAACAACCGAACAATTGATAGCTATTAGATAGAACGCTTGTTATAAGTATGATAGGCTAACTGCTTAGGAACGACACGTGGTCAGACCATATACATAGAACAATATCTCACAGCTTACCTGTATCTTCCAGTAGCACTCAAGTAACATCGAGACATGGGACTGGGTAGGGAGGGATGATATTAGTTGGGAATAGGATAAGGTTATCAGGTCGGAATAAATAAATCGGCTCTCACACAATACAATCGTTATTTCTGTACATGTTGCTGCTTCTAACCCCAACAACCACCAACAGAATGGCCGTCAACATAGGGCTCTCCACCCGATAGAAAATAGCTTATAAACTAAAAATAATAGTGTTGTTTTTCAATAGTAGAATTGCAAATGAAAAACTTCTTGGTAATGAAATACACACACATAATATATATATATATATATATATATATATATATATATATATATATATATATATATATATATATATATATATATATATATATATACACACACACACATTCATACATACATGCACAAGTACTATTCCATTACAATAAGTGAGATAATGTATAAGAAAATAATTAATTGAAACCAATAAAACCAGTTGTCTCCCCATGGGAATCATGAGATAAACACCAGTCATTTTATCAAGATTGCTCATTAGTCATACGAGGTTGGCACAGGTTTTTTTTAATGTGCACATCACATGAGGCCGTTCCCTAGTAATGTGGGTGTGACATGATTTTAACCTTCAGACATGTTCTATGCCTTCCAGTCCTTCTATGAAACAAAGAAATTTATTTTAGATCATAAATATCTCTTTGACATTTTACGGATTCTGGTAGTTTCTCTGTTTTTAAGACGTAAATTTTTTAAGGACATTTAATGAATAAAATTTAAATTTCTATCTATATCAGATTTATACCTTAATTCATTTTTATCATCATTATCATCATCATATCCTCCTCCACCTACTGACGCAAAGGGTCTCGGATAGATTTCACCCACCAGTCATCTTTATCTTGATGTTTTAATTTAATACTTCTCCATTCATTAGCTCCTACTTCACGCCTCATAGTCCTTAGCCCTGTAGGCCTGGATCTTCCAACTCTTTTAGTGCTGAATGTTTAGTGAACTAATCTCTCTTGGAGAGTGCGAAGACCATGCCCAAACCATATCCATCTACCCCTCATCTTGATCTCATCCACATATGGGACTCAAGTAATCTCTTGTAGTTTCATATCCTTTTGAGGCCTTTGTTCTCAAATCTACTAAATCTATTGGTGATTGTTTTATTGTCATACCATGACTTGTGTCCATATAGTAACCCCGATCTCACTAAACTGGTGTATAGTCCAAATTTTATATGTAATTTCAGGCGATTTGATTTCCAGATTTTACTTAACCTATCCAATGTCTGATTTGCTTTTTTTTCAATCTTTCACTAAACTCGAATTCTAAAAACCCTGTATTCGTGGAGATCATATTTCATAAATATATAAATGATTCTACCTCATTTATCCTTTCTCCTTCCAATGATATTTCATCATCCATTGCATACTCCGTTCTCATCATCTCTCTTTCTTCTATTTATCTTGAGGCCAACCTAGTGTGATATTTCATGTAATCTGGTAAGCAAGCATTACAAATCCTGTGGTGTTCTGTTAATAAGGACAACCTCATCACCATATTCTAGGTCTGCTAATTTCCTATCACTAATGCAGTCCAATCCTTTTCCACCATCTCCGACTGTTCTATGCATTACAAAATCCATGAGGAGGATAAACAACATAGGTGATAACACATCCCCTTGGAGTACTCCTCCACTGTTCACTGGAAATTCATATGATAGGACTTCATTAACATTAACTTTGCACTTGCTATGCTTATGAACCGACTTTATCAAATTCACATATTTAAGAGGAATTCCATAATAACGCAGAACTCTCCACAAAATTGGTCGGTGCACACTATTAAAGGCTTTTTCATGGTCCGCAAATGCCATCAAAAGTGGATTTCTATATTCTACGCATTGCTGTACAACAAGTCTCAAAATGAAAATTTGGTCAGTGCAACTTCTACCTTTTGGAAATCCTGCTTGTTCATCTCAGCTTTTCATCAATCTTAGAATAAACATACTATATATTTTCATAACTGACGTAAGTGTTATGCCTCTGTAATTATTGTAATCAGTCAGGTCTTTTTTCACCATTTTCACCAACACTCCTAACTCCCATTCATCAGGTTTTGCCTCTTCATGCCACATTCTACAAATTAATCTTGTAAGTATTCTGGAGGTCACTTTATTTTCAGCCAGTATCATCTCAGCAGTTATTCCATCGTATCCAGGGACTTTCCATATCAGTTTCTTAATGATAGCTTCAACTTCAAACACTGAATTCATTCATGGGCACATCAAGGTCTTCACCAGCATCAGATATGTCAGTCAAATTATTCCCTTCGTATCTCCTATTCATAACCTCACTAAAGTTTTCCATTCAATGCTGTCTTTCTTCATCTTCTTCTGTTGTTATAACAGGTTTAATTATTCCTTCCTGAATTATGATAGATAATCTATCCTATTTTAATAATTGAATAATAATGCAAAAACGTCAACTTCTAATGACTGAATTCTTCGTCTTTTGATGACTATTTTCCAACATATTCAACAGTGACTTTCATAAGTATTCTCACATTTACTGTGATACTCTTTATCTTTCATATTTTCGGTGATCAGTCTTTCCTGAGGAAATGCTGTAATTCTTTCACTCTACCTTATTTCGAGTATTGTTTGCCTCTGGTCATCAGTTTCTGACTCCCATCTTAATTTGTTGGACAAAATCTTGCGGTCTGTTAAATTCCTTATTCCTGAACTGGCTGTTAATCTCTAGCTGCTAGCACCATCGTTCAATTAATTCTGTATACATGTTGCGTGAGATTTTTTTTTTTAATTCTGACCACCCTTTGCATTCAGATCTTCCCACATAGTACCATCCTGTACGTATTACTAGGTATGCGGTTGATTCTAACAATGTTAACTTCCCCAACTCAATACTGCACAGTATTCTAGAAGTTTTATTCCAGCTGCAATCAAATTGGGGAATGATTTCTCTAATCTAGCTATTACATCGGTGCAACTTATGAAGTTCGTACTTGTTGCAAATGCTTCTATGTTGCACAGGTTGACTTAGTCTATTTTCATAATTCATGTGTGACAGATTTATCTTAACGTTATTACTGATCTTTATAGACATTTTATATATTCCATTCATTACTCATTTGCTTTCCTCACTGAGCTACTGTCCCTGTTGGTGCCCAAGGACTTGTATCTTCCTGCTTTTCCGACTAGGGTTGTAACCCATATTCTACTACTACTACTACTACTACTACTACTACTACTACTACTACTATTACTAGTAGTAGTAGTAGTAGTAGTAGTTAGGCAAATCATCAAAATATTTATTTCAAACCAAGCCTGCATTCACTTCCTACATATTTACATTTCCATCTTTTTTATATGCATTTGTTCATCAACGTTTCACTGTGCATTTACTTTCCTTTACAAGGACATAATCATCATCATTATATATTAGCTTACCTCATCCGTATTATATAACATGCTTTCGTTTCCTCTCAATTTCTTGTCTGTTACCATGCGCTCCTTCTTTGTCTCTGTGCACTTTGTTCTTTATTGTAGTATTTTTAAATAATTTTCTCTCTACTAAACTTGCCTTCTCCAAATCTCACTACTTACTACTTATATTTAACCTCCTACCCTCTTATTCTAATAAACGTTGCCTGCTGATCACATTATGGCAATATTATTATTATTATTATTATTATTATTATTATTATTATTATTATTATTATTATTATTATTATTATTACTGCTGCTGCTACTACTACTATTACTACTACTACTACTACTAGCTAAGCTACAACCCTATTTGGAAAAGCAGGATGTTATAAGCCCAAGGGTTCAAACAGAGAAAAAATAGCCCAGGGAGGAAAGGAAATAAGGAAATAGATAAACTACTAAAGTAATACGAGATTAAAATAAAATATTTTCAGAACAGGGACATTAAAATAGATCTTTCAAATATAAACTATATTAATTTATGTCTTCTATAGCCCACACTTCATTACTTTTTGACTTAGTTAGTCTTCTTGGTTTCCTTTTGATAAACTTAACCTTCTTAATTGTGATAAAATGAAAGTTTTTTCCTCCTCCGTTGATAGTTGAAACTTTAATCTTTCGTAGCATCCGTTACAGTTACTGACAGCTTGTTGCTTCATCTACTCTGTACGAACACATCATCCAGCAAACATTTAATCTTTAGTAAGTTTCTATATGAATATTCTTTGATGGATATCATATGTTTCCATAAATCTGGCCCTTGTCTACTTTACTTTACTTACTTTACTTTGATGGCTGCTTTTCCGGTCCCATACAGCAAGGGAACCCCACGCTCTACAGGACCACCACTGTCGTTTTACCTTGTTCGTTCAGAATATTTATCTTTTCAAATCACGTATTGTTCATTTACTGTTAAATCGTCACTGTCAAAAGGATCATGAAATAAGAAAGTCTTCAGTTTCCTCTTCAAAGCCTTAATGTCTTCAATCATTCGAATGTTTCGTGGGAGCTTATTATATAGTCTCGGGGCCGCATATTCAAAGGCTCTGGAGCCCAAAGTGGACATAAATCTAGGTTCCAACAGTTTGAAGCCATCTGTAACTATTCTCGCGTCGACACAATTTCTTTGCTGCGCAATATGTAGCAATTCTCTTAAGTATTTTGGACGACCGGTTCTGATAACTTGGTGGGTTATTGTACATATTTTAAATTCAATTCTCGTTTTAATCGGCAGCCAGTGTAAATCGATTAGTATAGGGGTGATCCTTTCTCTAGGTGGGACACCCTTTATCAGTCTTGCTCCTCTGTTTATTATGTTTTGTAATTTCTTAAGTTGCAATTTTGGTAAATTATAGTAGATAAAGTTGCCGTAGTCAATCCTGGTAATAACACAGTTTATCACAAGTTTCTTTACAGAATTTTTGTCCAGGTACTTTTTTTATAAACACAATACTTCTTAGATGGTAACCAGCTCTTTTTATTACATTATTTTTTGGGCATTTAGAGACAGGTTACAGTCAAGAAATACACCTAGATCTCGAACTTTACTAGATATCGGTACCGAGTCATTATTTATGTTCATTTGAATATCACCTAAGTTTCTCACGCTGTTTCTCTTGCCCACCACCATGAATTCAGTTTTGTTCTCATTTAATTTTAGTTGTTTGAATGTCATCCATTCTCTAACACTATCAAGGATTCGGTTTAGATTTTCAGTAGTGTCATGTATATCATTTATGAAGAAGTAAAATTGTTTGTCATCTGCAAATAGTTAAAACTTCACGCCATGCCTTTGTAGCATTTTCGATAGACCAATAGTATAGATGCAGAATAGGATTTGGCCAAGTACACTCCCCTGGTGTACCCCTCTGTTTAAGGGTTCATATGATGAATAAGAGTTTCCAATTTGTACACAGTAATTTCTTCCAACCAAGTAGTCTAAACATAATTCCATATGATTCTCACCATTTCCATATACTTCAAGAACCCTGAGTGTGCTTTTGTATTTAAGTCCTCTAGAAAAAAAAAAGATACTTATGTCTTCAAACTCACCCAGGTAAGATTTCAGACTTGACTAAACACATTCATAGATCGTTACCTATAAACCTCCACTATTGTAAGTTTTTATCCGTCCACACTCGTTTATACCTTTACACTTTCCAAACTAACTCACTTTTACTCTCTCATCCACTTCACTGGTGTACGCAACCCGTCAAAAAAGACGACTTATATTTAAATAGGTATGCACTCCCTTTCATTTCGGGGTACACCTCTCACCTTGATATGACTACTCTTTCTCCCCCTCCCCTACCAGATGGACGGGAGAGACCGAATAGTATGCATATATATATACATATATGTATGTGTATATATGTATGTATACATATATATATATATATATATATATATATATATATATATATATATATATATATATATATATATATATTATTTATATATATATATATATATAAATATCTCATATATTTATATACACACACGTATGTGTATATATATATATATATATATATATATATATATATATATATATATATATATATATATGTATATATATATATATATATATTTATATAAATATATATATATATATATATATATATGTGTGTGTGTGTGTGTGTGTGTACCCTGAAGAAGTGTACGTAATACACGAAAGCACTTGGTACCTGGTCTTTTACTTTCCTGTTTCCTGTGGATTTTACACTTTAATATCTGTCACGGGCAGATTTATGGCTGATAAGTAATATGTTGTGTGTGTGTGTGTATATATATATATATGTGTGTGTGTGTGTGTGTGTGTGTGTGTATAACCAGACACATGCTCTTTATTATATAGGGGAGATTCCTACATACTTTCTGTCACTTAAATACACTTCTCCACCTTAGTTCTACGCCTTTTTGCCACCTACAAGACGTTCAGCCTCGTCTTTCCAGTTTTGTGCACATTGCCCTTCTATCAGTTTTACGTACAGCCGAAACATCCATGTATCCTCTTTAGATAAAGCTAATCATGTAGATTTCTCTTCTTCTGTAACATATCCGTATGCATTAAAAAAAATTTCTCTCTCTCTCTCTCTCTGTGCAATATGAGTACAGAGCGTAAGGCTTCAAATCTCGTTACCTGTCATTTGATAACTTTCACACTGTGCAGATGAGTAAGAAAATGGTAGTACTTTCTCTTCATGTCTTGCCAGAGGAGGGTAAACGGTCATTGTTATTAACATCTGAAGAGGTGGCTCATCTTCCACTAAGGTAGTTTCCCGCTTCATTGGGTCAACTTCCCTTTTCCAGGTCGCTTTTTGTGTGTGATATATATATATATATATATATATATATATATATATATATATATATATATATATATATATATATATATATATATATATATATAATTTATTTTAGGATTGATTCACATGTGTTTTGGAGTGAAAGCTAAATTGAACTTCCATGGAAACGCTTGAAACTGAACTATTTTTCTCTACGATTCTCTTAGACTATTACCGTGTGTACCTTATATATGTGTGTGTTTATTGTTGTACACGCACATCCAAAAGTTCACAAAATGTGTTTGCCAATTGCATTACAGATGGATTAATTCTAACACTTTACTATGCGTGCCCTTCAATGATCAAGGTTGTTATATTCTAAAAAAAAAAAAAAAACTTAAAAATAATCTAGTTTAGATTCTTTGCTCAAAGAATATGTTGAACATAAGGTTGAAGAGAATAATAATCTTCTCGCCGTTCATTAATTCGTTGGCTCGTATTTTTCGAGAAAAAAAAATATTGCTAACGTTACTCGATGATTCAGTTAAGGTGATGTTGAGGTGATCTCGGAGATAATAGAAAACTTATTTCATTGTAATACTGTCTTGATCATACAAACATACGACGTCAACAAATACGCATTATAATGTCTTGATGGATTCGCTGAACGAAGTTCCTTGCTGCTTTATGAATTCCAAATTCTTAAAAGATACAGATATTGTTGGAGAATAATATTGCAGACCTGATGACGGTTAACAAATCATTATTTGGAACTCTTTCATTTTATCTTTTATTGCGTATCGATTTTATATCCACTTTGATTAATGTACCATTCTCTTATTATAAGTGCACTGAATTGACATTGAAATGACTTATTGTATCAAGGTATGTTGCACAATACAATGTTTATTGCTTTGGCCATTTCCTGTTCGTTGAGATTATCAATTGTGAATTGACTTTATCGTCATTTTACTATTATTATTATTATTATTATTATTATTATTATTATTATTATTATTATTACTTGCTAAGCTACTACCTTAGTTGGAAAAGCAGGATACTATAAGCCCAGGGGCTCCAATAGGAAAAGTAGCCCAGTGAGGAAAGGAAACAAGGGAAAATAACTATAAAAACTTTAACAAAACAAGAGGAAGAGAAACAAGACGGAACAGCGTGCCTGGGTGTAGATTTTGTAACTTTGTTTGCATTGGTAACTTGCAATATTGCGTGTTGTTGTTGTACAGTTGTACACAGAAATCCATGGGACACCTCGCACCAAAGTGCACCCTGCCACACCCATATTTCTCGGGGAGTAACCAAACAGATAGTGTAGGCAGAGGTGGTAGGCGGGACTATACACAGGAACTCGCAGCGCATAAGGGTGTGGATGGATGCACTTCATCATAACGAGGTGTACCAGGAATCCCTGTGTCCAATTGTACTTTATTAGGAGTCTAAATGAGTTAGGAATTACTTTACCTTGTTTTATGTAAATGTTTGCTTACGTTATAGTTAATTTATTTGACATTGACGGGCAGATGTGTTACTGATGCTACTATTCTAATTACATGTTTTGCCTGAGGGAATGTCGTTACTTTAAATCATTTGAATAGATTAAGCTAAATTTATTTCATGGAGGTGAAGTATGGCTGTAGAATGAGAGAATAAAAAAATATAATTCAAAATTAATTTCACAATTGTGTAAAAATGAAGAATTGGCTGAAAGGTTAAAGAGGCCGTGTATTTTGATAAGGTTTTATCACTAGAGAGAATATTTGACGATCGGTTTATGAAACTGTGCATGTGTGTGTTGTGGGAAGCTGCAGTGAGGAAGATAAGTTGCGTAGTTTGTATTCATGGACGTCAATAAGTTACTGATTGCCTAATTGATAGAGAAGTTGATGTCGAAATTTTCTGTACATGTTTTTATTTCATTTTTTTTTTTTTTTTTTTTTTGATTCAGTGGTTGGATAATAAACATTACGCTGACTTTTTTTTCTCTCCAAATGTATTTTTTTTTCCTGGTAGTAGAATTAACATGGGAGGAGATAAGTGAATCACACTTCAATTATATTCCTAGTTATCTGCTAGTTTTAATAAATAATTGAATGGAGTTAGTTATCTGCAATAATGAATTGAATGGTGTTAGTTATCTGCTATGAAGATTTAAATGTAGTTAATTATCTGCTATAAACAATTGAATGTTAATTATCTGCTGTAAACAATTGAATGGAATTAATTGTCTCCTATAAAGAATTGAATGGATTTAATTATCTGCTATAAAGAATTGAATGGAGTTAGTTATCTGCTATAAAGAATTGAATGGAGTTAGTTATCTGCTATAAAGAATTGAATGGAGTTAGTTTTCTGCTATAAAGAATTGAATGGAGTTAGTTATCTGCTACAAAGAATTGAATGGAGTTAGTTATCTGCTATAAAGAATTGAATGGAGTTAGTTATCTGCTATAAAGAATTGAATGGAGTTAGTTTTCTGCTATAAAGAATTGAATGGAGTTAGTTTTCTGCTATAAAGAATTGAATGGAGTTAGTTATCTGCTATAAAGAATTGAATGGAGTTAGTTTTCTGCTATAAAGAATTGAATGGAGTTAGTTTTCTGCTATAAAGAATTGAATGGAGTTAGTTTTCTGCTATAAAGAATTGAATGGAGTTAGTTTTCTGCTATAAAGAATTGAATGGAGTTAGTTTTCTGCTATAAAGAATTGAATGGAGTTAGTTTTCTGCTATAAAGAATTGAATGGAGTTAGTTTTCTGCTATAAAGAATTGAATGGAGTTAGTTTTCTGCTATAAAGAATTGAATGGAGTTAGTTTTCTGCTATAAAGAATTGAATGGAGTTAGTTTTCTGCTATAAAGAATTGATGGAGTTAGTTTTCTGCTATGAAGAATTGAATGGAGTTAGTTTTCTGCTATAAAGAATTGAATGGAGTTAGTTTTCTGCTATAAAGAATTGAATGGAGTTAGTTTTCTGCTATAAAGAATTGAATGGAGTTAGTTTTCTGCTATAAAGAATTAAATGGAGTTAGTTTTCTGCTATAAAGAATTGAATGGAGTTAGTTTTCTGCTATAAAGAATTGAATGGAGTTAGTTTTCTGCTATAAAGAATTGAATGGAGTTAGTTTTCTGCTATAAAGAATTGAATGGAGTTAGTTTTCTGCTATAAAGAATTGAATGGAGTTAGTTTTCTGCTATAAAGAATTGAATGGAGTTAGTTTTCTGCTATAAAGAATTGAATGGAGTTAGTTTTCTGCTATAAAGAATTGAATGGAGTTAGTTTTCTGCTATAAAGAATTGAAGGGAGTTAGTTTTCTGCTATAAAGAATTGAAGGGAGTTAGTTTTCTGCTATAAAGAATTGAAGGGAGTTAGTTTTCTGCTATAAAGAATTGAATGGAGTTAGTTTTCTGCTATAAAGAATTGAATGGAGTTAGTTTTCTGCTATAAAGAATTGAATGGAGTTAGTTTTCTGCTATAAAGAATTGAATGGAGTTAGTTTTCTGCTATAAAGAATTGATGGAGTTAGTTTTCTGCTATAAAGAATTGAATGGAGTTAGTTTTCTGCTATAAAGAATTGAATGGAGTTAGTTTTCTGCTATAAAGAATTGAATGGAGTTAGTTATCTGCTATAAAGAATTGAAGGGAGTTAGTTATCTGCTATAAAGAATTGAATGGAGTTAGTTATCTGCTATAAAGAATTGAAGGGAGTTAGTTATCTGCTATAAAGAATTGAAGGGAGTTAGTTATCTGCTACAAAGAATTGAAGGGAGTTAGTTATCTGCTATAAAGAATTGAATGGAGTTAGTTTTCTGCTATAAAGAATTGAAGGGAGTTAGTTTTCTGCTATAAAGAATTGAAGGGAGTTAGTTTTCTGCTATAAAGAATTGAAGGGAGTTAGTTTTCTGCTATAAAGAATTGAATGGAGTTAGTTATCTGCTATAAAGAATTGAATGGAGTTAGTTTTCTGCTATAAAGAATTGAATGGAGTTAGTTTTCTGCTATAAAGAATTGAATGGAGTTAGTTATCTGCTATAAAGAATTGAATGGAGTTAGTTTTCTGCTATAAAGAATTGAATGGAGTTAGTTATCTGCTATAAAGAATTGAATGGAGTTAGTTTTCTGCTATAAAGAATTGAATGGAGTTAGTTTCTGCTATAAAGAATTGAATGGAGTTAGTTTTCTGCTATAAAGAATTGAATGGAGTTAGTTTTCTGCTACAAAGAATTGAATGGAGTTAGTTTTCTGCTATAAAGAATTGAATGGAGTTAGTTTTCTGCTATAAAGAATTGAAGGGAGTTAGTTTTCTGCTATAAAGAATTGAATGGAGTTAGTTTTCTGCTATAAAGAATTAAATGGAGTTAGTTTTCTGCTATAAAGAATTGAATGGAGTTAGTTTTCTGCTATAAAGAATTAAATGGAGTTAGTTTTCTGCTATAAAGAATTGAATGGAGTTAGTTTTCTGCTATAAAGAATTGAATGGAGTTAGTTTTCTGCTATAAAGAATTGAATGGAGTTAGTTTCTGCTATAAAGAATTGAATGGAGTTAGTTTTCTGCTATAAAGAATTGAAGGGAGTTAGTTTTCTGCTATAAAGAATTGAATGGAGTTAGTTTTCTGCTATAAAGAATTAAATGGAGTTAGTTTTCTGCTATAAAGAATTGAATGGAGTTAGTTTTCTGCTATAAAGAATTGAATGGAGTTAGTTTTCTGCTATAAAGAATTGAATGGAGTTAGTTTTCTGCTATAAAGAATTGAATGGAGTTAGTTATCTGCTATAAAGAATTGAATGGAGTTAGTTTTCTGCTATAAAGAATTGAATGGAGTTAGTTTTCTGCTATAAAGAATTGAATGGAGTTAGTTTTCTGCTATAAAGAATTGAATGGAGTTAGTTTTCTGCTATAAAGAATTGAATGGAGTTAGTTTTCTGCTATAAAGAATTGAATGGAGTTAGTTTTCTGCTACAAAGAATTGAATGGAGTTAGTTTTCTGCTATAAAGAATTGAATGGAGTTAGTTTTCTGCTATAAAGAATTAAATGGAGTTAGTTTTCTGCTATAAAGAATTGAATGGAGTTAGTTTTCTGCTATAAAGAATTGAATGGAGTTAGTTTTCTGCTATAAAGAATTGATTGGAGTTAGTTATCTGCTACAAAGAATTGATTGGAGTTAGTTATCTGCTACAAAGAATTGAAGGGAGTTAGTTTTCTGCTATAAAGAATTGAATGGAGTTAGTTTTCTGCTATAAAGAATTGAAGGGAGTTAGTTTTCTGCTATAAAGAATTGAATGGAGTTAGTTTTCTGCTATAAAGAATTGATTGGAGTTAGTTATCTGCTACAAAGAATTGAAGGGAGTTAGTTTTCTGCTATAAAGAATTGAATGGAGTTAGTTTTCTGCTATAAAGAATTGAAGGGAGTTAGTTTTCTGCTATAAAGAATTGAATGGAGTTAGTTTTCTGCTATAAAGAATTGAATGGAGTTAGTTTTCTGCTATAAAGAATTGAATGGAGTTAGTTTTCTGCTATAAAGAATTGAATGGAGTTAGTTTTCTGCTATAAAGAATTGAATGGAGTTAGTTTTCTGCTATAAAGAATTGATGGAGTTAGTTTTCTGCTATAAAGAATTGAATGGAGTTAGTTTTCTGCTATAAAGAATTGAATGGAGTTAGTTTTCTGCTATAAAGAATTGAAGGGAGTTAGTTTTCTGCTATAAAGAATTGAATGGAGTTAGTTTTCTGCTATAAAGAATTGAATGGAGTTAGTTTTCTGCTATAAAGAATTGAATGGAGTTAGTTTTCTGCTATAAAGAATTAAATGGAGTTAGTTTTCTGCTATAAAGAATTGAATGGAGTTAGTTTTCTGCTATAAAGAATTGAATGGAGTTAGTTTCTGCTATAAAGAATTGAATGGAGTTAGTTTTCTGCTATAAAGAATTGAATGGAGTTAGTTTTCTGCTATAAAGAATTGAATGGAGTTAGTTTTCTGCTATAAAGAATTGAATGGAGTTAGTTTTCTGCTATAAAGAATTGAATGGAGTTAGTTTTCTGCTATAAAGAATTGAATGGAGTTAGTTTTCTGCTATAAAGAATTGAATGGAGTTAGTTTTCTGCTATAAAGAATTGAATGGAGTTAGTTTTCTGCTATAAAGAATTGAATGGAGTTAGTTTTCTGCTATAAAGAATTGAATGGAGTTAGTTTTCTGCTATAAAGAATTAAATGGAGTTAGTTTTCTGCTATGAAGAATTGAATGGAGTTAGTTTTCTGCTATAAAGAATTGAATGGAGTTAGTTTTCTGCTATAAAGAATTAAATGGAGTTAGTTTTCTGCTATAAAGAATTGAATGGAGTTAGTTATCTGCTATAAAGAATTGATTGGAGTTAGTTATCTGCTACAAAGAATTGAATGGAGTTAGTTTTCTGCTATAAAGAATTGAATGGAGTTAGTTTTCTGCTATAAAGAATTGAATGATGTTAGTTTTCTGCTATAAAGAATTAAATGGAGTTAGTTTTCTGCTATGAAGAATTGAATGGAGTTAGTTTTCTGCTATAAAGAATTGAATGGAGTTAGTTTTCTGCTATAAAGAATTAAATGGAGTTAGTTTTCTGCTATAAAGAATTGAATGGAGTTAGTTATCTGCTATAAAGAATTGATTGGAGTTAGTTATCTGCTACAAAGAATTGAATGGAGTTAGTTTTCTGCTATAAAGAATTGATTGGAGTTAGTTATCTGCTACAAAGAATTGAATGGAGTTAGTTTTCTGCTATAAAGAATTAAATGGAGTTAGTTTTCTGCTATAAAGA
>NC_090759.1:21318996-21323996 GCF_036898095.1 Palaemon carinicauda
CAGGCCACATGAACCCTAGGCTTTCTTTAGTTCCATAAATACCAGTGTGTGTTAGTACTCCGCATCCTATGCTTATCTTATATCCAGTCTTGTTCACATGTAAACGAAAGATGCCGATTTCAGTCTCAAATGTTGCCAAAAGACACCACAAAACATGAAAGTTTTACTGCTTACAAGTATTATTTCGTTATCAATTTAATTCATGAGATTACTTTTCCAATTACTTCTCTGAAATTTATTGATGAGATTAATTTTCAATTACTTCTCTAAAACTTATTAATGAGATTAATTTTCCAATTACTTCTCTAAAACTTATTGATGAGATTAATTTTCCAATTACTTCTCTAAAACTTGTTGAGATTAATTTTCCAATTACTTCTCTAAAACTTATTGATGAGATTAATTTTCCAATTACTTCTCTAAAACTTGTTGAGATTAATTTTCCAATTACTTCTCTAAAACTTATTGATGAGATTAATTTTCCAATTACTTCTCTAAAACTTATTGATGAGATTAATTTTCCAATTACTTCTCTAAAACTTATTGATGAGATTAATTTTCCAATTACTTCTCTAAAACTTGTTGAGATTAATTTTCCAATTACTTCTCTAAAAATTACTGAGATTGATTTTCCAATTACCTCTCCAAAACTTATTAATGAGATTACTTTTTCATTTACTTCTCCAAAAACTAATTAATGAGATTACTTTTTCCAGTTACTTCTCTAAAACTAATTGATAAGGTTACTTTTCCAATAATTTCTCCAAAACTTACCAATGAGATTACTTTTCCAATTATTTCTCGGAAACTAATTAATGAGATTACTTTTCCAATGACTTCTCCAAAACTAACTAATGAGATTACTTTTCCAATTACTTCTCCAAAAATAATTAATGAGATTATTTTTTTCAATTACTTCTCCAAAACTAATTAATTGGATTACTTTTCCAATTACTTCTCGAAAACGAATTAATGAGATTACTTTCCCAATCAATTCTCGAAAACTAATTAATGAGATTACTATTCCAATGACTTCTCCAAAAACTTCAGTTGTATATCATTAATGCAGCCAGGTTCTCTGTCGCTACAGGGACTTAGGATGACTTTATACATATCAGTAATCAGTGTCGTTACTGTAAACATGGTGGTGATATCTATGACGATAAACATGAACTGATATGCTTGGTGTTATCCATCCTTGGAGATTGAGAGTATACTGATAAGCCTAGCCTTGTAAGCTTAATTTGTCATCTTATTATGCCTTGATGAAGATACTGGAAATAAGCGTTGGTTTACGTACACGATATAAATATGTTTGCACCAATTATGCGTGCATATTTATCTTTACATATTGCTTTCTATCGCATCCATGTGTATATGTGATTTTATTTTTTGCGATTTTCTTCTTATATACAAACATGCTTGCATACATAATTTATATACGTACACACTGGCATACACATTTTTGTATGCACACGTATATGTATGTACAGTATATATATATATATATATATATATATATATATATGTGTGTGTGTGTGTGTGTGTGTGTATATATATATATATATATATATATATATATATATATATAATATATATATCCACACGATACGTGCTTGCTTCTTAGTCGCAATTTTGGTATGTTATTATGGATTCATGTATAATATTAATATCATCACTGCAGTGTGGCTTTGTCTCATTTTGATATAAGTGCTATAATAGTTTTGACTCTGTGCTGATCTAAATCATCATCATATTACTTTGCGTACATCAGAGCGTTAATTCACGGCAATAAACACAGCTTTAAAATGTTGTCACCATTCTTTGTCGTAAGTTAACCTTATTGGAAATCTGAATCACACTTGGTGGGTCGTTTCTTAACATTATTATTGAATATGTAAGTAATAGATCGCAAAGGTTTGTTGTTGATGGGCACCCTAATGAATATAGGAATGTGATATCTGGTGTTCCTCAGGGAAGTTTTCTTTGCCCATTACTTTTCATACTATATATACACATGACGTGGTGTTTGGCCTAGAAAACAAGCTTGCTGCATATGCAGATGATGCTACTCTCTTTGCATCAATTCCATCTCCTGAATGTAGATCTGGGGTTGCTGAATCCCTCGATGGAGATCTAGCTAAAATTATTGCATGGTACAAATTATGGGGCATGAAGTTGAATCCTAACAAAACTGAAAGTATGATTGTAAGGTCAAGGGCAATGGCTCCTCAACATCCGGATCTCAGCATTGATAATGTTTCTTTAAATTTGTATGGCTCTTTTAGAATTTTAGGTGTGATTCTCGACAGCAAATTTTCTTTTGAGAAACCCATTAGGTCTGTGTCTACTCCAATTGCACAAAATTTGGCTTATTGAGAAAATCTTTCAAGATTTTTGGTGATCGATCTATACGGAAGGAGTGTTTGAAATCTTTCATACTACCTTGTTTCGAGTATTCTTCTCCTGTCTGGTCTTCAGCTGCTTATTTTCCCCTTAATTTGTTGGACAGGAGCTTAATGTTGGTTAAATTTCTTATTCTTGATCTAGACATTAATCTCTGGCACCACCGTTTAATTAGTTCGTTAAGCTTTTGCACAAGATTTTTCATAATTCTGATCATCCTTTACATTCAGATCTTCCCTGACAGTTCCATCCTGTTCGTAATACTAGGCATGCATTAATTCTAATAGTCAGGCCTTCTCCATCATGAGGCTCAATTACACTGTACTCTAGAAGTTTTATTCCAGCTGTGACCAAGTTGTGGAATGATCTTCCTAATCGGGTAGTTGAATCGGTAGAACTTCCAAAGTTCAACTTGCAGCAAATTTTTTCATGTTGAACAGGCTGACAAAAGTCGTTTTATAGTTTATCAATGAAATATCTGTTTTGATGTTTTTACTGTTTTAGAAATATTTTAATTGTTCATTATTTCTCAGATCGTTCATTTATTCCCTTATTTCCTTTCCTCGCTGGGCTATTTTTCCCTGTTGGAGCCCTTGGGCTTATAGCATCTTTCTTTTCCAACTAGGATTGTAGCTTGGCTAATAATAATAATAATAATAATAATAATAATAATAATAATAATAATAATAATAATTGTATAGACTTTAACGTGACTCGCTTGAATGATTTGTTTTCAAATAAGACAGGAAGTTGGAGATATTAGTCAGTTAAGTAGGAAGAGACCAAATGAGACTGATGGAAAGTAAAGGACAGTAAGCAATTCAATTGCACCGAAAGGTACAGAATAACTGAATATACGTTGACCATGTGTATAGAGAATGCTACGTCATCTCTGTAAAAATTTTTAAGTTTAGAATGTATCCTAAATACCCACCACCATCCCTAAATTAAAAGGTTTTATGCTTTGCTGCGCCTTCCATAACTATTTATATCGAAAGCATCTTTTCCATCAAACCAGTTTTCTTCAAAGCCTAATTCCTCATTTTTACCATTTCACCTTTCTCTTGTGGTGGCCGGGTGGTAACGTCGTTGCCTGGTAATAGCCAGACTGAGGTTTAGAATCCCGGTCAAGCTCGTTAGTTCCTTTGGTCCCTGCAATCTCACCGTCCTTGTGAGCTAAGAATGGGGGGTTTGAGGGAGCCTGTAGGTCTATTTGCTGAGTCATCAGCAACCATTGCCTTTCCCTCCTTGGTCCTAGCTTGGATGGAGAGGGGCTTGATCACCGATTATATGTAATATGGTTAATCTTTACGGTAATGACCTGCTTGATATGGCAATGCCACTGTCCCTTGCCTCTGCCACTCATGATTGGCCTTTAGAGCCTTTAAACCTCTCCCTTACCAAGTTCCACCAGAACCCTCTTCACTCCCCCCCCCCCCTCTCCCTTCGTCCATACTTACTGCATGGGCATACCGTCTCAATCTTGATTTAAATCATATCAGTAATATTTACCACTTTGGCGATTCTAATTTCTTTTTTCTTCTGTCCCTTATACAGATAGATTCCAAAAGCCTCCCCTTAACGTTATTTCTGATCGCTCTAGTTTCTATTTCGCTTTCCTTTTCAGTGGTAATTTTCTTAGTCATACACCATCAGTTTTATTTTTCAGATCATTTAGCATTCTTAAGTCACTCAATACCCCCTGCCATCGTTCTCCATTTTCCCAAAGCTTCTTTTATCTTATTTTCAGCATCATCTTCATGTCCTCCCCCCGGTTGAATTAGATCTCAACCATTCGAAATCCTCAACTAGCTATAAATCTAGGTCTCTTCTTTCTCGTAGAGATATTCGAAGCTTTCCCTGCTTGCGGGATAGCCCAAGGCCCATAGGGATAGCCATAACATCAATTTTACGTACATTTACCTCCTTACAACCCATTCAACTCTCATTCTGTTCTGCACTTCTTCAGTCTTTGCCGTTATCACCAGCTAAGTTTATATAGATTTTCTCTAGTTCCTTCCCTCGGTGCATCCATAACCAGCACAAACAAAAAGGGGACTTAGAGACAATCTTTGATGTTAGTTAATCATCTATAACTTCAAATATTTCTGTCTGGTCATCAGAATACATGTTAATAATAAAGTAATAAAACTTCTACAGAGTATGTACTGTAATAGGAAATGCACAATGTAAATGAGGAAGTGTAATAACACACACAAAAGCAAATGTTGAAAACAGTAAGCTACTTGAATACCCTAAGTAGGGATCAGAAGATTAAATTAAGTCCATGTTAGAAATAAGATTATCATCACAGTAATTAATGTTTTTGCATCATGTTTTCCCTTTGTGAGATTCAACTTTAAATGAGTCTTTCCACGGCCCTTTACCTTGGTTGACTTTCTACCTGAATTCTAACGTGGTCTATAATTATAGGCCTTCATGTGTGCCTTTTTCATCATTTCTCTGCCTCCCTACAAAGTTTCGTCCTGCTGTTTCCATATCAAGTTCTTTCCTGACTCGCTGTTCCTTTCCCTATCTCATTACATGTATTAGCCACCTCATTCGTTTGTCTTTTTTATCTGGTAGATGGACCC
>NC_090759.1:21326496-21461496 GCF_036898095.1 Palaemon carinicauda
TAAAATTCAATGTAGAATGTTAGCAAGAGTTTTGCATGTTTATATGCAAAACTTCCCGAAAAGATATATATATTTTAGGTAGTTCAGTGGTTCTCTCCCATCAAAATACATATTTGAAATTATCAGATGTGAAATAGCCGTGTTTACGGATGACAAATCTATAGTCTTCGGATTGGATATTCATTCAAGTTTGCTTTTGAAATATAAATGAATGTGGTATATGTATGACATCTGTAAAGAAAGGATGAAACACAGATGCAACAGTCTGTTTTGCTCAGAAGTCAACCGCGTGAAAACATCACGGGGAACGGCCGTTGACGGAAAGGATTATGGGCTGCCAACGCAAGAGCCCGTGTATTGCATAAGGCAAGGCGTTACGAACGAACGAACGACTGAAAGGAGGCGTATTATTATTATTATTATTACTTGCTAAGCTACAGCTATAGATGGAAAAGCAAGATGCTATAAGCCCAGGGGGCCTTACAGGGAAAATAGCCCACTAAGGAAAGGAAACATGGAGAAATGATAAAATATTTTAAGAACAGTAACAAAACATGGTTTCATTTGACTGAAATAAGCTGATGTTTGAGGGATGTATTTTAAAGATGACAGCTAGTAAAATAGACATTTGGTCTGCAATTCTCAACAACTTTTTTTTTTTTTTCATAGGTAAGTCGAGGTAAGTTTCATGTTAAGAGTAAGATTAGATGATTCATTCGTCATTTATAATTGAAATCTGGTTTTCAGCTTATTTTGGGATTTGATTGATTGATTTAAAGTGTTCTGGCATCCTGACTTCTAAGGTCATTGACACCGATGTACTCTAGACGTAGATATATGGCACAGTGTAAAATCCGGACGTCGGATGCCGTCCGGGAGAATAGAAAATCGCTTGTATCACCGGGAAAGACGCGAAAATACACCTCCTTTTTTTTGTGACTGGTAATGTTCACTGATACTTTGTTATTTTCTGAATAAATGTTCGAAAAATATTGGTTTATTTTCATGTTATTGAGAATAATCTCAATCGGACGTCAACATTACACTATTTGACTGCCGGCTATTTTACCCTGTTAGGATAAAAGCCGGACGTCGCCAATCAGCTGTCACAGATAAAAATTTACCCGGCTGTAAAGTAACATAAGGAGAAAGGGCCTACCACTCCCTTTACCCTGCATTTAGTTGCCAATAGGTTTAGTATGATCAACTAACCAATTAAGATGTTGCCAACTTTAGCCAGACACAGGATACTACATGTAAGAAATAAAGCCTATTTCACTTGAAATGTACTGAAATTATATCAATCAATTTGTTTTTATTCGTTTTATAATAGCCTGTGCCTGTTGCCCAGTCAGAGCCACGGGAAGGCAGTTGACAGTCTAACCAACTAATCCACCACCCTACACCATATTATTTCCCATAACCATAAATATAAGCAAATATACTCAATTGAAAGAAATAATAAAACAATTAAGAAAAGGTAAATATTAAAATTAATGAAAAGATAAATATTAAAATTAATGTCAAGGTAAATGTAAAATGTTTTATCAGACAAAAAATTTCAAGAAATTTACATCAATGATAACGGCATCCGACGTCCGGATTTTACACTGTCCCTAGATATATAGCCTTAAAAGTAATTCGGTTAAGTTAGTTTGTCTGTCCGTTTTATTTTTTGTTAATGTTTGAGTCTAAATAACTACCATATTTTATAGTTTGGCGCACGTTTGATAATGAGAAAGATCTTTTAAGGATAATTGTCACGTTGGCCTACATTTACACACGATTAACCGGTTTTAAATTGCACGTTAAGTTGGTTATCTCTTGTGAAAATAACCACATCCAATAATATACTAATTTTATATGACCTACGACAGCTATAATTCACAAGATAATGTATATGGAATAATGAAACGGATAATCAAATGGAAAACCAAATCCTTAACATTTTAATGCGAAGCAAACTTTTTTGGGAGTTGTATTGAGGGTTTCCTCAGAGATGTGTATGGAGATAAAAAATAACACTAAAGTAATTTCACTTTGGATTTCAATATAGAGCAGTGTTTTTAATTATTTGCCCCGCGACCTTTTTATTTCCTCAAATCATTTATGGGTTTGATGCTTAGAGATGACTTTCTTTTTTTTTATTATATGTATTCCATGATCACTTTTTGAATCAAATAGGTCTCTGCTGCTGTTCTTGAGAAACAAGCACCTCAGCACCTGCATATCTTATCGATTTTGTTTCTGGTCTACGGATGTCCTTGGCGAACCAGTTTCGGTTAACAAATCTATTTATGTATACTTGTTTATAGGGAAAAAAGGGTCCTCAAATGATCAAATACAATGAATTTGTGTGGGAGGTAATGCTTCGTATATTCCTATATTATCGCTTAATGAATCATCACATCTATATGAAGTGTTAGCATTTTGTATTAATGAATAAAGCCACAAATATTCTCTAGTTATAGCCTGGTTCAACTTCGCGACAATGTCAACGGATAAGCTGTAGTTTACGGTAGCTTATCAGTTCCTTTAAATATCTTGGCATATCCTAATTATCTTATATGTCTCTCTAGCTGCTATTTGGCTCATGTTGCATACACACAACTTAGACAAGCAAGTAAACTATTTAAGAAGCAGGCAGGCACATGGGGCAGCGCCGCAGCGCCTTTATCCAAACCGCCCAGCCCTCTGAGCCCAGTGTTCTTGAAGGTTTTCAAATACGAGTTGCCGGTTACTGACTTTAATATTTTTCTCTCGATGTTACTATCAGTGATGTAGCCCCAAAGTTTTTTCCTTATTGGTGTAACACGGAAAATAGTGGATATATCTAAATTTTAAATTATTCGTGATATATTTAAATTGTGAGAGGAAAGAACCCTCAAGGCTGTTGTTATTGTCTACAGGCGGCCCAATGACAGTCTAGCTTAGCTGACAAGACTCAATCATAATCAGCTGCTGCTCGCCGGTGGTGCTCCTGCGTTCACCCCAAGCCGTCTCTTTCAGTTTCTTTCTGCCAGTTACTTATTATTTGGCCGAACGAACAGTCTATCCCTCTGGACCTGGATTTTACTAGTTGGTGTTAGCCTTCGTGTGAGTGGCAATGTGTTGAACTGAAATGGACATTGACTTCCTAATAACCATATATAAATTTGTTCTTTGTGATATTCCTCTTGACTCGTCTCGAGTGTCTAGACAGCCTATCGAAGTAGTAAACGCTAAACGTCCGTTGTTACGGTGATATGGTTATGAATAATTTTAGACACAAGATATAACAACAATCGGTCAGTGAACTATTGATACTTAAGTTTTGGATTCTTTTAAAAATCAAAGTAAAGTTTAGTGTGTAAGCCGTCGAGACAGAGAGTATGTTTAGCGTTCATTGTTATTTAGGCTTATACTGGGAAGGGAGGGGTCTCGTAGGCCTAACGGAGAAAATGCAGCTACAACGAGAAAATTCGCTGAGAAGATATCGGCCCGTAATTTGTTGAAATTGAAATTGGTTACAATTACGTTTGTAACATCACTTTTCAAAAATATATAGTTGTCATACGTTTTTCTTACAAGTTGATTTGCTTATGCGCGTTCACAACAAATATACACATTTTATATATATATATATATATATATATATATATATATATATATATATATATATATATATATATATATATATATATATATATAAAATATCTCCATCTCATCATCTACGCCTGTTGAGGCAAAGGGCCTCGGTTAGATTTCGCCAATCGTCTCTATCTTGACTTTCAATCTAATACTTCTCCATTCATCATCTACTTCATGCTTCATGATCCTCAGTCATGTAGGTTTGTGTCTTCCAACTCTTCCAGTGTCCCGTGGAGCCCAGAGTGCGAAGACCCTGCCCAAACCATCTCCATCTACCCCTTACCATGATCTCATCCAAAATGACACTCGAGTAATCTCTTAGTTTCATTTCTAATCCTGTCCTGTCATTGAACTCCCAATATCCTTTTGAGGGCTTTGTTCTCAAATCTACTAAATTTATTGAAGATTGGATTGTTCCATTGTCATACCATGACTCCTGCCAATATAGTAACACTGATTTAATTAAACTGATATTTAGCCAAATTATTACATGTAATTTCAGGCGATTTGATTTCCAAATTTTACTTAACCTAGCCATTTTGATTTGCTTTTTTTTTTCAATCTTTCACTAAATTCTAATTCTAAAGACCCTGTATTGGAAACCATAGTGTTTAGATACTTATTCTGCCTTATTAATCCTTTCTCCTTCCAATGATATTTCAAGTTCCGTTGCATTCTCCGTTCTCATCATGTCTGTCTTTCTTCTATTTATCTTGAGCCCAACCTCGTGTGATTTCATGTTTCATGCATGCTGGTAATGCAAATCCTGTGGTGCTCTGCTAATGACAGCATCATCAGCATATTCTAGGTCTGCTTATTTCGTATTACCAATCCAGTCATATCCTTCACCATATATATATATATATATATATATATATATATATATATATATATATATATATATATATATATATATATATATATATATATATATATATATAATATATGTGTGTGTGTGTGAATGAATTCACAGACACAATAAAGAGCTATGGTTAGGTTGTTAACGAATCATATATTTTATGAAGACACGTAAATTGTGATGATTAGATAAGACTTAACAGTCTAAATGTCAAATAACCTTGAAAGAATATTCTATTGAATTAACTGAACTCCAGATTTGATGAACTGTAATTTTGTCATGCACACTTTGTGCTATAATATGAGCCAAGTAATCCAGTGGTTTTTAAACAGCTCTCTCTCTCTCTCTCTCTCTCTCTCTCTCTCTCTCTCTCTCTCTCTCTCTCTCTCTCTCTCTCTCTCTCTCTCTCTCCTGCACAGCATGAGTGGTGTCTTTCTTACTGTCCTTGGACAAGAATGCAACCGCTCACACTGCATCAGAGGCCTGGAAGCAGTGTATATGTGAATTGGTACCTGTTCTTCTTAAGATTGTTCAATCTGACAAGGAAGTGGTAATTTTTTAAATGATCATTTGCATTGCATATATGGCCAACCGCTTCGTAAAGTTATTGGGAAAATTAAGAATAACATGAAGTGAATAGGGAAGTTCAAGGTCATTTCAATCGTCTCCTAAAAAAAAAAAAAAACTTTATTATCTGGTATAGTGAACGTGTGCTGTTGTTACGTTTAAATGTACGACAGTTACTGATCAAAATAAGAAAATTAAAATCCTTTACTTTTCAGGTGGAGAAGTAGCGTGTCAGATGAACGATAATCACCACCAATGACACGCGAAAGCTGACAATTATTTTGGAGAAGGGAAATTTAGCATCATGAGACTGAAATCGTTCGAGCTGTTGCTGTTCTTGGCAATCTTTGCCTATCCAGGTAAGTAAACAAATAGTGCACGAGAGGAAGAAGGTTATATATAGTATAGATTTGTAAACGTTTGATTTATGATTGTACTTTTTTTTTTCTTTTTACAAACTTCTAAGATGTAATAACGACAAGGGAAATTGTGCTGATTATATGTGGCTGTGCGGGGTGAATAATCAAATAACCTTGAAAGAAAATTGCACTTGCAGTCCCCAGATGTTCTTGACTTTAACGTGATGTTTGTATTTAAAGTGTTAAAACAGAAGATGCCTGATACAGCATTCGTGAAAAAGACAATCCTATGCTATCAGAAACCGTGTAGTTTTTTTTTTTTTTTTTTTTTTTTTTTAAATTATGCTGAGAGCATTATTTTGAACTGGAAACTTTTCAAGCATTATTGGTTTTAACCAAATTGAGATGATTCTTTATAATGGAGTTATTTGTGTTGGTAACTTTAAACTTTTCCTATATTTTTTTATATAAGATAGTGTCTGATACTGCATTTAATTTGTCCTTAAGGTGCTCTCTGTATAGTATTTGTTTTGTATCTTATTAAAACTGAAATTTATCTTTAGATGAGCATTCAGTCTATAGTTAGTTTAATTTTGCATTCGTGTCGTAAGCAAGGGGCTGTGGAATACCAAACACAGTTGCTGGAACGTTGGCTTTATTCAGCTTAAAGTTGTGGCAAGGTGTTGGCCAAGCCGGTACAGTGTTAGAGACTCAATGTTGCCAAGCAAGCATACAAACACCAGCAGTCACAGTTACCAATTCACACTACATTCACCCCCACTGAGAAGAAGAACATATAGTACAGTACACATCTGCATCATAACAAAACATGAATTCACTGATTTCACACCAACTGTAATTATTCTTACATCGCATTTGCATTACAAGGCTCACCTTATTGGCACTACAAATTTCATATCATATTACAAAACTCATGAGTACTTATTTTATATGATAACTGGGCTCATCTCACATAAAAAAACACATTGGTAACAATGGGCCCTATAACTACTAATTCATAATAAACACATTGACATAAGGACACTTACCATAAAAAACACATTGGTAACAATGGGCCCTATAACTACTAATTCATAATGAACACATTGACATAAGGACACTTACCACCCATACTACTCCCACTCATCTAGGACAAAATCTGAGAGATAGCCTGGAGGGCGCCTAGTGCGACTTGAGCGTTGAGGCGCCTCTGAGGTTGGCGTTTCTGTGGGTGTTCCTTTCGACGGTACCTTTCCCGAGGTGGGCGGTTCTGTGGTTTGTTGCGGTTCGGTTGCGGGCTCCCTCCCCTGGTCTTGTTTTGTATCCACTTGACTTCTTTCCATTCTCTGGCTGGGGTCTCCAGGTGGGAGGGTGGGTCCTTGATTAATGGGAGTCTTACCATTCTCTCGCATGTTGAAGATATGACGGCTTCCTTTATCGTGACAGGTGTTTGGACTGAATACTTTAGCTGCAGGAGCCAGGTGACGAGTCGACACAGTGGATTCCTTGCCGTCTTGGTGTGCAACACGAACCCATTGTGGGTTGACATGCAGGAGTCTAACTTCCTCGACCTCAGGTTCGTACTTGGATTTCCTAACCGTTTTCTTTAGAAGAGCTTGTTCATTTTCTGTCATCCATGATGGAGCCGCCTGCCCGTATGTTGCTTTCCTGGGGTGCAGGAACATGCGCTCATGCGGTGTTTGGTTCGTAGCGACGCACAGAAGGGACCTCATGCTGTGTAATGCTTGATCCAGGACAGCCTCCCACATTTCTATAGGGAGGGAGAGAGAAGCGAGAGCTAACCTTACGGTGCGCCACAAAGTTCCATTGGCTCTCTCGATCTGGCCATTGCCACGGGGGTTATACGCAGACGAGTAGCTTGTAGCCACTCCACGGTCATGAAGGAACTTTTGGTACTCTGACGACACGAAAGCAGGTCCCCTGTCTGAATGAATGTACTCGGGCAGGCCCCAAACTGAAAAGAGAGTAGACAAACATTTAATGGTGGTACTCGCTGAGGTGTCTTCTGTTGCAAAGGCGAACGGAAATCTGCTGTACTCGTCAATTATGTTGAGAATGTATTTGTTCTTTGTGGTGGACGGCATCGGACCTTTGAAGTCGATAGCCAGACGCTCGAATGGCCTGGTAGCTTTTATCAATGTTCCTGTTTCTTTGGAGAACTTAGGTTTGATCTTAGCACAGGTTTGACATTTACGTATGACAGTCCGAGCTTCTTCAATGGTAAAGGGTAAGTTTCTCTGTCTTATGATGTGGGTCATCCTTCTGATTCCTGGATGGCACAGGTGCTCGTGAAGCTGAGTCAGCTCGTCTCCTTGAGTACAGGTAAGTGAAGCCACACATCCCGAGGCACGAGAGAGAGCGTCTGCTACTTGGTTCTTTGATCCAGGTCTGTATGTGATGTCGAAGTTGAAACAACTCAGTTCCAGCCTCCACCGCATTATTTTTTCATTCTTGATTTTGCCATGGTTCTTGGCGTCAAACATGAAACGCACCGATTGCTGATCAGTTATGAGTCTAAATTTACGTCCTAGCAGAAAGTGTCGCCATTTCTTGATGGCTTCTACGATAGCACATGCTTCGCGTTCCACTGCCGATTGTCGTTTCTCCGATTCTGAGAGCGAGCGAGAAAAGAAGGCCACTGGTTTTCCTTCTTGTGTCAATGAGGCTGCAACGGCGTCAGCAGAGGCGTCTGTTTCGACTACAAAGACTGCTTCGTCATCTATAGCAGCAAGTGAAGCTCGAGATATTTCATTCTTTAGTTCTTCGAATGCTTGTTCTGCGGATTTGGCCATCGGGAAAGTTTTCACTCCGACTAAAGGTCGAATTTTCTGGGAGAAGTTCGGTACCCACTTCGCATAGTGGGATAAGAGTCCTAACGTTCTTTTGAGACTAGGGGTACTGTCCGGAGGGTTCATCTCCAGCAATGGACGCATTCTTTCCGGGTCAGGTAGGACTTGGTGATCATTCACTACATGGCCCAAAATAGAGATTGATGTTTGAGCATAAACACTTTTCTTGTCATTTATGGTAAGTCCATACTTCAATGCAGTTTCTTGAAAGCGTTTCAGATTTCTGTCGTGTTCTTCACGTGTGTGACCGCAGACCGTGATGTCATCTATGTAGGCGAACGTACCCTCTAGTTGTTCCTTACCAATAATTTCGTCGAGAACTTGCTGAAAGCAGGTAGCCCCATTGGTTACTCCAAAAGGCAAACGCGTGAATTCGAACAGCCTTCCATCCGCTTCGAACGCCGTGAATTTCCGATCAGCCATGTTCAATGGTATTTGATGATATGCTGCCTTCAAGTCTATGGAGCTGAAGTAGCGGTAAGTAGAAATTTTCTCAATCATCTCGGTGATCCCTGGAACAGGATAAGCAATTAGGTTGGTGAATCTGTTTATGGTTTGAGAGTAATCTATGACTAATCTTTTCTTATCACACTGATCGACGACTACCACTTGAGCTCTCCACGAGCTGCGACTCGGTGTGATGATGCCCTCCTCTAGCAGCCTTTTTACTTCTTTCTTGATGAACTCGGAGTCCTCTTTGGAATACCTTCTGGATTTCACCTGTATCGGGTGACAGTCGACTGTCAGATTGTCAAAGATGGCTGGCGGTTCAATTTGAGCTGCTATCAGAGCACAAGGTGACTGGATGCTTAGCTCCAAAGGTGGTAGCGTTCCACCAAAGTCTACGCTGACTTGCTTGTGTAACTGTAGGAAGTCGTGTCCCAAAACAACTGGAGCCACGCAATCGTCCATCAAGTGCAGACAGAACTCAGGGTATACTCTTCCACTTACAGTTAAATCGTAATTGCAACACTTGTTAAGTTTCATTGTCTGTTTGGCATTAGCCATGGTTATGCTGCAGGCTGAAGAACGAGTCACTGAGTTCATAGCCCTAGCTACTTTGGCATCTATAAAGCTTTTAAATGCTCCAGTGTCGACCAGCCCGTCCAGGGCCTCCCCTCCATTCAGTTCTACAGGTAGGACAGTTTTGTAAACACTTCGTAGTGCAGGGGAAGCTGCAGTCACAGCGGCCCCTGTTAAGGAAGCAGGGATGGACTGTGGGAGATTGTCTGGGACAACTCCAGCTACAAGATTAGAGTTAGTTGATTTACCATTATTGTTCCATCGTTTTCTTTGGGACTTGCAGACACGAGCATAATGACCTACCTTCTGACAGTTGGAACACGAGGCTTTCTTGGCTGGGCAGTGGGCTCTGGGATGTAGGGATCCTCCACAAAAGAAGCACCTCTGACCGCTGACGGCGGCAGCACACTCACTTGGATTCAGGGAGTCACTCATTTCGATCGGAAAACTGTTGGGATCCATTTCGGGTTTTGCCTGATCATCTATCAATGCTGCCACTGTGGTATTGGTTTCACTTGCATAAGACGCTGAGTGCAGTTGAGCCATTTCCAGTGCACGGGCTTGTTTCACAGCTGTGGATAAGTCCAAGGATAAGTTCTCTAACAGTCTCTGTCGGATTGCATTAGATGCCATACCCGTGATGTATGAATCTCTGATGGCCAGTTCTTCAGCCTGAGCGGCTGTACAATCAGTGAAGCTACATTCCGAGGCCAGACCTTTGAGGTTATCCAAAAAAGCGTCTAGAGTCTCACCACTCTGTTGCTTGCAGGTGGCTAATTTGTATCTGGCAAACACTTCACTTTTCTGTTTCACAAATCTAGCCTTCAACAGGCTTATGGCAGTGGCATATGTGGTGGCACTTTTGATTATCTTAAACAGTTTACAAGATACGTGAGCACGAAGCAAGGCCAACTTATCTGGATTTAAGTCCGGGTTGATGGCCGCACAGAACGCCTCAAAGTTATCATGCCACATAATCCATTTGTCCTCTGCATCGGCTGATTCTGGGTCCACATCAATTGGGCTGGGCCTTAGAAACTTGTCCATGTTGAATATTAAGCTGAATAAATTGTGGAATACCAAACACAGTTGCTGGAACGTTGGCTTTATTCAGCTTAAAGTTGTGGCAAGGTGTTGGCCAAGCCGGTACAGTGTTAGAGACTCAATGTTGCCAAGCAAGCATACAAACACCAGCAGTCACAGTTACCAATTCACACTACAGGGGCCTATACTTTTGTCTCCTTCGTATTCAATAGGGCACATTTTTAAACAAGTTGCAAGAGCAATAGTCTGGTCGAAGTGCCAGGCAAGCTGTAAAGAACACAGAACATACCATGCACTCTCTCTCTCTCTCTCTCTCTCTCTCTCTCTCTCTCTCTCTCTCTCTCTCTCTCTCTTCCTGTGATATATGATTAATCATCGTACTCATATTAGTTGTATCAAGTAACATTGGCAGCGAGTTATTTTCTCCATATTTCTAATTTATATCCCTTTTGAGTTTCAGTATAATTATTCATTTAAAGTTCGAGCATGAATTGAATTGAAACAAAATCATTCTTAGACCATCATAGCAAGAATCTATTCAACAACAATTCCTTGTTTTTCTGTTATATCTTAGGTCTGTGTTTTGATAACCCAGAATGCCTGTGGAACAATTTTATGTGCCAAGAAGGAGAGTGCATCTTCGAATCGTGGGTTTGTGACGGGAGGGCCGACTGTACCAACCAAAAAGACGAGGAAAGATGTGGTTTGTATTAAGTTTTGGTATTCGACATTGAAATATTGCTTTCATCCTTATTGTTATTGGAGGGCCATTATTTGCATTTGTGCTCTGTTCATTATTATTGTTTCCTTTATGAGTGATTTCAGTTAGATAAATTTCTGTATCCTGCTTTACCTGAATGACTTAGAGAGTTATAGAGTATATTTTGTTCTTAATTTGTAGTTGTTCCAACACGGTTACTTACCTAGAACTACCTTCTTATGAGTTACTGGTTAACTCTACCTAACCGACCAGCTTTTTGTATAGTTTACCTTCTTCCCGTTTTCTATGGGGTCAACCTCTGGCAGTGTGGTACGTTCCCTGAGGCGACCCGGGGTCGGGCAGCGTGCTAGCTCAGGTCGAATCGCCTGTAAGTTTCTGGTCGCGACATGATAAACATCTCGCCGCGCTCTCTCTTACCTTGTGCGACCCTTTGTGTCCCCCGATCCTTTGTGCTTACCGTGTGTTACCCATGTGTTTCCATTTCACTTTCCCTTTACATCCTTGTCTCTCTTGGTGTGTTAGCTTTGCGTTATGGAGCATCCTCGTCGTTGCCCTGGGCCTGTGGCTGGGAAGTCTTGCGGCTTTCCTTTCCAAGCCTGAGGTTGATCCCCACTCCTTGTGCTCCACGTGTAGGGGGAAAGCGTGTTCCCCTGCCTCTACGTACCCGGAGTGTGCTAATTGGACTGAGATCCATTGGGTGCTCTTCGGGACGAAGAAGAAGAAGGCAGCTAAGAAGTCGCCTAAGGACTCCAGCATATCTTCACCTGTGGGTTCGCCAGACGCCTTGGCAGACCGTAGCGCCCGTCCTTCTTCCCCTACCCAGCGTAGGGGACGAGGTAAGTCCGTTGCGGGGAAGAGGCCCATTGCCCTTCCCCAAGAGTCTGATATTCCTGTGGGGGAAGTGTCCAGTGTGGGGCCTGAGTGTAGTGCGGAAGTGTGGGTAAGAGGCGAGGGCCTGGTGCCCGCAGGTCCCATCTCCTCGGAAGATCCTATGTGGGGTAGACCGAGTGCCGATACTTCCCCTGCCTCGGGGCGTGTTTCAGGTGCGTCAACCACCGGGGGAGACACGGAAAAAGGTAGTTCGTCGTCTTCGGACCCCACCACGTGGGTGGCCCCTAGGACTCCCTTCAGGTCTCCCGTTAGAGGAGAAGAGGATGTGGAGCAATGGCTCTGTAAAGGGCTCGCGCGGTCCCCTCCGGCTCCCTCGGCTACGCTACCCCCCGTGTTTCTGCAACCGCCCGCACCTGAGAAACGACGTGAATTTCCCCCCGCAGTCTTGGAAGTGTCGGCCGGTCGGAGAGCTCCGTCCTCATCCTCGTCGTCATCGGACTCCTCTTCTTCTTCGTCATCAGAGGACGAGAACAGGAACCTTAGCAAGAGGAAGAGGGAGAAATCCCGCAAGAAGAAGAGGGAGAAATCCCGTAAGAAGAAGAAGTCTCGTTCCTGCTCGAGGCATGGTAAGAAAAGGTCGAAGTCCTCTAAAAAGAAAGCGAAGAGGAGTAAGTCCAAGGACTGGGTGAATGTCACAGTGCCCCGGAGCGAGCTGTTTAGGTTTTCCACAGCCGCGGCCGCTTCCGGCTGGCTCCCTAGAGCCTCGCCTTCTTTGTGTCACCCTCCTACCTCCTCCTTCGGACTAGCCGCCCGGCAAGAGGGCTCGAACCGGGACCCCCGTGTAGTGTTTAACCCGACGGTAGCCTCCGCCCCTTCTTCCCTTAGGAAGGATATAAGGAGTATGAAGGAAGGCTTAGCGTCGACCACGGGCACCTTGGAGGCCTTCCTTAAGCACCAAGGGCGCCCGTCGGTCCGCATGGATCCCCCATCCACGGAGCCCCCCGTGGAACAAGGTACTCCCATGACGGATGCCTTCGTCTCCACGGGGCAGCCCGTACCACTGGCAGGCTTGGAGGGCGTTGGTACTCCCATGACGGATGCCTTCGTCCCCACGGGGCAGCCCATACCACTGGCAGGCTCGTCGGGCGTTGCTTTTCCCACCGTCACGGCGTATCCCCTTACGGAGGAACTGGTGACGGAAGACCTGGTTGAAGGAGGGGAGTGCTCGACTGACGACATCTCCTCCTACCGTAAGGTTCTGGCCCTAATTCGGAGGCATCACCGGTTGGATGAACCCAAGCCCTCAGCTGCAAAGGCCGTACTATCCGGACTGTCCAGGATGATCGACAGTCCGGTACAACAAAAGCCATCTTTGTCTCTCCCTCTCGCTCAAGACGTGAAGTTGGGGATAGAGCAGATAGATGAATACTTAGCAGGACTAGCAGAGGCTCCCAGAAGCCAGAGTTCCTCCAAGCTTCTTCCGGGCCTGAAATCCCAGAAGCGTTTTCACGTTCCCGAATTGCATCGCGGTGGTCCCCGTGCGGTAGAAGCAGCGGTGACCACGCTGAACCAGGGAGCCTCGGAAGACAGGGCCTGCACTGCCCCCGTGTGCTTTTCCCCGTCAGAAGCCTCTATGATGGAGGACATGGCACAGGACCTGGTCTACGTGTCCTCCTGGTTAGATTGGTGGTCGTGCGCTTTGGTGGGGTTTCAGGCATCCCACGACCTCTCCTTCCCAGAAAATCAGGCCATGCTGAGGGATCTTGTTAGCTCTGGAGGCAAGGCCTTTAAGTTTTTATCATCCCAGTCTCTGTCGGTGGCTTCGAACTGGGTCCTGAGGAAAAGGGATACGGTACTGAGCAAACTGGTACGGAAGTTGCCGGACAGAGAAGCAAGGAGGCTGAGAAATTCCTCCGTGTGGGGGAATGACATTTTCCCCATCAATTTGGTGGAAAATACTATGGAGAAGGTGAGGAAAGTGAGAGAAACGGATCCTAGGCCCCCCCCCTTATGAGGAAGGCCACGTTTAGGAGAGCCTCAACGGACGTCCCTCACCCCTCACAGGCCACACCCTTGCTGCCCCGTAGAGAACCACCTTCAGCCCCTTGGCTCCAAGCCTCGCAGCAGCCCACCCGTAGGGCCACCGCAGGCCTTCAGTCAGCCTACAGACCCTCCTACGGTAACGCTAGGCGAGGTAGATCTGGCCGCTCCTCCTGAAGAAGGTAGGAAGAGAGGCCCCCTACTCCCTCAGGAGCCCCTAGTAGGGGGATGCCTCAGACATTTTTGGCAAGCATGGCGGGATCTCGGTGCGGATCCCTGGACGGTGACGGTCCTGAAGGAGGGGTACAGACTCCCTTTCCTAGAAGAACCTCCCCCTCTCATCCCAGCCCATCGGGCCGAGTGGCTGGTTCCAAAAGACCCCTTGAAGAGGTCGGCGCTACAAGAGGAAGTAGCGTCCATGATCGACGAGCTTTGGAGACAGTGGAGAACCCCGGCCCGGGTTTCTTCAGCTGGCTCTTCCTTGTGGAGAAATCGACAGGAGGGTGGAGACCAGTCGTAGATCTCTCAGCCCTTAACAAGTTCGTCTCAAAGACGGACTTCAAGATGGATACCCCCAAGACAGTGATCGCAGCCTTGAGGAAGGGGGATTTCCTCATGTCTCTCGACCTCAAGGATGCCTATTTTCAAATCCCCGTGCACACCTCCAGCAGGAAGTTCCTCAGAATCAAGTGGGAGTCCAGTGTCCTGCAGTTCAAAACCCTGTGCTTCGGCCTCTCGACGGCCCCGCAAGTGTTCACGAGAGTGTTCGCCGCGATCTCGGCATGGGCACACGAGAAAGGCATACGTCTACTCAGGTACCTGGATGACTGGTTGCTTCTTTCTGCCTCAAGGTAACAACTGAAGGAGCAAGGCGTTATGTTGCTCAACCTCTGCAAGGTGTTAGGGATCACGCTCAACCTAGGGAAGTCCCAACTAGTCCCCAGCACCAGGATGACTTACTTGGGGATGGTCCTGGACACCCAGTTAGTAAGGGCCTTCCCCTCAGAGGAGAGGTTAGCCAACCTAGAACGTATCCTTCAACCCTTCCTGACGGGACAACCCAGGAGGGCCAAGGACTGGCAGAAGTTACTGGGTCATCTGCTTTCGCTGGAAAAATTAGTACCGCAAGGGAGACTCAGGGTCCGCCCGGTATAGTGGAATCTGAAGGAGTCGTGGACCCAAGGCAAGGAGCCCCACAAAATAGTCCCAGTCCTCCCGAAGACGAGAGAGACCCTTCTTTGGTGGAACCTCAGGTCGAACACAGAGAAGGGAATGCCCTTCGCCTCTGACCCCCCGGAGATGCTGTTGTTCACGGACGCATCGAAGGAGGGTTGGGGAGCACACGTGCTAGGAAAATCGACAAAAGGGCAGTGGTCCAGCGAAGAGGCGTCTCTCCATATAAACATCCTGGAGATGATAGCGGTTCTGAGGGCGTGTCGACAGTTCGTACACTTCCTGCGAGGGAACACTGTGGCGTTAATGTGCGACAATGCCACAGTAGTGGCGTATGTAAAGAAACAGGGAGGCATGAAGTCAAAAGTCCTCTGCGCCCTAGCCACGGAACTGTTAGAGTGGGCTACAGAAGAAGGAATAGAACTGACGGCAAGGTTCATTCCAGGAAAGAGGAACGTGATGGCCCACGGCCTCAGCAGGGCGGGTCAAGTGATAGGTTCGGAGTGGACCCTACACCCAGAGGTAGCTCGAGCAGTCATCCTACTGTGGGGCTCCCCAGTGATAGACTTATTCGCCACACTTCTGAATGCCCAACTCCCCGTGTTCTGTTCTCCAATCCCAGACCCGTCAGCAGCGTTAGAGGACGCCTTCGAACATCCCTGGGACGGTCTCGATGTGTACGCCTTCCCTCCCTTCAGTTTGATCAGGCAAGTGTTGAACAGAGTGAGAGTGTCGTCCAACCTGTCGATGACTTTAGTAGTGCCCTGGTGGCCGGAGAGAGACTGGTTCGCAGACCTAAAGAAATTAGCTCTTCGTCCTCCTTGGCCGCTTCCGGACAGGCCAGACCTCCTGCGTCAACCTCACTTTCATAGGTGGCACGAAAACCCTCGATCCCTCCGCCTTCACGCGTGGAGGTTATCGAGAAGCTCCTGAAGAAAGAAGGATACTCATTGAGAACCGCGGCAAGGATGTCGGGTTATCTACGGCGTTCCTCGGTGGTAGTCTACCAGGCAAAGTGGGCAGTCTTCCTGAAGTGGTGTGCGTCCAAAAACATCAGGCCCTTAGGGGCGTCGATCCAGGACATTGCAGAATTTCTGGTGTACCTGAGAGACGACGTGGGTTCGTCCATCCAGGCCATCAAAGGAGTTCGTGCAGCCCTAGGTCAAGTCTTCCTCCTTAGGGGCATTGACTTGGGAGCCTCAAGGCACATCTCTATGCTCATCCGCAGTTTTGAGCAATCATGTCCCCCCCTGGAGGTACGGGTCCGCAGTGGGACCTAGCCAGAGTTCTCAAAGTTCTGTCAGAGCCGCCCTTCGAACCTCTCAGGGACGTACTAGACAGAGAACTCACCCTTAAAACAGCTTTTCTTTTAGCCCTGGCCTCGGCGAAGAGAGTTAGCGAGTTACACGGCCTCTCTTACGAGGTCTCACACTCCAAAGGGTGGAGGGAAGTTGTTTTTAGGTTCGTCCCTAGTTTTGTGGCGAAGACGCAGAACCCAGCGTGTTGGGATCCTCGGTTTGAGGGTTTTTCGTGCCAGCCATCCCTCGCTCCGACAACCCGAAGGATCTACTCTTATGGCCCGTGAGAACAGTAAGAAAATACCTGGAGAGGACTGCAAAATACCGCCCTCAGATCAAAAATTTATTCATCTCAACAGGCTGGGTGAAGAAACCGGTCTCGAAGAATCTATCTCTTTCTGGCTGCGACAGGTGATAAGGAGGGCCTACGAGGCTTCTGGGACTCCTCTCCCAGGAAAACCAAGACCTCATGATATTAGAGCTCTGAGCACCTCTCTGGCTTTCGAGAAAAACATAGCTGTGGGTAAGATCCTGAAGGCTGGGACCTGGTCTAGACAGTCCACCTTCACGGAACACTACCTCAAAGATTGTACGAGAAAATCCTTGAACAAGTTTTCCATTGGCCCAATCGTTTCGGCCCTTCAAGAGATCTAAGGTCATAGCCCCAGGGTAACCGGGGGTGTTAATGCCAAGAGACACTAGTTCCTTCCTTAACCTTACACCCCCCCCCCCTTTTCCTTCCTTCCCCGGATCGTCCGGGACAGGAAGATGTTGAGAAGACCTTAATCACTGAAAGGAACACCCTTCAAGAGGACATGTACCGTCGAATCCTGATCCCTGCAGGACACTCCCACCTCCTAAAGTGTAAGTCTCCCAAGAAGGTAGTTCTAGGTAAGTAACCGTGTTGGAACAAATCACAAATTTTCAAGTAATTTGTATTTTTCCTAACATACTTACCTAGAACTACCTTCGGGTTATGGCCCACCCATCCTTCCCCGAGAACCTGCAGGATCGAGTAATACCTATTCCAACGAAACTTACTGGCGATTCGACCTGAGCTAGCACGCTGCCCGACCCCGGGTCGCCTCAGGGCACGTACCACACTGCCAGAGGTTGACCCCGTAGAAAACGGGAAGAGGGTAAACTATACAAAAAGCTGGTCGGTTAGGTAGAGTTAACCAGTAACTCCTAAGAAGGTAGTTCTAGGTATGTATGTTAGGAAAATACAAATTACTGTACTTAAAAATTTGTGATACAGTGAACCCTCGTTTATCGCGGTAGATAGGTTCCAGTCGCGGCCGCGATAGGTGAAAATCCGCGAAGTAGTGACACCATATTTACCTATTTATTCAACATGTATATTCAGACTTTTAAAACCTTCCCTTGTACGTAGTTCTGTTAACAAACTACCCTTTAATGTACAGAACACTTAATGCATGTACTACAGTACCCTAAACTAAAACAGGCACAAATATTAAAGGTGATTTTATATCATGTATTTCCTAAACACGCTAAAAAGCACGATAAAAAATGGCAACCAATGTTTTGTTTACATTTATCTCTGATCATAATGAAGAAACAAACTGGAGGTAGAGCTTTGCTTATTACCCAGACATATTTCCCATACTTTTCCCTTAGAACTACATCACATCTTCCTACTTTATATATATATATATATATATATGTGTGTGTGTGTGTGTGTATATATATATATATATATATATTTATATGTATACACATATACATACCTACATATATACATAAATACATGCATACATATATATATATATATATATAATTACTGTATATATATGGGTTATGGAAAAAATCCGCGAAGTGGTGAATCCGCGATGGTCGAATCGCGAAGTAGCGAGGGTTCACTGTATTTTACATTTTCAGGTCAAAATTAGACCATCAATTATTACTTTGTCAGTTAAGTCCATAGGCCTATCTGCTACTTGATATTATGATATATATGCCATAGATTTTCAGCGATGGAAATATTCATATCCTAAGTAATTTTTCTAGGTACTGTTTCTGCAGATTTTATGCATATATAGTGTGCACTTTAAAAACACTAATACTACAGTGATCCCTCGCTACTTCGCGGTTCGACTATAGCGGATTCACCACTTCGCGGATTTTTTTCATAACGCATGTATATACATATACAGTATCTTGGATTTTCCGGAAATTTAAAAAATACCGCGATGTGACCGATGGTGCGAGATTGGAGAAAGTAAGGAAAATTGAATCATGATTGATTTTCAATATAAATGAAACTTTGAGGAGCAACAAAGATATCATTTGTTAGAGAGATAGAGAGAGATAAGGAATGGGAGGTAGTGAAAAGTAGCCCACACAGAGAGAGAGAGAGAGAGAGAGAGAGAGAGAGAGAGAGAGAGAGTGTGTGTGTTGTTTTAAATGTAATAAACAAAAAAATTTGATAGGTTATAACACATTGGTGCTTATGTAATATCAACTGTATAGACGATTTGAATAAGTTAAGAAATGGTATAAACGATACTTTGTTAGTGTATTCGTACGCTCTCAAGAGCGGCAGCTAGACGTCAGCTGATCTGATCACAGCCAAAAGTAAAACAAAAAGAAGTCAACAATTCTTGATTTTTAAAACACACCCGAAATTTAAAAACAAAAGTACACGCTTTCTTAATGTGCAATTAACTATTTAAAGAGTAGCAATTTTCTAGAATAAAATGATGTTTCCCAAAAAATAGTGGTTTGCTGATGAAATCGGATGCTGTATTTTTAGCAACGATTGAAATGGATGTAAACTCGGCATAATTTTTTCATTTCGTATTTAATTGACACTAAGAAAACTAATTTTAGTTTCTTCATCTATATGTAAGTATTGTATAACACGAAGAGAGAGAGAGAGAATGAATCAGCTGTTGTAATCGAATGCCGTGTTTTTGTTTCGTGAGAATTTCATCGCCACGACTAACAACAACATACTGTACTGAACTTTACAGTATTATACAGACTACTGTAATATGATAAAGTAAAATATTTGTAATAACCTATTTTATATGAAATGGGGCTATTTTTTTGTTTAAAATATACATTTACGTACGTAAAACAATCTCTCTCTCTCTCTCTCTCTCTCTCTCTCTCTCTCTCTCTCGTAAATTGTTTTCCTGCTTTGCTACGTATGTATGATTTTATATAGATACGGTAAATAATATTTGTAATAACATATTTTCTAAAAGCTTTTACTGTAATATCATTATTTATCACTTTCATCATGTGCGTTAAATGCCTTCGTTTGTTTATAACGATCGAAGATGGAGCGTACTTTATGACGACGCCGTTTCAGGCGCCGTCATAAAGAAAAACATTTCATTTGGAAGTCCTAAGAAAAATTAAGTATAACATTGGTAATAACAAAATCAACATACTGTATAATCAATATAATCGATGCAAAAACTAACCTATACACAGATGTGTACACTAAATGGATTTGTTTGTTCATTATGATCAGAGCTAAACGTAAAAAAAACATTGGTTTCCATTTTTTATCGTGCTTTTTGGCGTGTTTAGGAAACGCATGATATAAAATCGCCTTTAATATTTGTGCCTATTTTAGTTTAGGAGTACTATAGTACATGCATTAAGTGTTCTGTACATTAAAGGGTAGTTTATTAACAGTACTACGTACAAGGGAAGGTTTTAAAAGTCTGAATATACATGTTAAATAAATAGGTAAATATGGTGTCACTACTTCGCCGGATTTTCACCTATCGCGGTCGGGTCTGGAACCTATCTACCGCGATAAACGAGGGATCACTACATTTAGGGAGATCTATTACTAGAGTTCATTGGGCTATTTCCCAAAGTAGAAACCATCTTCCTCTGCCCGTCTACTATTATTTTTTGCTTTTAATTAGCACATGGACAACAAACGGAGAATAGTTCTTTAAAGCAAAAATACTGAATTCGTATCATTTTTTCCATAGGACAGTGTGAAACTCATCACTTTGGGTGTAAGAACGGGACCTGTATTAAACAAGATAAGATCTGTAATGGCCAAAGTGACTGCAGTGAAGGAGAAGATGAAGATAGTTGTGGTAAGTCTCTTACTTATTTTTTAACCATCCCCTTTACAGACTTCCTTATATAATCCCAAAGACACTGTTCCGCTACTTCAACTTGTGTAGGATGAAACTCTGGTCTCTGGATCCAAGTATCATTGTTTTTGTTACTTCTAGAAGGGATGTAGCCTAAATTGTATAAGGAAACTTATATCCATATTAGATAAGATAGGAAGAGGAGACTGGGTATCTAAGTGTAGGCTACTTAAGGATTTGAGTACAGTTGCTGTTATTTTAAACAATTTATTTGTATACAGTAAAAAGCAGTCTATTCTTTTTTAATCTCCTTAAATGCAGAGTCAAAGAAAGAAAACAAAGTTTTGAGCATTATTGCTGCTTCGTATTTTAACAACGTAACCCCCGCGAAGGTGTGTGTTGGAATTGATATACAAGCTGGTATGGGATTTGCTTTTACAAGTACTCATATATGTGGTGTCAGGCTACAATAAATTGATCTTTCTCTGGAATTTATGCTTGTCTCATTGATTCTAAGGCTCCACTTTGCATCACTGTAGTAGTGTTTTTGTCGTCGTCTTAAACGGATTTTGAGCGAAGCGAAAAATCTATTTTTGGGTAAATCCATTACTGTATAGATTTTCCTTTTTTAACCAAAATTGCTATTCCAATCTCTGCTTAAGCATATAGTCATAAGAACAATCTACTATACTGTACTCTGATTTTGCCACTTCTAATACAATATTTTGATGCCTCGCCTTTTCCATTTTTTTTTCTTTTTCATAGTAAAAATGTTTTTTTGGGCTCAAGTCATGTCGTCCTGATGGAAGTTCCTATAAGTAGCTTCCTAAGGGATATATGTACCACGGTGATATTCCCAGAGAATTTTACCTTTAGGTATCCAGAATTCTAAATCCTGGCGCGAATATCCTTAAATTTCTCTCGAGGATATCACATATCAGAGGACGTTATCTTGACACGTCACATAGCAATCTGCACCCCTAATAGCGTTAACGCTTTGAGGGGGATGTGGCAGAATAGAAGGGGAGCCGTATCAAGGTTACCCTAGTTCTCATACTATTGAGTATCACAACAGCGCCATATCCAATATGGCGAACATTCCTTATTTTGTAGCGATTTCGCTCAGTGGTGTTCCCTGTTGATCTGACATTTTCGATTGATTTTCAAAGATATTTAATATGCATTCTCCAGCTTCTTTCGTTTCTGAGAAGTTGAGTATTGAATCTTTACAATTTGTGTTTTTAGTTCCTGTCTCACTGTGAAATTAGAGTAATTTATTGTGATTAGGAGCTAGGCCTGTTACCGGAGGCGCCATGGGCGCTGTTGTTCGTTGGGTGTGTTATTTAGTTAGTAGAACAACATTCCCGGTTTTTGAAATAGCATTAATAATTTATTTATGAAGCTATTTAGGCATTTTTATATTTGTAAAGATATTTTTATGCATAAAATTTTCCTTTTCCTGCGTCGATCGTATATGTCAGAGTTTCAGTGATTTAGGTAACAGAGATCTCGCCTTGCCTAGGTAACCTAACCTAGACAACATATACTTTTGACATTCCCCGGTTACCCTCGTATATTGGTTATCAATTCATTGGAGATAGATATCTCCTGTTATTATTATATAACCGATACTTATCTCTATTAGAGATTAAGGGTAATCCCTCTTTGCTCCGAGTGTAGCCTTTGGCTACAACCCTAATGGGTCGGCCTTGAATTTTTAATTCAGGCATGACTAACCTAGGGTTTTTCTGTCTCGTCCCTTAGCTGCAGATGGCTAGTTTTGTGATTCGGTCAGGAACTCAGAGTATTTAGTCTTGTGTCAGCAGTCGGCCAGCAGGGTGAATAGTCATTCCCCTGCCGGCTAGGCTGCCAGCATAGGAGGCTAGCCCTCCCTAGGCTACACCTGAAGTGGTTGTATGATGCCACCATCTTCTCCCTGTGGCCTAGTAGACTAGTCCTATGCTCGCTGACCCTAGGCTGAAGTGTAGTATCTTCTTAGGCCTAGGATGGCGTGGCACTGGAACTCTTGTTTCTCCCTTGTTGAGAGGAGGGCCATTGTCGCCATCCCCTTAACTGTATTGGCACACCCTAGGCTGGAGAATAGATATTCTCCTTCTTCCTGGGATGGTGCCGATACTGAAACAGAGTTTCTTTTAGGTGTTTAGGTCTGGCAAAATGCCAGCCCTTACCACACCTCATATAGGACCCTTTTTCCTCCCCCTCTGTTCGTTTATGAGACCGGTATCCTGCAACCTTACCGATGCCGGATGGTTGCTGGTGCCGGCCAGACTCCCTCCCCACTGCCGTTGTCCAGCTGCCAGCGGCTATGACAGCTGCATGCAGCCATAACAACTGCCAGCGACTGTGTCTCTTTCATCTGTTGGCGGCTATGATGGCTCCCGGTGGCGATGCATACTGCTGGTAGCCATGCCAATTGCCGGCAGCCAATGGGAAGTCCCTTCTGTCTCTAAGGTTCTTCAGTTCTCCCTTGAACTGTTAGCCATAAGTTCTATTGCCGGAGTACCGCCGGCCAGACCGGCACAGATAGGTGCTGACTCAGCCGGCAGCATGCCGACTGTACTAGTACTGCCAGAGGCTAGCCTGTCGGTAGTATGTCGGCGGGACTTTGCCAGCAATAGTACTGTGGCTGGATGGAAGCCTGAATGTTACATTCTCCCGTTCCATTTGAACCTTATTCCTGGAGAAAGGCAGTAAAATTTGACTTTACAGCCTTAATTACTGTATACATACACAGTAATAGGTAGCCTTCACTCCATGCTATCTCTCTCTCTTTTAGCTATCATGCTGGATGTGCCGGCAAGAACTAGCTATGCCGGCGACATGCCGGGTAATCTACAGTATATGTTTATACAGGTAGTCAGTATATTTGCAGTATAGGATATACTGTACTGCAGATAGAAAACTACTGTATATATTATACTAGTAGGTATTTCCAATATATCTTTGGTATCCCTATCCAGTTATTTGCTGAGACCAATCCTATATTGAAAGAATATAACTTCTTCAATATTCTGATTAGAAATTAGTTTTTTAGATTACCTTACAATATCAAATATTTAAAGGACTGGAGTGTTACACGCCTAACCCTTAAAGGGTAGAACCCTTTTTGTGAGTCTCCCTGATCAGGAAACTCTGATTTAATTTTGTAAGGGAGGTCACCGCAAATAGGTTGGGTGGGATACGCAAATATATGTCTTTTATTTTTCTTAGTCCAGTTGGCGTCATGCCAGCTGGACTGTGCCATCACTTGCTTGCCACAAAGGCAGCACGATGGCTGAACTACTTATATATAATTATACAGTAGCCAGTAATTTGCAACATAGCATATTCTGCAAATATAAAAAAATAGTATGATTATACAGTAGTTATTTCTAACATATCTTGGGTACCCTTGGCGAGCTTCTGCTGGTACCGCTCCTATATTGAAAGAATAGTATTTCTTCAATATTCTGATTGAGGAATCAGTCATCTTTACCCCTCAGTGTTAGAAATAAAAAGGGACAGTGACTTATTCACTTTTCTACCCTTAGGGGTTAGAACCCTTTTAGTTGGAGTTACCTCGGTAGAGGAATCTCCCTATAGCTAACAATGAGTGGAGGTAACAGCAGTTGCTTACATGGGATACATAAGTATGTGTCTCTACTATCCCTTTATAGCTTACTGTCCTAAGCTACTTTGTTAAAAAAAAATGACTTTTACATATTGATTATCAGTGACATAATCAATTATATACCGTATATACTCGTGTAATGTTCGACTTCGTGTAATGTTCGACCCCCCTATTTTGCCTTCAAAATCATGAATTCATCATATACCTCATGTAATGTTCGAGTCTTGATTTGGCAGTAGGCTAGAGGTCTTTTATCTCCAGCATACCATAATTACCAACAAAGTAAGGGTTATGCCTAAGTGCGACAAACAAATGTATAAAACAAATCGGAACACCTAAATACTAACATCTGTTTACAATAACAATTGAGTATTCAGCGTACATTTTCTAGCGAACACTTTAGTTGCAAACAGCCGATTATCATCACCGCCTAATAGCTTTCAAAAACAAGCAAACACTTCAAGTATCAAACAAAATTAGTTCATCGTTTTGAGTAACAAATTACCATTACCGGTAATTGCAGGTAATTACGGTGATTATAATTACCCGTTATGCTAATCATTTTTTTCCTCACAATATATATGAATAAGAATTAACCCATCAAGATGTCTACCAAGAAATATAAAAAATTTACTGCAAAATTCAAGCTTCAAGTTATTGCAGCCGCTGTCCGCTGAAACGACAAATAACGTTCAAGCCGTAAAAATGTTTGGAGTTACCGAAACTAGCGTTCGAACTTGGAGAAAAAAAAAATGTGGATTCAATTAAGAAAAATTTTTGCGGTTTATTATTAATATCAATTAATATACAATACCAAGTAAAATAAAATGAGCCTTATTTTTTCATTAACCATATCACGTTATAACATACGCAACCGGACAGTTTGCTAGCTTCATACCTGCTGCGTTATGGTAAAGTCATTACTCGTAGCGGAAAAAAACTATTTATGATGGTTTAGGAAATAAAATCCATGCTAATAATATGTCTGGTGTTAAATGAACATGGTTAGTACTGTATATATAGGCCTAGCCTATGTTAACCTACCAGTAGGTAACCTTATATACGTGTAAGCATAGCCTACGATTACTTACCGGTAGGTAGCATAGCCTATGGTAATTTTCGCGTAGGCCTAGCTTACGTTTACCTACCGGTAGGCCAGAAATTTTTACTTTTTCAAATATATATCTCGTGTAATGTTCGACCCTTACTTTTTTAACTGAAAAATAGGCCTTAAAAAATCGAACATTACACGAGTATATACGGTACTCATTTTGTTCTCATTTCTTTACAGGAGGAACACCAGATGACTTGTGCTGCAGTCTTCTGCAAGATCAAGAGTAAGGGTTTTTACGGTCATAATACTTGCAGGTTTCATGCCCCCTGCAATATTATTTCCGAATCACTGCATTATTTGAACCCGCAGGTTTGTAATGTATGTCGGACCTTAATGTCTGAAGGTTTCGAGAATCCCAAGTCTACAGAGACTAGGGGTACAGCTCGGGACAAATTACACAACTGGGTGAGAGGTTTCCAGAAAATCTCTCTGGGACCTTACCTACCTAATGATAGAATACGTAAGCTTCTATTTCCGAAGGCAAGTAAGGAAATAGTGGTGCCCCAGTCACCAATTATATCTCCCGAAGGCCAGATAACCTTTGGGAAGGAGGGCAGGAAGTGCCCAGGGGAAGAAAGGAAAAATGTCGTGTCGGAATTGTTTCTGCCTATGCCGGCTCTAGAGCCATTGACGTCGACATCCTCATCTTCTGCCCCTCTTATTAGAGGGAACGGACCAATTATGGGCCCAAGTGATTAATCTGTTAGAGAGCTTTCACAAACAACATGAAAAGCAGGAAGTGAAATGCAAGATAGAGCCTAGTAAAGCTCCACTTGTTGCTTCCCAAGGGTCATTCAAACGACCCATGGAACAAGACCTCCCGACATGCTCCAAAACCAATCCCTGGAGGTTTGCGGAGCTGATGCCGATTTTAAATGGCAAACTCTACATCTCGGAGAAGATGGGAGCGGTTCCTTTGGACAAAATCCAATTTTGGCCAAGCTTTGACGCTTTTCCTAATTGTTTTGTTCGACTGAAGGATGAATCAAAGTCAAGGAAAGGAACGAAATAGAAGGAAAGTCATGATTCTCGACCATGATAAGGCACAGGCTATCCTGTCAAGTAGCCTGGAAAAGGCGGGTTACTCGGTGTCGAAGGTATCTACACTGGGTAACAGGCACCCTTCCTTTCTTGCTCCTACTTCAATTTCATTCCCCTTAATGGAGAAAGCATTTAAATCGGTTGCCAAGGCAGTGGAGGCAGGTAGGCCATGCCCTGCACTCAAGGAGTGCAAGCCTCTGTCACCAGCCTTTCCCAGACAGGAGAAGGACTGGAAGGAAGTCCATTTAACTTTTTCAGTAGGAAGATTAGATGCGGATGTCACCAGTAGACAGTTTAACGAAGTTCTCCCTAAACTATCAGAGTTTCTCTTGTATAATGAACAAGAGACAAAGGAGAGACTTGCAGCCTCCCTATCTCTACAAAACTACTTAGTTTTGTTCATCCCATCAAAGTATCCCAGACATGCTCATGGTCTTAGCCAAAATGCATATGGCTACCTTAGTGAAAGACCTTTACGCCTTTATGAAGGCTAGGAGAGCATGTAGGGAGTTTGTGTTCACGGCCGCAACACTGAAACATGAGACTAGGAAGCTATCTTCCAACATCTGGGGTAAAGACCTCTTCCCAGATGAGGTAGTTAGGGAAGTAATTAAGAATGCCACCACGGAGAACGTAGGTCTTCTGCAAAAGTGGGACATCCTTTCAAAGAGAGAGTTTTCCATGGTTGTGGGTCCCCAACCTAAAAGGAAAACAGGAAAGTCCAGAAATATACTTCGGGCTGTTCAACAACATCCCATGGCTGCAACGACCGCGATGCCACAGGCAAGTGGTCAAAAATTTAATCCTACTGATCATTCGAGGCATAGAGATGCTTCTGGTAGGAGGGAGGTTCCTTCAGGATCGTTGGACCTTCGATCCTTGGGTCCAAGGCCTAATCAAGATGGGACTACGATGGGAAGTAGAAATGTCTCCTCCATCATTTCCTTAACTCCTCCTACAATCCAAAACCCTCCTGGAGGAGTATACCTAAGAGCTCTAGAGCATATAGGTGGTAAGGAAACAATAGTCCATCGGATTCCAGGGAAGGCTGTTTAGTGTTCACGAGAAGGACTCAAGAAATCTGAGTGTCATTCTGGACTTGTAGCCACTCAACAAGTTCAAATAAAACAGCAAGTTCAGAATGTTAATCCTTCTGAACATTTGGACCCTGTGTCAACAAAAAGGGGTGTTTGTAGTCTTGTCAGACCTGAAAAATGTCCCTTGGCAACTTCCAGCCAATCACCCCATCCCCTCCTATCTAGGATTAAAGTTACAGAAGGTAACATATATCCTGGGAAAGATGTGTCGGACTAAACACAGTCTTGAATGTCTTCATAGGATTGGCAGACTTAGTCATGCAATAACCAAGTCTAGAAATGGTTCAGGCAACAATGTACCTGGACGAGAAGTTGGGGTGGGCAGCACCCGAAGTGGCTGATCTATGAACATCCAAGGAGATGAACTGCTTCCTGGAACATCGCGGATGCAAGACAAGCCTCAAGAAGTCTCAATTCCCTCCAGCTCAAAGGTTTCAATGGATGTAAAATCATTGAAGTCTGTAGTCACACCAACTCTCCTTTTCCATAGGAATATAAAAGGAGATTGTAAGGTCAGTCAAGAGACCTGGGTAATCAGTCAGATTCCCAAGATGTTAACAAGGAGGAGTCCTGAGCTCTCTCCAGTTCGCAATAGTGACAGACCCAGTGCTAAGAGCACAGTTAAAAGATGCGTCAAAAGTCTGGAGAAGATACGCATCAAACGCTTGAAGAGATCTAAAAAGACCAATATAGGTCCTTCTTTAATTGCTTCTCTAACAAAGGTTAAAGTCCGAAAGTCCCAAGACCATGTTGGTCCTGTCATGAGCGGGGAAGCTCTCTCCATGCAGATCAGACTTCCTTTGACTGATCTGGGACACCGAAGCGATAATGAGACGTCGCAATCGACAATGCTAGAAAATGTCTCGTACGGTATAGGTGACGTTAACCATCCCTTACCTTAAGGGATGGCACCTGTCAGCAGTTCATATACAACTGATCCACAATGTGACAGTGGATGCTCTATTTCGGCTCAAGCCGATAGAGTTGGAATGATCCACGGACACAGACCTATTCCCTCCCAGATGGGATCAAATCCCAGAACTGCAAATCAACCTCTTCATCACGAGCGTCTTCAAGAAACTACCTCGAGGTGTAGCCCCATACGAGGACCCTCTAGTGGAATTAACAGACATCATGTCTCTGGTATAGAAGGGATGGACTCTGATATCCCGATTCATCCCATCCAATCACCTGCTGAAGGTCCTCAACATGCTGAGATCCTTCCAAGGGGTAGTAGCTCTATTGGCTCCCAAGTAGCCCAAGAGCAATCTGTCCTCTTTAGTGAAGGAACTGAAGCTGAGGCTGGCCCTAGTTCTGAATCCAGGACTATATCAGAGGGTTCAGAAGCTGATTGCCTTCGATTTATCACGGAGAACCCGAACCCTTCATTTCATGATTTCCTTGCCCTAGCAGTTAGGAAAAGATTTGGGATCTCAGAAGGCAATATAAAATTCTTAGAAGAATATAAAACTAAGTCAACGAGAAGACAATATGAGTCTTCTTGGAAAAAGTGGGTTGCTTTTGTTAAAGCAAAGGGACCGAAAGAAATTTCGATGAACTTCTGTCTGTCCTTCTTTGTCCACCTTCATAATCAAGGCCTGGCGGCCAACACGATAACCACGTACAAATCAGCCTTGACTAGACCTCTTCTATATGCCTTTCAGGTAGATCTATCAAATGAAATCTAATAAAATTCCGAAGGTATATGCAAGGCTTAGGCCTGCACCACCACCAAAGCCCATTTCATGGTCTTTGGATAAAGTCTTACATTATGCCTCATCTATGAACAATGAATATTGTTCCCTTAAGGATCTAACTCAAAGAGTTATTTTTCTGTTCGCTATAGCCTCAGGGGCTAGAGTTATTGAAATAGTGGCCCTATCTAGAGAAGAGGGCCACATTCAGTTCACAGAAGTGGGAGAACTGAACCTCTTTCCTGATCCTACCTTTCTCGCTAAGAATGAGCTACCCCCTGGAGAATCTGCCCTCTGAAGGAAGATGTCTCTCTATGTCCAGTAGAGTGTCTAAAGGTCTATCTTCGTAGAACTTCAGACTTAAGGGGAGGACAGCTCTTCAAAGGAGAAACCTCAGGATCAAACTTATCCCTGAAACAATTGAGGGCGAAGCTCACCTACTTTATTCGTAGAGCAGATCCTGACAGTACTCCTGCAAGTCATGATCCGAGAAAAATTGCTTCCTCACTGAACTTCTTTCAGTATACTGTATGGACTTTGAGCGTCTTCGTTCATTCACCGGATGGAAATCATCCAGAGTGTTTTACAAACACTATGCGAAACAGGTCCATGAATTAAAGCACTATGTAGTGGCAGCAGGTAGCGTATTAAAACCTGCCCACTAATTACTGTCATAGACAGTTAATTAATTTGGACCTCGAACGTCCTCGCTCATATTCTGGATGGGAATCATCCAAAGTGTTCTACAAACACTATGCTAAGCAGGTCCATGGACTGAAGCATTGTGTGGTGGCGGCGGGTAGAATTTTTAAACCTGCTGTCTAAGTCTGCGATGAACAGCTAATTGACTGGGAGTGTCAATTAAAAGGAGAAGGGGTCATCACTTTTGGTGTGACCTCCTTTTTATGAGTGTTACCATGGTGACACTATCTCTGTTCAAGATCCCAGGTGTGGAATTATACAGATAGCACTAGTGCCGTGTATACGTAGTACACAGTGTTGATAGAATGTAACCGGTACAGAATTTTCGAAGAGAAGTATTATTATAAAAATTTTCTTCAATCTGAGAGTGGCACTCATCATTTCTTTCCCTTTCATGAAAGAAATATAATTTCTGTAAACGTTACGTGTATAATTCTGTTATCATGCTACATTCGTTTTACTGGTTAATGCATTTAGTCATTTATTAGGAATAAATGTCTATTAGACTGTATTGCGTCCTAATTCGCCCGACAATTGCATGTGTAAAATGCCAGAGTTCTTTGACTTACTAAAGTAAGTATTCTTCATATAGTTGTATGCTCGCAAACAATAGATGTAAGAGACACTGATATTGATTCGGCAATATATACAAACTATGAGACTGTTTGTATATTCAGTGTATACTTAAGTTTTTCTACTGTCTAGAATGACTCTTCCCTGTAGGGGGCAGGAGGCACTAACATTGTTTATGATTAGTGATGATGACGGATAACGGTAACGTCATTTGTCTCAATTGGTCCAAATGACCATAGAAATGTTTTCCCAAGGTTAGGGCACTGATGAAAATCCACAGATACATTAATGGTCTGGTACGCTTCCATCAGGACGACATGGCTTGAGCCCAAAAAACGGATTTTGAGCGAAGCGAACAATTGAGCTTGTGATGCTAATCTTGCCGTTTTCAGTCTTGGGCAAATGTGCCGTGATTGTGATTATGAAGTTCATATGACCGATCTTAATTATAGTACTGCTTTTGATTGTGTTAACCATGAGGCCCATATCAAATCTGAAAAAAATGTTTATTGCTCATACCATAGTACTGTGTTACTGAATTTTGATCAATAGATTACAAAGAGTAGATGCTGATGGACATCATAGTAACTACGAGCTTGTAATGTAGTATGTTTCTCATGGTGGTTGTCTTGACACTTTAATTTTCATATATATTAATGATACAGTATGTGGTTTGGCCTTGGAAGGAGGCTTGTCGCAAAGATGATGATGCAACTGTGTTGATCTTATCTTTTGAGTAGAGGCTCATGACTGCTGACTACCTTAACAGATCTGGCTAAAATTTTTTGTTCTAGCACAAATTCAAACCCTCATTCTTTACTATGGATATACTGTATGTTTAAATGCGAGCTGGAATGTAGCCATAAAACGTTTATGTGAGGTGTCAATAGACCAACCTCCCCACTCGCACACCCATTGGGTTCCTCTACTTTAGTTTTTGCTATAGTTGAGTGCAGATGTATCATCTCTCTTCTGAATTCATTTCTTTTGAACTGGCTATATAACTTTAAACATTACTCTCTCCATCTGCAGGTGTGCTTGGTACTGAGGACTGGAATCATGTGGGTTTGCCTTAGCAAATGAAAAGCGGCATATTTATGTCAGCCGTAGAGACGGATCCTCACCAATTTTGCCCTTGGTGCAAACAATGCTCGTGTCTGGAGTTATCTCCTTGCACTGAGTGTTGATCATGCTCCAATGGGTGCAGTATGTTAGTGGAGAGGAAGTATTGTAGTCTAATAGGGATATTTGCCTTAAAGTTCATCGTTGAGGTCGAAGAAGTGCCGATTTCTTTCTTCTGTACCTCATACCTTCCCCTTCCTGTTAGGCTTCCTCCAGAAGCTGATCGGACAAGAGCATTGACAATTTAACCCCGAGACAACCTTTGGGTATGACAGACCCCGCTACTTCCACTAGCAAAACAGTGGCACCTTCCACACGTAAAGAGTCCACCTCTCTTGACGCTCTGCGTCAGTTTTGTCTTTCTTTGGGACTTTAGAGTTCCCCATAAAGGAACGGCTGTTTTGGGGCACAGCAGAAATGCACAGTTGTCTCCGCAGGGTCGGTCTTGACCATCCCCACAGAGCCCCTGGGGGCTGAATCCCTTCAGCAGGTCTCGTGATCCCATCAGATTCTTCCTCCACAACTCCTGTTCCACCTGAGGTATTGCAGGCAGGTTCTCTTTGGAGTTCGAGTTGGGGTGAGTGAGCGTGCTGGATCTTCTCTTGGCGCACTGGGTTCGTTCAGCCTGACGTTCCTAGTCAACCTCAACCCTGCGAGGATGGACAAGGCTCTCGCCAGTTCATGAGGTCTTCCTCCCTTGAATGGTTTCCCCCTTAAAGTCCTTCGCACTAGCTCTCTGGAGTTAGGCTCTTCACAGCAATCTGATGATCATGGCCAACAACTCCCTGGATTACAAGGGGCTTTGCACCACTGCGCTCTACAGGCAAAACAAGTGTGCGAGTTTGGTGAGCACGCTATGCTAGGGTTTTGCCCCAGGCGTCTGCTCCTTCGAGAAAAACATCACTTTGGGATCACTGGCAGCAAGCGTTCTTTTCACCTATGCCACCCTTGCCACCTTTGTCTTGCTCGTCGCCTTCCAAGCACACGTCTCTTGTTCTAGGCTCGCACAAAGTACAGGGAATTCATGAATCACCTGCAAGTGCTCTTGTGAATGTTCATGTGCCAACTTGTGAAGCTCAGGCTTGTGAGCTAACTGACTTTGATCCACTGTCATGTTCCCATTCATGAAACGCTCCCTTGCGTTTCTGCCAGAGGTGTAGTATCGTGATCAGCATATGCATGGACATTTCTTGTCAGCATGAGCTCTTTCGGCCGCCCCCTCATTCGCGAGGGACACGCCATGGTTCCAAGAACTCATTTAGGCCAGTAAACAGGCTACCATTGATCCTATTAGGACCCGATCACCATAGATATCTTTGGAGCCTGTACCTATCCCCCTTACGGTGTCAAGATATCTTGGGAGTTCCAGTCTTCCATCGAATCTAAGGCCTAGGAGCCCAACTGTCACCATTTGTGCTCCACCTTATCCTCCAGTCCCTGCTATTCCTACACTGTCTTGTCACTTGTCTAGGTATCAGCAGCGATACAATACCTGGATGCCAAGGCTTCCCATGCTAAGCTTGATCACTTACAGATCACTTGTGGGAAACAGAGTATTATCCCGATTATGGTTACTAGGAAACGGAGGAAACAGACAAGTTATGCCTCCTCCAGGAGGTACCTTTCATCAATGGACTAGCAGGGGTATAAGATCTCCTAGAGAGACCTCATTCACGAACAACTATCGACTGTCTCCGGTCGAAGCAGTTCACAATGCACTCACCATTCTGCCCCCAGAACCTGTTGCTCCTCCAGTTGAGTCTCCGCAGACTTCACAGCCTAGGGCGGCTCCTTGGAAGGAGGCTGCTAGTGTCCTAGCCTCCTCTTCTTCTTCAAAGCCTCGGAAGCAGAAGGATCTGAAAACTATTCTTAAAAACTGGGCATTGAAGATTGTCAATCACCCAGTGCTTCAGAAGAGAATTCTGGATGCGGTGTCAGCCTTGTCGGTGCTCGTGACTCAGGATGCTCCTAGGTCTTGATCCTCTGCTGGGGTACATATTGATGACCCTGACCCATCCCAGGCTCCTATAGGTGTCAGTCTGGAGTTGGTGGAAGCTGTGAATTTGGAGACAAACAAGGAAGGTGTGTTGTCTTCAGCAGATAGCTGGAAAGCTCTTGTCACAATGCAAGAGCTTTATGCAGGTCTTGTCATGCATAAGGAAGATTAATGGACTTGGGAAGCCCATGTACTCTTCTCCAGAGGAGAGAGACTCGTTCTTGGACTTTCTCAGCTATGTCCCACCACCCGAAAATATCAGGAGAGAGCTTCCCTGTATTGAGATGGGTGTCAGGGTCCATTAAGAAAGTCATCTCCCAGATTCTAGGGAAGAAGGAGTAATTAGTCTTGTTTACTTCCTCCATTTTTGTTAGGCAGAGGTAGTTCTACAACATTGTTTATGACAATCCATCGCACTTGCCCCTAGATCTGTCGGTGTTAGCCGTGGCACAGGGCATGGCAGTTGACAAGCTGGCAGCACAGTAGGTGATGTTTTCGGCTGCAGATACTGCAGACATGAAGGGAATTGCTCGGGCAACTGTGTACGCCTTTTTGTGGATAGACTACTGGTCAGGTTCCATTGGCTATCTGTTCAATAATGAGTATATGTCAGTTCCAGATAAACAGAAAACCTTTAAGAACATTCTGAATTCCAGGGCTAGAGTTGTAGATTTTCTAGTGCACAACATGGCCAACCAGTGGTCTAACTGGATCTTGAAAAGGCATGACTCTGTCCTTTCAAGATTCCATAGGCAGGGGCCAAGGAGGGAAGCTTTTCGTGTTCGTAACTTGTCGGTGGCGGGTCCTTCTTTGTTCAATATGGAAGACATTGACACAGTTGTTGAGCGATGGACAGTGACCCAGGACGGCCTTCTCCATAGGGCAATAACATCTCGTCCAACTTCTTTCTTACTTACTTTACTTTACTTTGATGGCTGCTTTTCCGGTCCCATACAGCAGGGGAACCCCACTCTCTACAGGACCTCCACTGTCATTTTACCTTGTTCATTCAGAGTATTTAAAGTTTCATATTGCGTATTGTTCATTTACTGTTAAATAGTCACTGTCAAAAGACTCGTGTAATAAGAAAGTCTTCAGTTTCCTCTTGAAAGCCTTAATGTCTTCAATCATTCGAATGTTTCATGGGAGCTTATTATATAGTCTTGGGGCTGCATATTTAAAGGCTCTGGAGCCTAAAGTAGACATAAATCTAGGTTCCAACAGTTTGAAGCCATCTGTAACTATTCTCGTGTAGACTCGATTTGTTGGCTGCGCAATATGTAGCAATTCTCTTAAGTATTTTGGACCCCCGGTTCTGATAACTTGGTGGGTTATTGTGCATATTTTAAATTCAATTCTCGCTTTAATTGGCAGCCAGTGTTAATCGATTAGTATAGGAGTGATCCTTTCTCTAGGTGGGACAGCTTTTATCAGTCTTGCTCCTCTGTTTATTATGTTTTGTAATTTCTTAAGTTGCACTTTTGGTAAATTGTAGTAGATAGAGTTGCAGTAGTCAATCCTGGTAATAACACAGTTTATCACAAGTTTCTTTACAGAATTTTAGTCCAGGTACTTTTTTATAAATGCTATATTTCTTAGATGATAACCAGCAGTTTTTATTACATTATTTATTTGGGCATTTAGAGACAGGTTACAGTCAAGAAATACACCTAGATCTCGAACTTTACTAGATATCGGTACCGAGTCATTATTTATGTTCATTTGAATGTCACCCAAGTTTCTCATGCCGTTTCTCTTGCCCACCACCATGAATTCAGTTTTGTTCTCATTTAATTTAGTTGTTTAAATGTCATCCATTCTCTAACACTATCAAGGATTCGGTTTAAAGTTTCAGTAGTGTCATGTACTGTATATCATTTATGTAGAAGTAAAATTGCGTCATCTGCAAATAGTTTAAACTTCACGCCATGCCTTGGTAGCATTTTTGATAGACCAATAGTATAGATGCAGAATAAGATTGGGCCACGTACACTCCCCTGGGGTTCCGCTCTGTTTAAGGGTTCATATGATGAATAGGAGTTCCCAATTTGTACACAGTAATTTCTACCAACTAAGTCTTTTAGGTATTCAAAGGCTTTATTTTCAACGCCTATGGACCCTAGATCATTTAGTAACAGTTCATGCACCACTGTATCAAAAGCAGCACTAAGATCGAGCAGTATTAAGATACCACATTTATTTTCGTCCATCCTTTTTAGCATATCATTTACAACAGAGCAGGTGGCTGTCTTCGTAGAGTATAGTTTTCTCTTCATGCACCAAAACAAGTCTCCTGTGCGCAAAGTAATGGTGCTCGGGAAAGAGGAGGTAGGGCTAGGAAATGTCGTTCCCACTAGGGGGAGCACTCCTCTCGCCTGACCACTTGTGAGGGGATGCCTGACACACAGGTGGCAGAGATGGGAAATACACGAGGCCGAACCTTGGACTGTCACGATCATCCGAGCAAAGTACTGCATCCCATTCACCAGATGTCACCCTTCGGGCAGTAGTCCAGATCATGCTGGAGAAGGGCACTCTTCAAAAGGTCATCAACTGGTCTCCAGGCTTCAATCAGTTCTTTCTTGTAGAGAAGGCATCTTGGGGCAGGAAACCAGTGAGAGACCTCTTGCTCTTAAATGAGTTTGTCTTTCAGACTCTGTTCAAAATGGAGACCGCAGAGACGGTCAGACAATCTGTCAGACCAGGTGATTTCATAATCGCACAGTATCTAAAAGATGCATACTTTCAGATCCCAATCTATCCAGTGTCAAAGAAGTATCTAAGATTTATGCTGTACAAGAAAATATACTAACTTTGGGTGCTGTGATCAGTCTGTCCTCAGCCCTTCAAATATTCACGACTGTGTTCTCTCTCGTCTCAACCTGGCCCCATGCCAATAGCATTCGTTTATTTCAGTATCTAGGTGACTGGTTGGTTCTGGTTGACTCAGTGGAGACCCTTCACCAAGACAGACTCCTTGCATTTTGCCTTGATCTGCTGATTGTGATGAATTTCAAGAAATTATCTCTACAATCATATCAAAAGGTGGTATATCTAGGAATGCTGATAAACACCCAGATTCGAAAACTGTTTCCATCCCAATCCAGGGAAGTGTCTTGTACATTCTTTTCACATGGCTCGCTACAAGCTCACCTGTGGCTATGCCTGTTGAGGCACCTGACCTCCAGAGCATTTCATTCCCCAATGGCCATGTTTGCATCCAATCCTTCCAGTGACAGCTGAAGATGTGGTCTCAGCACAGGGACCTTCTGAAGTTTATAGTTCCGGTAGGGCTGGAGTAAAAAGAGAATAGAGTTGGTTTGGTTCTAGATACCAACCTTCTTAAAGTGGTAGATCTTCTCTCTCCTCCTCCGGATTTAATGCACTTCACAGATGCATGAAAAGATGGGTGATGGGTTCACCTGTTCCATCACGTAGCCTTCGGGCTGTGGTTTCATTCCGTTCGGCAGTGCCTCGTAAACCTACTGGTGATGATGGCAGCCATTTTAGCTTTAGCATTTCCAACCCTTCTTTGAGGTCACTCTGTATTGTTGATGAGCGACAACACAACGGTAGTGGCATAACTAAACAAAAAAAGGAGGTACTTTTTCACAGCAGCCTTGCCATCTAGCCTTGGAAATTCTGCGTTGTAAAGAAGAGAACTCGACCTCCCTGTCAGCCCAGTTCATCCCAGGCAAAAAGAATATTCTTGCAGACAATCAGAGCAGGAAGACTTGCATAGTTGGTTCTGAGTGGTCTTAAGATCCCCCGATTGCCAACAAAGTCCTTACTTTGTGGGTTTGGTGATACTAGATCTGTTCCTGACGTCTCTCAACAGGAAGCTTCCGGTGTACTGATTATCAGTAACAGACCCACAGGCGGTCTTCCAGATGCCTTCCAACACCTGTGGGACAACATAAACAACAGTGCGTTCCTCCGTTCTGCCTAATAAATCTACTCAACAGGGTGAGGTCATCTCACAATCTTTTGATGACTAATAGCACCACTATAGCAGCAAGCAAAATGGTTCCCAGACCTCCTTTTACTAACAGAGGTTCTGAGGGAGCTCCCACCTCTCCATGACCTACTTCAGCAACTGCACGCTCAGATCTTTCACAAGACAGATACATCCTTACAACGTCATGCCTGTAGGTTATCCAGCATCTCCTCTCACAGAGGTTTTTTGCATGCAGTAGTAAAACGGATGTCGGGGTACATCAGGTGGTCTAGATTCTATTGCTGTTTACTAGGTAAAATGGACAATCTTTTGTGACTGTGGTGTCATGGATGGGGTGTCTCCACTCAGAGCCACTACACCCTTGACTGCAGAGTTTTGTTTTACTTTTAGCAGGAAAAACTCTGTTCAGTCTCGGCGATGAAAGGCTACCACTCAGCTTTTGAGCTTGTCTTTAAACTGAATGGAATGGACATTTCATCCTCAATGGAATTGTCATTGCTCATGTGGAGTTTTAAACTTGCCTGACATCAGTCTGATGTGAGACCAACACCTTGGAATGTAGTAAAAGTACTACGCATTGTGAAAGGAGCGCCTTTTGAACCATCGGGTTAAGCATCAGATCCCGACTTGACTCAAGACTGTTCTCTTTCTCACACTTGCCTCTGCAAAAAGGGTTAGTGAGGTGAATGATTTCTCTTACGATCTCGCTCATTCAAGGGGACAAGTAATACTCTGCTTCGTCCTTGAGTTTATTGCAAAAACTTAAAATTCAGTTATAGCAGACTCAAGGGTTGGGTCCATCCAGATTTTGAGTCTTCAGGAAGTAACTGATGATCCTGACCAACTGTTATGATGTCCTGTAAGAGCGCTAAGGTGCCATCTCAAGCTAACTGAGAGAGCTTCGCCCTCATGTCAAGCGTCTACTTGTGTGTACAGGTAGAGTTAAGAGGAGGATCACCAAGAACACTGTTTCCTCCTAGATTTGCCAGGTCATAGACCTCACCCTTGATTCTCTTTCTGCTCAACAGAGTAGTAGACCCAGAGTTCATGACATCATGGGTATAAGCACGTCCCTGGTATTGAAGAGAAAGATCTGTGGCGCAGGTATTTCAAGAGGACATATGGTGAAGGCAAACCACTTTCACCGCTCACTACCTGCAAGAGGTAACACATAGCTCCCTAGATATGTGGACTGTACTCTTGGACCCATCATGGCCACTCTACAAGTGGTTTAGCTCCTTTGCAGGACTAGTAGCAATCAGTCAAGTGTAGATGAATTGATATAATTACTGTCATTTTCTCCCTTCATCTAACCCTCTCTTGGGGCACAACATTTGAAAGACACTGCAAGCTGACCTTCCAACTGCAGGTACAATAAGTACCATATTACTTTTGTGGTCTGAAATATGTGTCAATACTTTTGTGTCCGCAATATCCTTTAAGGGGGAGTTAGGCAATATCTAGGTTCAAGTATGAGTGATAATCTCACTCCTTATACTTACTAGGTTGTCACAGTACTTGTTTCTACTCACTCACCAAGATTGCTCAGCTCGTCAAACTCTCCAGCATTGACAGGCTGAGGGTCACAAGGTGTCAGGATACTCTTCTCATGCTCTTTTGAGCTCAGATTTATATCCCTGGTCAAGGTTTTTAGCCAGTTGAAATTTTGACTTCACACACCTAAAGGTGAGTCTCCATAGTAAAGAATGAGAATTTGTACAGTATTTTTGTTGGAAAAAATTACATAGATGAAGTCATTTGTATTTTTGCTAACTATTCAAACCTGTTTTTTTTCTTTTTTCTTTGACTGGCGAAATCTAACTGAGGACCTTTGCGTCAATAGTCGTAGGAGGAGATGATGATAATTCAAACCAGAGTTCTTTATACATACTTGTTCCACCATCACCTACCCCATAGAAGTCTGTTTGCAGTCAAAAGTTTAGTAACTCGTTGGCGAATGTATGAGTGAGGAGGATGGTCTATCCCCCGCTACCCCTACTAACTAGAGGAGAGTTGATGACACCTCAGATAAAAGTTTTATAGCTAAATTCCAGCTCACACTGAAGCATATATCCATTGTAAAGAACTCAGGTTTGTATAATTTAAAAGAAATTAAAATTACTTCCAAATTTATCATATCTATGTATTAAATTCATATTATTCTGTTAGTTCTTTGTAAATATGCTGTACCGTATAAGATTATCTATAATTCTGGCCAGGTATGTTATTTGCTAACAGTCGTTTTTTTTTCTTGAGGCTCTTTACAGTATTACATAATAAAGATTTTCTAAAGTGTTATTCTAGCTATGGCCAAATAATAGAAGGATCTTCCCCAGTCATATTTGGTTATTGGAACTTCAGAAGCTCAAACTTGGTGCAAATGCTTTTTCTATGAAGCGGGTTGACATCCTGTACTTGAAGTCGTGACTCATAGATTATCAATTACTTATGTTTAACACTGCCTTTCATTTTTATATTAATTGGTTTTGTCTTCACTTCTGCATTTCTTTGACATTGTTATTCTATTCTGTAGATACTTTCTTTCCATTTGAATGAATGATTGATAATACTTAGGATCATGATAATTACAGTAATTAGGGAAATAGTAAAGTGCAGTATTATTAGTAAAAGAGAGTATTATTAAGAATTTTGTAAGCTTGATGAAATATTTACAAGTAGTTAAGTTTTATGAAAGCTTTATGATTGTGTCTTGTGAGGATTTGATAGAAATGACTTGAGAAGGATCATACCAACCTGTGAGAGCAGTCCTGGCTGAGGCAGGTGATTTTGAGGACCACAGTAACATACCAGATAGCAAAGCAATGCAAGGACGAGTAGTCTCCATTGCTGTTGTTTATTTATATACTGTACACTAATTCAGAATTATTTTTTATTTTTATGTACAGTTACTTGATATATCAGTGTACATTTGCAACCTTTTGATATACATGACAAGGATGATTAATCTTATTAGTTTGAACTAGGAGTTTTAGTTTGCCCTTTATTGATTTTAGAGGAAGAGGTTTAATACTTTTTCCCCACTACCTTGACTGACCTGCTACTCTCATTCATGTTATAGCCAAGAAACATTACATTTCTAGACTCTCCATAGGCTTCTGTACAAACCTGTATGCTATTGGAGATTTGGTTTTTATCTCATTACAGTGCCCAAATTTTCTATTGGATTCTACAGGCATATACAGTACAAAAACCTTCAGGGACATTCAGTATTTCAACTTACATCTAAATGACAATAATATCTATCTATATATAAACCAAGGCACTTCTCCCAATTTTGGGGAGTAGCCGACATCAAACAAATGAAAAAAAGGGGACCTTTCCTCTCTACGCTCCTCCCAGCCTGACCCTTGTACTGAGTTCGGCTGGTACTCCTTGGGTGCCACAGCCCATCCTCCCCCATTATCCACCCCAGATGAAGCTTCATAACGCTAAATCCCCTACTGCTGCTACCTCCGGGGTCATCCAAGGCGACAGGAGGAGGAAACAGCAGTGCCTACCGGAACTGCATCACAATCGCTCGCCATTTATTCCTACTTCAAGCATGCTCTCTTGCCTCTCTCACATCTATCCTCCTATCACCCAGAGTTTTCTTCACTCCATCCATCCACCCAAACCTTGGCCTTCCTCTTGTACTTCCCTGATCAACTCTTGCATTCATCACCTTCTTTAGCAGACAGCCATTTCCCATTCTCTCAACATGGCCAAACCACCTTAACACATTCATATCCACTGTAGCTGCTAATTCATTTCTTACACCTGTTCTAACCCTCACTACTTTGTTCCTAACCCTACCTAATCGAGATACACCAGCCTCCCTCCTCAGATACTTCATCTCAAACACATTCAATTTCTGTCACTTTCATTCCCCACAACTCCGATCCATACATCACAGTTGGTACAATCACTTTCTCATACAGAACTCTCTTTACATTCATGCCCAACCCTCCATTCTTTACCACTCCCTTCACTGCGCCAAACACTTTGCATCCTTCATTCACTCTGACATACAGCTGCTTCCACTCCACCATTTGCTGCAACAACAGACTCCAAGTACTTAAACTGATCTACTTCCTCATGTAACTTTCCATTCAACCTCGCACTACCTTCCCTTCTCGCACATCTCATAACCTTACTCTTCTTCTTTGGCTACATCTTTTCCTTCTCTCACATACCCTTCAAAATTCTGTCACTAATCGGCCAAGCTTCTCTTCAAAGTCGGCAACCAGTACAGGATCAATAATATACTACTAGCAATTTGATAGGGAACATAAGCACTTTTCTAGATGTATCACAAATACTGTATATACTGTATATTGTCATGAGGCCCTTGTTTTCAAACTGAAACAGTTGGGAGTGGGTGGGTTGTTTCTTAGCATTATTATTGATTTTTTAAGTAGTAGATCTCAAAGAGTAGTTGTTGATGGGCACCATAGTGAGTATAGGAATGTGATATCCGGTGTTCCACAGGGTAGTGTTCTTGGCCCATTACTTTTCATACTATATACACATGACATGTGGTTTGGCCTAGAAAATAAGCTTGTTGCATATGCAGATGATGCTACTCTCTTTACATCAATTCCATCCCCTGAATGTAGACCTGGGGTTGGTGAATCCCTTAATAGAGATCTAGCTAAAATTAGTGCATGGTGCAAGTTATGGGGTATGAAGTTGAATCCTAACAAAACTCAAAGTATGATTGTAAGTAGGTCAAGGACGGTGGCTCCTCAACATCCGGATCTCAGTATTGATAATGTTTCTTTAAATTTGTATGACTCTTTCAAAATTTTAGGTGTGATTCTCGACAGCAAATTTACTTTTGAGAAACATATAAGGTCTGTGTCTTCTTCAATTGCACAAAAAATTGGCTCATTGAGAAAGTCTTTTAAGATATTCGGTGATCAATCTATTCTGAAGAAGTGTTTTAATTCTTTTATTCTACCTTGTTTTGAGTATTGTTCTCCTGTCTGGTCTTCAGCTGCTGATTCTCATCTTAATTTGTTGGACAGAAACTTACGGTCTATTAAATTTCTTATTCCTGATCTAGATATTAATCTCTGGCACCGTCGTTCAATTAGTTCATTATGCATGTTGCATAAGATTTTTCATAACTCTGACCATCCTTTACATTCAGATCTCCCTGGACAATTCTATCCTGTTCGTAATACTAGGCTGGCAGTTAATTCTAATAGCCAGGCCTTTTCCATCATAAGACTCAATACTACGTAGTACTCTAGAAGTTTTATTCCAGTTGTTACCAAGTTGTGGAATGATCTTCCTAATCGGGTTGTTGAATCAGTAGAACTTCAAAAGTTCAAAGTTGGAGCAAATGCTTTTTTGTTGACCAGGTGGACATGAGTCTTTTTATAGTTTATATATGACATATTTGTTTTTGACGTTGTTAATAGTTTATATATGACATATCTGTTATGACGTTGTTACTTTTTTTAGAATGATTTACTGGTAATTTGTTCTCTTCAGTTATTTATTTCCTTATTTCCTTTCCTCACTGGGCTATTTTTCCCTATTGGAGCCCCTGGGCTTATAGCATCTTGCTTTTCCAATTAGGGTTGTAGCTTGGATAGTAATAATAATAATAATAGGCTATTGATACCCCAATATACTACCAAATGACATGCAGTCAGTGACAAACCCCATTTTTGTGTGCATTTCATGACATTAGATGAGTGCTCAACCTAATTTTTCTTTTACGTAAACATCACTGTTTCAGTTCAGACCTATATAGTGTTAACTGTTGGTGAAGGACTACAGCTATCATTACTCGGGTCAATGTATTTAGAACAAATAATGCCTCCACAACATCTTAGATATTGTTTGACATCTGAACAATTTGGTAGATGCATTAGAATACTGGGATCTGGGTCTTCACAATGTCACGTTACCAATGCACTTATTGTCAGCCAAAGCATTGTTAACATTGCATGGAATTGGCATCAAACTTTTGTTACAGCAGTGCTCTGTCATAGCGGTGGTCATCAGAAGTCAACTACAGAATGACTAAGATCACTTGGGTACTGTTCAGGCACGATGTTATCCTTTTTGGACAGCTAGCTCCTTGCAAAATGACCTCCCGAATCCCTCTGGTGTGAATGTATCAAACAATATGGGATCATCTCCATACTGCTGGCCTCTACTCCAGGAGGCATGTGTGAGTCCCACTGACCATACATCACAGTTGGAAACTTTTGAATTGGGCACATAATCATGTACTGTTCACTGATGTCTCCCAATATTGTCTGGACTTCACTGACAGGAGGCAGCAGGTGTGGCTGAGAGACCATGAATGGTTTAACAATGCCAACATAGTGAACAGACAGACATGAGGAAGGAAGTTCAAATTTGACATAGAATAACTATTCTCAGCTTAGAGATTTTGCTCAGTGTTTATGCTTCAACAGAAAAGGAATACAATTTAACTATAAAAGGAACCCTTACTGTTACAACCCAGGAACATAAGTAGTGGGCTACTCTTAAATCTGTACTCTTTGGTGTAATTGCAACAGTTCCCCCTTTACTTGAATCAGATGCCCCTGTCACTCACTGTCCAAAGGAAAGGCAATGGCTGATGCATTTAACAGTAAGCAGAGTAATGAGAAACTTTATCTTCCTCATTCCTGTTTTTGCAAGGCTAAACTAACTAGTTCAGCTTTTGAATCTCATGAAATTAAAGCTCTCTTGATGGACTTTGATGCTTATGGAGATGTAGACACAAATGGTATCTTTCCTTTGTTTTTGTTTTTTATAAAGACTACAGATTTCTTAGCTCCAAAGTTATCTTGCACAAGTTAGCACGATAAGGTTTTGTAGCACTTGTTGGAGAATTGGTAATGTTACTCCATTATGTAAATGCATTTGTGGTAGCTCAAGTCCAGTTGATTGATGCCCAATTTCCATAACTCCCTTATTATCTAGTTTTTGAACGTCTTTTGGCAAAATGTGTAAATAGGTTTGCTAAAGGTAATCATCTGTTCCCTAGTTTGCAATTTGGTTTTTGTAAAGGCCTTGGAGCATGTGATGCCCTTCTTACAAATTCCAATGCTGTACAGAAATCCCTTGATTGTGGTCAGGAAGTTTGTATGATTTTCCTTGATTTTAGGGCTGCCTTTGACTGTGTTAATAGAGGCCCTTACTTTCAAACTCAAAGAGTTGGAAGTGGGTGGGTCTTTTCTTAGCATCATTATTGAATTTTTAAGTAATAGATCCCAAGGAGTTATTGTTGATGGGCACCATAGTGAGTATAGGAACGTGATCTCTGGTGTTCCTCAAGAAAGTGTTTTTGGCCCATTACTTTTCATACTACTTACACATGACATGTGGTTTGGCCTAGAAAACAAGCTCATTGCATATGCCGATTATGCATCAATTCCATCTAGTGAATGTAGATTTAGGTTGCTGAATCCCTTAATAGAGATCTAGCTAAAATTAGTGTGTGGTGAAAATTATGGGGTATGAAGTTGAATCCTAACAAAACTCTGATTGTAAGTTGGTTAATGCATGCGTGGTTATTCCAGGTCAACCTCGTGGGCCAGGTGACGGCGCTGACTGCCCTAGCGAATCAACCCCGTCCCTACCCCCAGGGAGCGCCCGCTCTGTGTCTGATCTTTTGTCTTTTTGGCCATCACTGGGCGTTGGTGGCCCCCTTTCGAAGGATGTTCTCTTTGGGCTCCTTCAGTTGGGGACACAGAGGAGGCGGGTTTCTCCTTCTTCCGCGAAGGTTGATCCTCTTTCTGTGGGTGCAGGCGCTGCAGCCAGTAGGTTGGACTTTTGGTCCCGTGTGACAGACATTGAAGATATTGTTGATCCACCAGGGGCAGTGGCAGAACATAGTCCAAGGCAGGATTTCCCTACTGGGGAACACGTCTCTCGTCCGCAAGAGAGTGTCTCTAGTGGACAGCGACTCTGTTACACTTACGCTTCTCTTCCAAGGGCAGAGGTAGAGCGTTGCCTTAAGCATAGTTTGCCTTCGGGTGAGCGTTCCTCCCCTTTCCCCCGGGGAGGTAGCTCTGGAGCCGTCTTCCCCTGGGGCGGACTCTGCTGGACATTCCTCTATGGAGGATCGTCAGGTGGAGAAGTTTGTGACCCCTCTCTGTCCTGGTCGTGCTTCACCTCATGCTGTCGTAAGAAGTCTCTTTAAGCCTTTGGGCTCTAGTCACGTTGACCCTTCAGGGTCTCGTGACGGTCGCGCATTGGGCTTGCGAGACCAAGGACCTTCAGGCTCTCGTAACATTGCGGGACCTTCAGGTCCTTATCGCGCTTAATCTTCGGGTTCTTGCAGCATGGAAACTAAGGGTTCCAGTTGTGTAGAGCCCTCGGACCCTCGCAAGGGTGGTTACACTGAGCTTGTGGGCTCTCAAGCCACCATTCATACAGAAACTTCGGTTTCTCGCGACAGAGATCTCGGTCTCCTGTTGCGTTGATCCTATGGGATCTGGCAACCCTAATTACATTAAGCCTTCAGGCTCTCGTGCCACCCGTCATGCTGAGCCTTTGGGCTCTCGTGGCAAGGAGATTTTGATCTCCCGTTGTGCTGATCCTCTAGGTTCGTGCAACTTTGGTTACGCTGAGCCTTCGCGCTCTTGTTCTGGACGTTACGTTGAGCCTTCGCTCTTCGTAACCTGTCGCGTAGATCGGGTTCTCGCGACACTAGTTTTGTTGAGCCTTCGGGCTCTTATGGCCTGTGTCATGTTGAGCTTGTCGGCTCTCGTGACTCCCGTTATGAAGAGTCATTTGGCACTCGTAACAGAGAGTTCTCAGACTCTTGTCATGTTGAGCTTTCAAGCTCTCATGACTAGTGTTATGCCGAGCCCTTGGGCTCTCATTGCGCTGGCTACTCTGAGCCCCCGGGCTCTCGTATCCCTGTTGGTCCTCCGGGTTCTCGTGTGATTCCTGTGATTTCACGTAGCACATTTTTTGAGGGATCCCACGTTCCATCAGGATTTGGTGACGTAGTTCCTATGGGTTCTCGTCACGACGATACCCTAGGGCCGAGTGACCTGATGCCTTCATGCTCCATGGTAGCACCTCCCCAAGGTTTTCATCCCCTTGACCCTAACTAGTCTCTTGCTGCGTCACGTAGCAGACCAGCGTCACATGACGTGGCAGCATCGCGTGACAGAGCATCTTCGTGTGACGTGGCACCGTCACACAATAGAACTGGGGCTTGCAATTTTGTATCCTTGTGAGACCTGTTTCGTCCCGCCCCTGTGGTTTCTTCGTCCTCGGATGAGATTCTATCGCCTTTTTTGGCCGCAGAGGATTTCCCTATCTAGGGTAAATCTTCCACCAGGAGAGATTCCCACTAATCTCCAGTCTTGTGGGCCTCCTCCTGCTCTGAGACGGTTGTCACCCACACAACAACACCCAGATCCTCCCCCGAAGGGAAAGCCTGTTCCGGTCTTACCTGCAAGTAAGAGGGCTAAGATTCCCGCAGAGTTCTCTAAGCCCAGGGATCCGTGCCATTCCAAAGGATTCCCTCCCTGCACATCGGGAGCCAGCGACCCCCCATGGCTGCGAACATTATTTACCATGATGTGGCAAGTTGGGACAAGTGTCAATCCCCTCTCCCAGTCCTTAGGTGGCACTCCCAGGATTCTTTTGTTGCTTCCTATCATCCCAGGCTCCTCTCCTGGTGACCCCAGGAGGAGTTTAGAGGACTCAGCCCAGACAGAGCCTTCACGCAAGGAGAAATTCATTTCTCCTCGCAAAAGAACCCGGGAAGAGAGGGCTCCAGATCTTCAGGGAAGTCCCCTGCAGTTCAAGATCCCTCAAGCTAAACCTAAGGGGAGGAGGAAGAGGATAAGACCATCTCCTCCTAAGCAAGACAGGACAACCTCCTTTACGGACTCATTCTGCCATGCTCCCGTCGAGGTAGTGCTAAGGGAGGCACGTTGTTTGACACAGTGTGACGTGGTTCCTCTTCTTGTGAAGTCCCATTTATCACGTAGAACAGTGGAGGCTGCAAGGCCTACTCTGATGGAGGAACTTCTGCCCCAGTGCAGAAAGCCGAAGTATTTGTTCACTATCCCCAAATCCTCGGCTAGACCTCCCCTACCTGACCCGAGAGGCAGAGGGAGCTCCAGTCGAGCACGTCCACTCGGGTTGCCCTGTCTATGGCCTTTCCTGATGAGGACCTTGACTCACTCCGTGCTCCTATGGATGAGAGCTCAGAACGATCTTGGAGACAATGTTTTGCCAGCTACCACTAGCCCTAAGATCACGAAGGCTGAACGGGAGACTAAGGACGCCTTCTGGAAGATTTTGGCCTGCATTCATTGTATCAATGGGCTGCCAGATCCATTGGCAACGCCTCTTTAAGGAAAGGACATGGTCCTCAACCTGTTCTATGACAGCCAAAGATCCTTTAGGGCCAATGCAGCTGTGCCTTGGTCAAAGGGGGATGGAAGAGTGCCAAACAGAAAGGCTATGACTTCCTCCCTCAGTACCAGTACCTCCGGCAAACTCCTCCCACCGCCTTACCTGTACATGCTGCCGAGAAGGTATTATGAAATATTCAGGGAGCCTCTCCCAGCCTTGCCTCTGGATCAGTCGATAGAGGCACTCTAAAAGAGCACGTCCTTCAAGAAGCTTGCAGGATTGCCAATCTTGTTCTCTGCCGCAAAGAGTCTCAACCAAGAGAAGGTCGCTAAGTATACCATGCAGGCTACTTCGTGGCTCGACTTTTGGTTGAGTTCTATAGGACAACTGATCCGGTCCCAGGACTGGTCTCAGGAGTCCACAAGGAAGTCTATAGAGACTTTCCTATTGTCCGGCACTCGGGCAATCGAATTCCTCTCTCATCAAGTGGTGAACATTTGGGCCAACACCATTGTGAAGAGAAGGGATGCTGTCATAGGGAAGTTCCTTAAGCAACTCTCTCAGGCCAAGGAGGTGAAGCTCAGGAACTCTCCTTTCGAGGGAAGCTCCTTGTTCATCCCTGAAGACGTCAAGCGGGTGGCTGAGAAGTGAAGAAAGTCCCACCAGGACTCTCTCATCCAGAAGGCCTTTTCAGTAACAGACTAGCTATCAGCTAGCCGATGAAGAGGGTAGATACTCAAAACAGCAGGGTCCCAAGGCAAAAAGTCCTTCCGTGGAGGTAGGGGGACGATCCCACTAGGACAGTCAATCCTTCCATACGTCCAGCTGTAGGGGTATGCCTGCAAAGCAGCTGGCATAGGTGGCTGCATCACAGGACAGAACCCTGGACAATCTTGGTGATTCGTGCAGGGTATCGCGTCCCTTTCACTCTCTCTCCCTCCACTGACTCCTGACTCCTATCAGACTCCTATGCGAAGGGATCTACACAGGAGTTAGCCCTTCTGACAGAAGTCCAGACTATGTTAGAGAAGGTGCACTCCAAGAGGTCCTCGATGGGTCCCCAGGCTTTTACAGTAGACACTTTCTTGTGAAAATGGTGTCTGGAGCCTAGAGACCAGTCATCGACCTCTCGGCCCTGAACAGGTTTGTCGAACTGACCCCGTTCAGGATGGAGACAGCTGACATGGTCCGTCAAAGTTTGACCCATTCCGGATCGAGAGTCTTTGTTCTGTAACTGAAGATTCGGACCAACTGGTACTTTGCCCAGTGAGGAGTCTGGGGCGTTATCTTAAAAGAACGACAGCAGCTCGCTCCCCTGTGTCATCACTGTTTGTCAGCATGGGGAAGGTCAAGAGGAGGGTCACAAGGAATACCATTTCCTCCTGGATTTGGAAGATAATTGAGTTTGCTCTCAATCCAGACCCTCCATCCAAACGACACAGAGCTCATGACGTTGGAGGAATTGCAACGTCCCTGGAATTCAAAAAGAACTACTCTGTGGAGCAGGTACTGCAAGCAGGCATGTGGAAGCGTCAAACGACCTTCACCGCCCACTACCTGCAAGATGCAACCCACAGAAACATGGTTTCATTTTACATTGGTCCTGTGGTGGCTGCACAACACGTGGTCTACACACCTCAACCTCCTTGATGGACAAGTAACAGAGGATTGAGGACTCTTTGTTATCCGGGTTAGTTGGGGGTGAATGAGTAAGAATGACCAGCTCCTTAATTCCTTTCACCTTCTCGCCCCCTGGGGAATTCAGCACCAAGGTCCTCAACACACCTGACCTCTCCTCTCTGCAGGTAAGACTCATTTCCCTTGTGTATCCTAAGTATAATGGTAATACCTTATGTCCCTAATACCTCTTCGAGGGAGGGTATTGGGTAAAGTTTAAGGACTTTTTTTTTTTTTTTTTTTTTTTTTTTTTTCCTCCCAACATTAAAGACCAGGTGCATTGTTAGTGTTCACGAACTCAAAAGCGTCTGCAGGCGTTTAATAGTACATGGCACTTATTTTTAGCGAGAGTAGAGTTCTTTCTACTTTGATCACATATCGAAGCAGAGAGACCCCCGGATCATGACCAATGCAAGTTGGTGAGGACTTCCTCCCTCCTAAGAGTGAGTCACCCCTATAAATAGCGAAAGGTTTGTATTTGTGTAGGAGCAAATGACAAATTTGTAACTTTGTATTTTTCCCAACATACAAACCTGGAGCTATTTATACAAACCGCCTTGTCCCCCAAGGAGTCCAGCCAGTAAGCAAAGTGGTTGTTCAACTCAGGCGTGCGAGTGAATGGGGTAGCCAGACTACCCTCACCCCCAGCCGCTAACTAGCGGTTTGGGTAGATATCCCTCACTAAGATTATCTTGGCTCGTCTTTCAGCTTCGCCGAAAGTAATACTCATATGAATAGCTCCAGGTTTGCATGTTTAGAAAAATACAAATTACTTACAAATTTGTCATATTTAGATGTCCATGCTCAGATGGAAAAAAATAAAGGTAAGATTTGTATTTTGTATAAAACCTAGTTCTGTAGCCTTTTAGTTGTCAACTTTTTTAGAAACTAGACTTAAAGAAACTGAAATGCTAATTGATATTTTATTTAAATTTTTCCAGGAAATATATGTTATGGCACAGAATTCCAGTGTTCTGATGGACAATGCATATCTGGGCATAGTAGAAAGTGTGATGGTAAAAAGGACTGTAGAGATGGGAGTGATGAATCAGACTGTGGTAAGATATTAATGTACTTAATTTTTTCTCTATTGTTATATCTTTACCTTTCCCCCTCACACTGATGTTTTGTGAAGTCTCCTCCTGGACATTGTAATGTGTAATTTGTTCCGAAACTCATACAAACGTTACGCTAAGTAATAGGTTTTATCCTTTCGGCGAAGCTGAACCTAGCTGTAGGAGGAGTAGCTGGATAGCCGGCCACTCCGTTCGCACACATACCTGTGTAGTTTGGTCACTTTTTTTCATTAAGCTCAGAGAGGGTAGACATTTATCTCTCTCTACTCCCATCTTTTTTTTATTGGCCTTTGACCTTTATTTTTCTTTTTGCCGTACTTGTGTTTCAATATATATTTAAACATTCGTGTAATGTTTTTATATGTATATAAATATTCTATTTTTCATTAGTAATGTTTTTATATGTATATAAACATTCTCTTTTTCATTACAGTGTGAATGTTTCTGTTTTTTTAGTGTCGGCCTGGTGCAGCGGCCTGAGGGCGGAGAAACCTCTTACGGTCTCTTCCCCCTTTGATACTGGACAACATGTAGGATGGTGGCCTTCCCTTGTTTTCCAAGTGCAGCAACCCGGACTGCGCCTTAGGGGAGTCGTCTTGTTTGAATAATCTTCCGTTCAAATTTGATGTCGCTTGCTCCTTGCGAGTTCATTGGACGGAAGACTTTGGTCTTTCTTCCCTTTGCTGACGGCACCCCCTCTCTCATTACATGAGAAGTGGCAGATCCTGTTCCTCTAGAGCAGTGGTTCTCAAACTATGGGTCGCGACCCAACTTTGGGTCGCGAGATCAATTTTGATGGGTCGCAGGGACACAGGAACATTATCATGCTTTCAGTGTTTCAGTGTATTTCAGTGTATTTTGGGTCGCGAAGGAATGAAATGTTTCAAATAGGGTCGCTCATGAAAAAGTTTGAGAACCCCTGCTCTAGAGGAACAACTTTCCTGCCCGCAGGTTAGGCTGTTCTTCCGAGCGTTTTTTCTTCAGCTAATCAAATTTAATTTTAAAGTTGAATAAAAATGTTAATTTAACTTTTCTACGGCAATTTTGACGCCGCTCTTCTTAGTTTGGTGATGGCATCTGGAAAAGGGAGTGCTTAGTCTTTAGCTTGTTCCTGCACCTCTTGGGGGAAACCTTTCTCTTCCTCAGGTTAGGTTGGTCCTCCCTGGGTGGGAGTATTCATTCTCTCTTTTTTGCTTTTCCTAAGTACTAGTAGCTAACGTAAGGAGTGCAAAGTCGAATGATCCTGCCAGTCTCCATCTTGTTCGCCTGTGTCCGCTGTATTTCCGGACTACCATTGTAGTAGCTGTTCAGATCTCCTCAGAGTTCTTCGTTTAACCCCCTTCCAGAGAACCATGCAACAAGTTCCAGCTTTGTTTCTCAGGCAACACTGTCGAGCTTCAATATGAGCTAGAGCTCCTTGAGGGGAAGCAGTGTGTGCTGCCCAGAGGTTCGCCTGCTGGTGTTGGTGGTTATCCCTTCTGAGGGAGAGCACATCCACCAGCCACTGTTCGACAATCTTCCTGCTTGTGCGGAGAATTTCCGACAGCGGCAGCAGATGTCGGTTGCCTTTTTTCCGTCTGCGGGAGAGACTTCTTTCACCTGTTTGGCTTCCCCCTTGTGGGATTACTTCAGTGGGAGTTGGATTCTTCCATTTCCTGCTCTTCCTATTCAGGAGCAGACCTCACCCAGCACTCGTCTCGCCCAGATCTTGTCTCTTCTAGCGTCTAGACTCTTCTCACCCTGTAGTCTCGTCTCTCCAGCAAGACTCTTCTCTCCAGCAAGACTCTTCTCTCCAGCAAGGTTCGTCTCTCCAGCAAGGTTCGTCTCTCCAGCAAGGTTCGTCTCTCCAGCAAGACTCATCTCCAGCAAGACTCGTCTCCAGCAAGACTCGTCTCCAGCAAGACTCGTCTCCAGCAAGACTCTTCACACCCAACTGACTCGTCTTACCAACAGACTCACCTCGCCCAGCCCTTCTGCAGCTGCACCGTTGGTTCATGATCACCCACGATCATCCTTCTGCTCGTGACCGCCGATGTTCGCTGTTCACCAGCTTGCCGTTCACCAGTTCGCCATTCACCAGCTTGCCGTTCACCAGTTCGCCATTCACCAGCTCGTTATCACTCCCCGTTTGCAGTTAGCCAGATTGCCGGTCGCCATCTCACGATCATTCCTCACCTTTTGCCAGCTCGTGATAGTCACTTGCTCTCCGTTCTCCAGCTTGCCATTCGCCAGCTCGCTGTTCACCAATCTGTGATCATCACTTGCCGTTCACCAGCTCGTCGTTCGCTAGCTTGTGATCATTACTTGCTAGCGTCGATCGCCAGCTTGTGATCATTACTAGCCAACGCCGATTGCCTGCTTGCTGATTGTCAATTCACAGTTTGTCATCTTACCATTCGCCATCTCGCCATTCACCATCTCGGCGATTCGCCAGATCGCCACGCCAGCGTTGGTCGCCAGCTTGTGATCATTACTCGCTAGGCCTGATCACCAGCGCCAATCGCCAGCATGCTGATTGTCAACTCAGTTCGTCATCTCACCATTCGCCATCTCGCCGATTCGTCAGATTGCCGCTCCGCCAGATTGCCGCTCCGCCAGATTGCCGCTCCGCCAGATTGCCGCTCCGCCAGATTGCCGCTCCGCCAGATTGCCGCTTAGCCAGATTGCCGCTTCGCCAGATTGCCGCTTTGCCAGATTGCCGCTTCGCCAGATTGGACGCCAGATTACCGCACCAGATTGGATGCCTCCCCACATTTCCGATTCGCCAGCTCGCTGATTATTATTATTATCAATTGTTAAGCCACAACCCTAGTTGGAAAAGCAGGATACTATAAGCCCAGGTGCTCCATAGGGAAAATAGCCCAGTGAGGAAAGGATACAAGGGAAAATATATCTTAAGAACAGTAACAACATTAAAATAAATATTTCCTAAACTATAAACACTTTAAAAAAGAAAAAAAAAAAAAAGGAAGAGAAATAAGGTAGAATAGTGTGCCTGAGTGTACCCTCAAGCAAGAGAACTCTAACCCAAGACAGTGGAAGACCATGGTACAGAGGCTATGGCACTACCCAAGACTAGAGAATAATGATTTAATTTTGGAGTGTCCTTTTCCAAGAATAGCTGCTTACCATAGCTATAGCTAAAGTCTCTTCTATCCTTACCAAGAAGAAAGTGGCTACTGAACAATTACAGTGCAGTAGTTAACCACTTTGGTGAAGAAGAACTGTTTGATAATCAGTGTTGTCAGGTGTATGAGGACAGAAGAGAATCTTTAAAGAATAGGCCAGACTATTCGGTGTATGTGTAGGCAAAAGGAAAATGAACCGTAACCAGAAAGAAGGATCCAATGTAGTACTGTCTGGCCAGTCAAAGGACCCTATAACTTTCTAGAAGTAGTATCTCAACGGGTGGCTGGTGGCCTGGCCAACCTTTTACCAGATCAACAGTTGATAGCTCACCGTTTGCACCCTTCAGTGATCGATGTTAGCCAGCTTGTCGTTCTCCGGCTCGCCGTTCACCAGCTCGCTATTTGTCAACTTAATGTTCGCTTGCTTGCAGTTTGCTGTTCACCGGCTCGGGATGATCACTAAACTGCTCAGGATTGTCACTAGTTAGCACTCCTCTAGGTTGCAGTTAGAACCAGCAACCACTTCCAGCACCTAACAGTTTTCCTTTGGATACTTTGTCTTCCAGGGTAAAGTCACTTCCGGGACAAACTATTCTGGTAAAGACCGTCACTTTTTTGAAGCTTGGGCTTCCCGTGATTCTCTTCTTTTTCGAAGAGTACTTTCATCTAGATGACATAGATAGACTTCCTACCTTTCTCTTGGATTTATGCTACTTTGGTAGCCCTCCCACATACAGTTGGAATTTAGCATGGATTTCCTTCTAGGATCCTAACCCAGCGCACACTATTGATGGCCGGGATAATGCACAATGGCTAACCTTAGCGCTTAATACCCCTCTCGCATTTTGGATTTCGTTTGTTTTTCACAAGCAGGGTTTTTCAGTTTAGAGGTTTTCATCTCCTTCGAACTTTGAAGAACCTCTATATAAAGTATGTTGCCAGGCTTCTTCATCGAACCCGGCATGTTCACGGACTTTTATCCTTCATGAACTTATGTTCTTCACTTACAAACGTACATTCTTCTTCACCCACACTTCTTTCTTACTACAGAATGGCTTACATGCCATGCATCTCAAGGACAAAGTTGCTGCTTCTGCTGCTACCTCCTCCCTTGTTTCACATTTTGGTTTATATGATTAATTTACAAGCCGTCTCTGTAGTGGTAGGACATGCGCTAGTTGTGTAGGCGCTGGCAATCAGTTCCAAGTCCTAATATTAGCAGGGTAAAAAATCAAGTAGTCTCCAAAAGGAAGTATTATGGAGAGAGAGAGAGAGAGAGAGAGAGAGAGAGAGAGAGAGAGAGAGAGAGAGAGAGAGAGAGAGAGAGAGAGAGAGAGAGAGAGAGAGAGATATATATATTAGTTATTATAGTGATTGTTTGTAGTGAGAACTGGTGAATGTCTTGAGCAAATGCTTTTTTTATTTGACTGCAACTAGAGGCAGTTCTGTGTGCTTTGAATGCTGGGATAATCATTTATCTTTTCGACCAGCTTAGAATTGATTATTTATTGTAACAATTGCACTTCCTCCTTTGTCCTCTGATTTTGAGATTGTTTTGAACGAGAGCAGTTATTGTGGAAAGTGAACTGAAATGGACACCACTACAGATTTGGAAAGGCTTGTGCTGGCAGATTTGACCTAAATAATAAAGAGCTTTGCTCTCTTGTAATTTTTGAAAAGAAATCACTCAATGGATTGATGATGTTTATGGCTACGACGAGGACCGGATACTGATTGTTAATTTGACTGCTCCATGATTTGGACTGCAGTGTCCTCATTGGCCAGTACCTATATTCTGTTTTGATAGGTTGTAGGTATTTATTTTGTCTTAATGGTAAGTTGAGTTTTGTATTTTTTAATGTACAGTAATGCCTCACAACACAAAATTAATTTGTTTTGGAGTGGCTTTCATAAAGGGAATTTTTTGTGTTAAGTCACATTTCACATGTAAATTGTCTAATTTGTTCCAAACCCTACAAAACACCACATTAAATCTCACAATAAAGCTACAGTATAACCACAATGAAATACTGTACAGCCAAGTACATTTGAACCATTCAATATACCTAAACTAACTGTTAATACCTGTAAATTAAGTCTTTATTACAACATATAATAATAAATGGGAAATAATACAATACATACAGTACATATACTAAGTATACAGTTCCATATGTACTGTACTATTATAGTCACCCCTTTTATAGACTACAGCTACATTTCCTATTATCTAAACCCATTTTTTTCAACACTTTGTGGTGAGTGACTATTAAATTCTCGGCCTGGCTGGCAAATCTTTTCTTAAATTAAAAATTCTTTGTAAAGTGATTCATGAAAATATTCGCATCTCATTTCGCAGCTTGAAAATTTTGTAAGCAGAGTCTTTCGTGGAGAGAGGTATGACAGTATTTAATAGGGATTATCCTTTCTGCTAGTTAGCAGGGGGCTAAGAGGGGTAGCCGGAATAGCCAGCCACCCAGCTCTCACACACATCTGTGTAACCTGGTCACTTTTTACTGCAGGATGTCTTGGGGGATAGGTGAAGGAGGGACAATTTGTATAAATACCTCCAGTTTTGTATACGTTAGAAAAAATATATATTACTTCCACATCTGTCATATGATCTGACACTCTTACAAACCTTACTTTACAGTATTTGATAGGTATGACTCACCCGTTAAGAGCGTGGATGTCCGGACCAACTGGATGAACTTTGACCTGGGTTTTTCCCGTACGTGCTTCGCATCTTAAGAGAGAGAAACCCTGACACCTTGCTAAACTAGACCTGTAAAGCACGGATAGTGGACTGAGCAATTTTGGTGAATATGTGATTTAGACTGCAATGTCCTCATTGGCCCAAGGGAGCTGTGACTGTTGTTTAGAAGTCTTAGGCTAGAGTGTGGTGATGAGGTGTCAGTATCCACATATACCCAATATATATTTATGCCCATATTCTGTTTTGCCTACTGACCAAAATGTTTCTCCTCAGGATATTCCTGTGGTGAAATACTGGGGAATTTACGCCCACATAAATTAACTTTTTTACCTGTAAACCTTCGTGCACCAACTTCGCACGAGGCCAAGTTACATAACTGAGAAACACACTTACTTAAGAGACATCTGTCGTTTACTATACCTTTGATTCAAAACTATATTTCCTGCACTAATTCTTTTGGGGGTGATGCCACATGGGTTCACAAAGACTCAATTAAAAAGTTTGACATATATTTAATATTTAAAGTACACAAACAAAAATCAGAGTTACGTTAAAGAGCGAACATTAACATTACCACAAATGAACAAAATTTACGTTACTTGATAAAAAATTAAACAAATATCAAACGGGGTTACAGAGTATTCTTATAAGAATATTGCTGCAATGATGCGATGGTTCACGAGGTGATGGTGGCGGTCGGATTCAGGAGAATATCTTCTAATTACTTGCCTTTTGGAGTTAACTGCTCAAAGAGGCCTAGATTCACCTTTCAACCCTGGAAGAAAACTCAGGAGGAGTATATTGCATAGCACAGTTGTCAGATCTACAAAATTACAGGGTTACATAACATAAGATCAATTTAAAAGATAAACATCAAGTGCTCTAATCGTAACCCAACATACACAAAAAAAGGGGTTTCGTCTAGAAGGCAAGTTTAAATTACTGGCATGTGCCCTTACAATAATCAAACAACATATATAATCTCCACAGGAAGAAGTTTGACAACAATGGGATGTTACGTCATTTTATCTGATCTAGATGGATAAAATTTGCAAGAAAGTTAGCTTATTACTTTAAATATTATTATACTAATTCATACAAACTCATTGATATAGTTAATATAATAAAACTACTTCTGTGGAGTAAAATAATCACATTTTAAACATATATTCATAGAAACTGGGAAATACATTAGAAAACGAACACACGTAAAACTAAGAATACTTTTATTCAAGGGGAATAAATGTCAATTTTTGACAATTCCAATAACTCCAACTAAGGATAACAACAAAACGGGTGAGTGTCCTCGTACTAAGATTGCCATGTCATCATCAAGTCCAAGTGATCTTGATTTGTGTACTTCCAATCCTAAAAATAAACCACATACGGTAACCAGGTCAGGTCGTGTGAGTAGAACCCCATTTCATTTGCATTTATAACACCATATTGAGGAAAGGTGCATTTTTCTTTTTCTTGATAGTCTTAGTGTTATTGTTTTCATATACTGTATTGTCATGAGGATTCTTTAACATAGTTCTGTTTTTCTGAAAGAGGAATGTTGTACAGTGAACCCTCGCTACTTCGCGGTTCGACCATCGCGGATTCACCACTTCGCGGATTTTTTCCATAACCCATATATATACAGTAATATATATATATATATATATATATATATATATATATATATATATATATATATATATATATATATATATATATATATATGTATGCATGTATTTATGTATATATGTAGGTATGTATATGTGTATACATATAAATATATATATATATACACACACACATATATATATACATATATATATATATATATATATATATATATATATATATATATATATATATATATATATATATATATATATATATATATATATCTAAAGTAGGAAGATGTGATGTAGTTCTAAGGGAAAAGTATGGGAAATATGTCTGGGTAATAAGCAAAGCTCTACCTCCAGTTTGTTTCTACATTATGATCAGAGATAAATGTAAACAAAACATTGGTTGCCATTTTTTATCGTGCTTTTAAGGAAGCATGTTTAGGAAATGCATGATATAAAATCACCTTTAATATTTGTGCCTGTTTTAGTTTAGGGTACTGTAGTACATGCATTAAGTGTTCTGTACATTAAAGGGTAGTTTGTTAACAGTACTACGTACAAGGGAAGGTTTTAAAAGTCTGAATATACATGTTGAATAAATAGGTAAATATGGTGTCACTACTTCGCGGATTTTCACCTATCGCGGCCGCGACTGGAACCTATCTACCGCGATAAACGAGGGTTCACTGTAACCCTGATAAACCAATTTTTTAATATTGCAAGATATTACTATTTTTATACTTTGCAACACTGGCGGTCATAAATAATGAAGGATGTAAACAGTATCCAGAAGGGACAACCAAAAAGAGAACAGTTAAGTTGTCAAAGTAATATGTATCATCTGTAACAAAGGGACTGTAGATAAGCGAGTATTGTACACAAAGTGTGTACAGTATTTAATCTACCTTAAAGCCATGGAAGTGTTTAAGTTATGACAGGTATATTGTCCCATTCACCAGCTCTCCCCCTACCCCTGGTCCATCACTCCTCAAATCCTTCATTCTTCACCTAGGGGTCAGTGAAGGACATTGCCCTTCAGGCAGAAGTCCAGACCATGTTAGAGAAGGGTGTGTTCCAAGAGGTCGTAGATGGATCCCCACATTCTTCAGTCAATTCTCTCTTGTAGAGAAAGCGTCTGGAGGCTAGAAACCAGTCATAGACCTCTTAGCTGTGAATAAGATTTTTTCCAGACTCCATTCAAGATGGAGTCTGCAGCCACGATCAGACATGCGATCATACCAGGGAACTTCATAATCATGGTGGACTTGAAAAATGCCTATTTCCACATCACGATCTATGCTGCATCAAGGAATTACTGTATATAAGATTCTGTCTGCACAACAAAAACTACCAGTTTCGAGTGGTGTGTTTCGGCCTGTCATCAGCACCACATGAGTGTTCACCTTAAACTCAGCTTTGGCCCACACCAACCCCATCCGTCTCTTCTGTTATCTGGAAGACTGGCTGATACTGGCAGACTGTGGAAACCTTTCTCCTACACTTATACATGCTTCTCAAGTTTTGCCACCATCCTGGGGGTCGTAGTAAATCTCGAAGTCATCCTTGCACCCCAAACAGAAACTAGTACATATGGGAATGCACATTAATACGCGACTGGGAAAGATCTTAACATCTCAGAGCAAAATTTTAATGTTTAAGGAAGTGCCCCTAACCTCTCTCCTGTGGAATTTGCTTCCAACCCATTGGAGGTAATAACTATTGAGACACCTAATGTACTTAGACCACTTAGTCTCCAACAGCGAACTCTGTATATGGTCACTTCAGTGGCAACTGAAGACCCTATCGTCTCAGTGCAGGGATCATCCGGAAACATGTGTTCCAATAGGATCAGAGCACAAGAAAAACATTGAATGGTGGATGCAAGACTACAACCTTTGCCAAGGGATAGAATTTCTCTCTCCTTCCCCAGAATTAATGCTCTTCATGGACACATCAAAAGAGGGTGGAGGGGCTCACCTGCAACAGCACATGGCCTCCAAGCTATGGTCTGATCCTGATGGGTAATACCGCACAAACCTTCTGGAGTTGAAGGCAGCTTTTCTAGCTGTTCAACACTTCCAACATCTCCTTTTAGGTTACCACCATAGTGGTATACTGAAAAAGGGAGGTACTTTCTTGCAACTGCTCTATCATCGTCAAGCTGTCGAGAATTTGAGATGGAGGACAATCAAATCTCACTATCAGCCTGGTTCATTCTAGGCAAAAGGAACATTTTGACCAACAAACGGATCAGAAATACTCGGATAGTTGGTTCCAAATTGTCTTTGGTTCCTCGGATAGCAACCAAATTCCTGACTGTGGGGTTCGCTGCTGATAGACCTGTTCGTGACATCTCTACATTATGAACTGCTGGTGCAATGCTTTCCAGAAACAAACCTTCGGGCAGTGTTCCAAGAAGCCTTCTAACATCCTTGGAATGATGTAGACATCTATGCATTCCTCCCATTTTGCCTAAAACGAAGATTCCTCAACAAATTGAGATTGTCGTTCAACCTATCAGTTATGTTAATAGCTCCACTATGGCAGTGCACAGAGTGGTAGCCAGACCTTCTACTACTGCTGACGGAGGTTCTGAGGGAGTTAACCCCCTTGCACAACCTTCTACGTCAACCACATGCAAAGATATAATATGGGGCAGTCGTATCTCCACGAATTCATACCTGGAGGTTTTCCAGCATCTCCTCACTCAGAGAGGTTTTTTGGAACCAGTGGCAAAAAGTCCAAATACCCCGGGAATTCATCTATCGCAGTCTATCAGGCGAAGTTTGCAATCTTCAATTGTTGGTGTCGTAGAAGGGTGGTGTCTCCCCTCGTAGCCACTATACCAGTGGTTCCCAACCTTTTTTTCAGGTAACCCCAATCATACACCTCAAGACATGACCGCAACCCCACTAGTCTAGTTGTACACTATATGTATTATTATTTATTACTAGTTGTTGGCTGTAAAAGTAAGGGACAGTAGATATCCTTCTATAAGAGAGGTATTATAAGGTTGGGAAAGACAAAATTAACATCATTAAACTTTATTATAGCATAAATTTTATGGCTTAGTATTCATCAAAAACCCCACTTCTGGAATAATAATTTGTCACATTTCACAAAAACAAACTAAAAGTATAAAGGTTTTCTGTTAAATGGTAAACTGATTTTAAAGGGAGCCTTGAGCCTGGATCATGCTGCTAAGTTTCTCTATTCGTGGTTCAGTCTTAGAAAGTGCTACCCTCAAATCATGTTCAGGTTGCAGTTGATTTCTGTTTTTCGTTTTGATGGCAGTCTGCCAAGAAGGAGGAGGGGAAGGGCCAAGGAGAGAAGAGGGGGATGGGGGCCAATGAAAGAGAAGAGAAGGGGGACAAGGAAAGAGAATGATGGTTGAGAGAATAGGAAAGAGGGATGGGGGACGGAGACAAGGAAAGATGACTAGGAGGAGGGTAGATAGTAAGGAAAGTGAAGGGGCAAGGAACAAGAAGGAGCAGGTGTAGAAAGGAGGGGAAGGGGTAACAAGGAAAAGAAGTGTACTATATTTGCAAATCGCAGTAGGTAGGACGAAGCAGAAAACGAAAAAATCAATGATATACAGCACTCCAAATCTCGCCCAAACAACAACCTCAAAAAACAACCATATACAATACTCCAAATCTCTAAACAACCACCAAAATAACAACCTTAAAAACCAGCGACATAAAATCCTTGTGACGGGCCGAGAGAAGGTTGTGACTCAAAGGCAGTATGAAAGCAACTGAGTAACTTTATTATAGAACACACTCCTTTATATACAAAAGCTCAAAGCAACAAGAAATTTCATGTTAAAAAAACAGACACTGTTACAGAGGAGAAAAGCAGACATGTTTATTCTGGTTTTTTTTTAGTGCGAGGGAAGAGCGAAGATACAAGCATAATATATATACACAAAATGAACTATGTACGATCGTGTGACACACGGTTGGTACATCCTCCAAATCTCTAAACAACCGCCATAACAACAACCTAAAAAAACAGCGACATAAAATCCTCCAAATCTCTAAACAACCACCAAAACAACCTAAAAAACCAGCTACATAAAATCCTCCAAATCTCTAAACAACTGCCAAAACAACAACCTAAAAAACCAGCGACATAAAATCCTCCAAATTTCTAAACAACTGCCAAAACAACAACCTCAAAACACTAGGGACATAAATTCCTCCAAATCTCTAAACAACTACCAAAATAACCTAAAAAAACCAGCGACATAAAATCCTCCAAATCTCTAAACAACTGCCAAAACAACCTAAAAAAACCAGCGACATAAATTCCTCCAAATCTCTAAACAAATACCAAAACAACCTAAAAAACCAGCGACATAAAATCCTCCAAATCTCTAAACAACTGCCAAAACGACGACCTCAAAAAACCAGCGACATAAAATCCTCCAAATCTCTAAACAACTGCCAAAACGACGACCTCAAAAAACCAGCGACATAAAATCCTCCAAATCTCTAAACAACTAACAAAACAACCTAAAAAACCAGCGACATAAAATCCTCCAAATCTCTAAACAACCACCAAACTAACGACCTTTTCGACCAAGTAACCAGCTCCGCAGATGCACCAACTTCACAAGAGCATACAAATAAAATAGCACACCTAATAACACAATAAATGAAATAATAAAAGCAACGCAAACACACAAGAGGTAAATAAAAAGGAAGAGGAGGAGAAGAAGGGGAGGTGGCAAGGAAATGTCGAAGAGGAGGGGAGGGGGGCGAGGAGGAGAGGAGGGGAGGGGTAAAAAAGAAGCAGGAGGAGAAGGGGCGTGGAAAGACGGGGAAGGGGGACAGGGAGCAAGGAAAGACGGGGAAGGGGGAAGACGAGCAAGGCAAAGGGAAAGAGGAAAATGTAGGAGGAGAGGGCATGAAAAGTGGCCCCTCCTCCTTCCCTGGCCACTCTCCTTCTCTTCCCCTTCCCTTACCCATCTCTCTCTTTAAATATGGTGGGGGGTACCATGTAGTTTTAGAAGCCTCAATTATGAACACTGTGATAGGCTATCATCCACTGACAGTGTGATGCAATACTTCGTCAGCAAGGGAAATACTCAGTTTCTATTGTCGGCATGCCACTTTTTCGTGAGTAATTAAGAATTTTAAATAAACAAAGACTGAGCGCAACCTATGCAGCACATTCGAAATCACTATATGGGTATAAATGCATCAACTTCCGATATAAGATGAACAAATTGCAAACAGTGTTTCCTGCTGTGGCAGTACAGCTGGAGTGGCTGCCTGGTTGGACGGTGATACTGTTCACGTATCAAACATGTACCACCATTAAAATTTAGTTTTTTTTTATATATATTTATATATGAATAGATATATAAAAGTCGATAAATGAAAATCCACAAATACGTTTATATATTTTTTTCTTTACTGCGAGTTCTGCCATATTATGAGTTTTTATTTTTATTTTGATATTTTGAGATTTTGGCGACCCCAGGAAAAGCACTTGGCGACCCCAGGGTTGGGAAACCTGGCACTATACCCTTGATTGTGTATTTTTTATTATACATTATCTTAGAAGAGAATAAACTCTGCTCAGCCTGAGGTTAGAGGCTATCGCTTGGCCGTAAACTAGAGTTTCAGACTGAAATGAGTACTAGTTTCCTTTTCGACAGAATTGCTAATGCTCATATGGAGCTTTGAGTTATCCTTGCCCCAGCCGAAAGTGAGAGCCCCTTCTTAGAACGTGATTAAAGTCCTCTGTTCCCTGAAAGGAGCTCCCTACGAACTGTCGAGTCAAGGGTCAGATCCCAACTTGACCCTCAAAACTGTCTTCCTTCTGTCCCTAACCTCTACAAAGAGAGTACAGTAAGTAAATTCCATGGTCTCTCCTACGACATTACCAATTCAAGGAGAGGGGGCCAGGTTACTCTGTTTTGTCCCTGATTTTAGTGCTAAGACTTGCAATCCAGGTGTTGCGGACCCTAGGTTTAGGCTCTTCCTGAATGAGAGTCTACGGTACGTAACTGATGATACGGATCAACTTTTACCAGTCTGCAAAGGCACTAAGGCGCTATCTGAATCATACATGACGAGCTTGCCCACATATCAATCAGCTGCTTGTCAGCACAGGCAGGGTTAAAAGGAAGGTAACAAAATATACGATTTCATCTTGTATCAGAAAGGTCATTGACCGTTCCCTCACTCCTTCCTCCTCCAACCATCAAGAATGACAAAGCAGAGCTTATGATGATAGGTATAAGCATGTCCTTGGTGTTCAAAAAGATCTTGTATGTGTAACAGGTATTACAAGCGGAGATATAGAAGCATCAAACAACTTCCACCACCCATTACCTGCAAGAGGTGACACACAGGTCCTTTCACACATTCTCTATAATCCCTGTGGCGGCTGCTCGGCAAGTGGTTCAATTTCCTTACCTCCTTACGGAACAATTGGCAGTTGGTTGAAGGCAGAGATTACGGTTTTGGTCTGGGTAAATGTAAAGGAATGACTTGCCATATGTTTTCTTCATCTTCCTCTCTCTTGGAGAATAGCATTCGAGGCCCTGCTAGCTGGCTACCATTGACTATATGTAAGCCACATTTTTTGCAAGTTGCCTGAATATTTCTTGGTTTCCACATAAATACATATTCTGTTACATATCCAATCTCCTGGAGAGGCAAAGTAGGTGATTTAGACAGACCATTATTGCTCAGGCCGTTGACCTCTGGAATTATAAGACCAAGACATTCACGAGGGGTCAGGATCCCCATCTTAAGCAGCTTTTAAGCTCAGATGTGACCATTTTTATGTAATATTTTCAGCCAGTTGAACTGACTTCCACCCACCTATTGGCGAGTCTCTTAGTAAAGAAAGAGGATTTGTGTTTCGTGTCAAAACAAATGACAAATTTGGAGTTTTCCTAACTATATAAACCTGAAGTTCTTTACACATACTTGTCCTGCCATCACTTTACCCTGTATACTGTACAATCAAAAGTGCTTGATCTAGTGAGAGTTCAGGTGGTATATCTAGGAGGGTTTCCCTGCTATCCTCACTTGTTCAGGGAGGTTGGCTTCTACCTCGCTCAAAGTTTTTATGGCTTGAATACCAATTCGTAGTGAACTGATCTCCTAGTAAAGAAATTCAGGTTTGTTTAGTTAGGAAAAGTGGAAATTATTTCTAAATGTGTCATTTTAAAGGATGATGATTTGTATGTGTAGGAACTAAAAGCAAATTTTTAAGTAAATCTCTCTCTCTCTCTCTCTCTCTCTCTCTCTCTCTCTCTCTCTCTCTCTCTCTCTCTCTCTCTCTCTCTCTCTCTCTCTCTCTTTTTTTTCTTTTGAATAATCATTTTAAATTTTCTATGGGGACATTGACACTCCTTTATAATTTAAACTTATTGATTTCTGCTTTAAATTTTAGGTGACACCCATAAATGTTTGGACAATGAGTTCCTTTGCTCCAATGGCACCTGTATCAAGAAGGACTGGGTTTGTGATGGTGACAACGATTGCTCAGAAGGAGAAGATGAAAAGAATTGTAGTAAGGATTTCCTTCTTAATATTGTTATTCAGTACAGAGTTTGTCTTGTGCATAATACACCCTTGGTATTAGCCTCAAATTTGTCTCAAAAAGTAATATGATATGCAAATATTTACAGTATTTTAAGTTTGTTCCAACTCGTACTTAACTCGAACTACTTTCTTAAGAGTATCTGGGATCTCCTCCCATCCGATCAGAATTTTGTGTAGTTTACCCCATTCCCATTCTCTATGCTGGGTAATCTCTGGCGGAGTGATACGCGCCTAGAGATGACCCTGGGTCAGAGAGCATGCTTTCTCAGGTCTCGCTCCTCAGTAAGTTTCTGGTCGCGTCGGCGTTAACACACCGACGCTCTCTCTCTAACCCAGTGTGACCCTTTGTGTCCCCGATCCCTTTGTGTCCCACGCGGTTCCCACGTGGTCCCTTGTGTGCTTCCCTTCCTTTTCCTCTGTGTTCCTGTGTCTCACGGTATATTACTTGTTCATTATGGAGCAGCCCCGTCGTTGCCCTGGGCCTATGGTCGGCAAATCGGGTGGTGCTTTTCTCTCAAAACCCGAAGTTGACCCGCAGTCCTTGTGTTCGTCATGTAGGGGCAGTGTGTGTTCCCCTACAGCCATGTGTCCGGAGTGCGAGTCCTGGAATGAAGTGCAGTGGGTGCGTTATGGCATGAAAAAGAAGAAGGCCTCTCGTCGGTCCCTGAGGAAGTCCAACGTCTCTTAGCCTCTCACTTCGCCCGGCGTCCCGTCGGATAGAGCTTCTCTACCTTCTCCCCCTACCCAGAGTAGGGGTCGAGGTAAGTCTGTTGCGGGGAATCGGCCGGTGGCCCTTCCCCAGGAGTCTAAATTACTAGACAGTGGTATTGTGTCTTCTGTCCAGGCAAGTGGGGGGCCTGAGGGAGGGATGGGGGTGTTTTCAGTTGTCGAGGCCCTGGACAAAGGGGGCCTCGTATCTTCGGAAGATCCTATGTGGGGAAAGACGGCAGCAGCTTCTTCTCCCGCCTCTTGGGCGGGCTTTTCAGGTGTGTCAGCAGCCGAGGGCGACGCCGAGAAGGACGACTCACCGCCATCAGACGCCCTAGTGTGGGCGCCTCCCAGGACGCCCTTCAGGTCACCCCACAGAATAGAAGAGAAGTTCGAGGCCTGGTTCCCCAATGAGGAGCTCCCCCACTCCCCTCCAACACCGTCAGCGTCGTTCCCAGCGGTTTTTATGGAGCCTGCGTCGTCGGCCGGGCCCCATGCAGAACCGACAACGACACGTCGACTTTCGGACCCTCTAACGAGACCCTACAGATCCTCGGCTTCCTCGTTTGAGGCCTACTCTTACTCGTCAGATGAAGGAGCCCCGAGAGACCATAGTAGGCGACGGGATAGGTCTCGCAGGAGACGATCACGTTCAAGGTCCCCCAGGAGGAAGTTCAGAAGTCTTTCGCCGGAGGAAGAATGTGTGCGGGTTTCCATCCCACGTAGCCAACTCCTGGGGGCGGCAGCCGTCGCGCGCACCTCGGGATGGCTCCCCAGACCGCGATCACCAGTAGGATTTATCGACGGGAGCAGATTTGACCGGCGGAGGAGCTAGTCGCATCAGACGTTGAGGGACAGGTATAGGTCTGCGAAGGTTCCGACTCGACTCCACCCGCCCAGCGGGGAGAGTCGCCCCTTCGGTTTGGCAGCCGCGTCCCTCCTTCAAGATCTCCAAGGAGACGTCCAGAACGAGAGAGGTTCGTTTCCTCGACTGGCAAGCCTGCGAACTCTTGGTCCTCCAGAAGAAGGGAGAAATCAAGGACGGAGACCTCCACCCCATCGGCAATGCCCGTCCTACGGCCTGTAGCGAGGGAATTGGACCACTCCAAGAGGATGCCACCTCCTGGTATGGCTCCCTCCGTCAGAGGTCCGCCGTCACAGGAACTAGGACCCCCCGCGGACAAGAGAGAGGACGGGGAAGAAGGCTCTCCAGCGGAGGTTTCCGCTTACCGGAGAGTCATAGGCCTCATCCGACGACACCATAGGCTGGATGAACCGGAGCCCTCGTCTGACGACTTCTGGCGCTCGAGCCTCAACAGGATGGTGGATGCCCCCGTTCAACAGAAGCCCTCACTAGCGCTCCCGGTGGCTAGAGACGTGAAGCTGGGGTTGGCACATGTCAGCAAGGTAGTGGCTAACCATGCAGAGGCCCCCAAGAGCCAGAGAGCCTCTAGGTTTCTCCAGGGCCTGAAGACTCGGTCACGGTTTTAAATCCCGGAAGGCCACCGCGCGGGACCCTGCGGAGTAGAACCAGCAGTCGCCACCTTGGGACAAGGCGCAGCAGAAGAGAGGGCGACCACAGCCCCGGTTTGTTTCTCGCCAGCGGAGACCGCCATGATGGAGGAGCTGTCCAGGGACCTGGTGCATTTGTCATCCTGGCTTGATTGGTGGGCCGCCACGCTGGTAGCGTTCCAATCCTCGTACGACCTAGTGGTTCCGGAAAATCAGGCCCTGCTGAAAGAGCTGATTAGCTCGGGAGGTAAGGCCCTGAAGTTCCTGTCCTATCAGTCAATTACGTAAACCGCTAACTGGATCCTGAGAAAAAGGGACACTGTACTCAACAAACTGGTAAGGCGGCTCCCCGACAGAGAGGCCAGGTCCCTGAGGAGTCTTCCACTGTGAGGCGAGACTGTCTTCCCCCTCAAGGAAGTAGAAGTAGTGATGGAGAGGGTGAGGAAGTTAAAGGATGTGGGGGAACCGAGACCTCCTCCAGCAAGAAGACCCAACCATAGGAGACCTCCTTCGGACGTCTCTCTTCCTCCTCGCACCTCACCTAACCAGCCCAGGAGAGACGCTCCTACTACGTCCTGGCAGCAGTCTTCTCAGCCCTCCCGTAGGGGATCTGCAACCACGCAGTCAACATTTAGGCCCTCCTACTCGGCCTCCAGAAGAGGGCGTTCGGGCCGTGCCTCCCAAAGAAGGTGGGGAGGGAGGCCCCCTACTCCTGCCGAAGCCTCAGGTGGGGGGATGCCTCAAAAATTCTTGGCAAGCATGGCGGGACCACAGGTCGGATCCGTGGATCGTGACGGTCCTGAAGGAAGGATACAGGTTGCCCTTCCGGGTGGAACCCCCCACCTCTGATACCAGATCTACAGGTGGAATGGTTGGCACCGAAAGACTCCCTGAGAAGGACAGCCCTGCAAGAAGAAGTGTCTGCTATGCTAGCGAAAGGGGCAATGGAGCCAGTCAAGAACCCAGGGCCAGGGTTCTACAGCAGACTCTTCTTGGTGGAGAAAGCGACAGGGGGATGGAGACCAGTCATAGACCTCTCAGCCCTTAACAAGTTCGTGTGCAAAACCGACTTCAAGATGGACACTCCGAAGTCTGTCCTAGCAGCCTTGAGGAAGGAGACTTCATGATGTCGATAGACCTCAAGGACGCATACTTCCAGATCCCTGTCCACCCCTCCAGTAGGAAGTATCTAAGAGTGAAATGGGGTACCCAAACATTGCAGTTCAAGACCCTCTGCTTCGGTCTATCCACAGACCCCCAGGTCTTTACGAGGATCTTCGCGACAGTCTCAGCCTGGGCACACGAACAGGGCATCCGTCTGATTCGGTACCTGGACGACTGGTTGTTGCTTTCAGACTCAAGGGAAGTACTGAGGGGGCAAGGCGCCAAACTCCTGCAGTTCTGCAATGTCCTGGGTATCACCATCAACCTGGAAAAATCCCAATTGATACCATCCACCAGGATGACCTACCTCGGGATGGTCGTGGACTCCCGGTTGGCGAAAGCATTCCCTTCTGCGGAGAGACTAGACAACCTGAACCAGATCCTACGGCCCTTTCTGTCGGGTCAGCCCAGGAGGGCCAAGGACTGGCAGAGACTGATAGGTCACTTTGTGTCATTGGAGAAGCTAGTCCCTCAGGGGAGACTCAAGCTCAGAGGAGTTCAGTGGAGCCTGAGAGAAGCCTGGAACCAGAGAGACTCCCCTCACAAAGTAGTTCCAGTGACCACGGAAACGAAGGAGGTCCTCGAGTGGTGGATGATACACTTCGAACACCCTCAAGGGGATGCCCTTCGCGGACGACCCTCCGGAGATGCTCCTTTTCACGGCGCCTCCAAGGAGGGTTGAGGTGCTCACCTCCTCGACAGTACAGCGAGAGGAAGGTGGGGACCCGAGGAGAAAAACATGCACATCAATGTACTGGAAATGATGGCCGTGCAGAGGGTGTGTCTGGAGTTCATACAGAAGCTCCGGGGGAACACCGTGGCGTTGATGTGCGACAATGCCACCGTAGTAGCACACATAAAGAAGCAAGGTCTAAAATCAAAGGAGTTGTGTGGCCTCACCTTGGAATTTCTGGAATGGGCCGGAAGGGAGCAGATCAAGATCTTGGCCAGGTTCATTCCAGGGAAAAGGAACGTCCTAGCCGATGGCCTCAGCAGTGGGGGTCAGGTCGTGGGGTCTGAGTGGTCCCTCCACCCAGAAGTGGCCAAGACTCTGATCCAGAAGTGGGGTTCGCCGGTAATAGACCTCTTCGCCACGAGACTAAACGCACAGCTCCCCGTGTTTTGTTCTCCTGTGCCAGACCCGGGAACAGCGTTCGAGGACGCTTTCCAGCATCCCTGGGACAACCTCGACGTGTATGCCTTCCCTCCCTTTGAAATGCTCAGACAGGTTCTCAACAGGGTGAGGAGAGCGAGCAACCTGTGGATGACTTTGGTAGCGCCCTGGTGGCCGGAGAGAGAGTGGTTTGCAGACCTAAAGGAACTGGCGCGCCTTCCACCTTGGCCCCTTCCGGACAGGTCAGACCTTCTGCGGCAACCACACTTTCAAAGGTTCCATGAGAACCCTCGGTCCCTCTGCCTTCACGCGTGGAGGTTATCGAGCGTCTCCTGAGTAAGTAAGGCTATTCGGCGAAGACGGCAACGAGGATGTCGGTTTACCTGAGACGATCTTTGGCCGCTGTGTACCAGGCAAAATGGGTTACCTTCACGAGGTGGTGCGCCGCTAAGAATTTCAAGCCGTTGAGAGCCTCGGTCCCGGAGATAGCCGACTTCTTAGTCTATCTCAGGGACGTGGCAAGCATGTCCATCCCAGCCATTAAAGGAGTTAGAGCAGCCCTAGGTCAAGTCTTTCTCCTGAAAGGCATTGACCTAGGTTCCTCCAGACACATCTCGATGCTCATCAAGAGCTTTGAGCAATCATGCCCTCCGCAAGAGGTTAGAGTGCCCCAGTGGGACGTGGCTAGGGTCCTGAAGATGCTTTCAGAGCCTCCCTTCGAACCCCTAAAGGACATCCTAGACAAGGAGCTCACCCTCAAGACAGTTTTCCTGTTGGCACTAGCGTCGGCAAAACGGGTAGGGGAACTTCATGGACTTTCATATGAGGTGTCACACTCGAAGGGCTGGCGTGAAGCTACCTTCAAGTTCGTTCCATCCTTCATGGCCAAGACCCAGAACCCAGCAGTCTGGGACCCCAAGTTTGAAGGATTCTTGGTGCCGGCAATCCCACGTTCAGGCAACCCCAAGGACTTGCGGCTGTGCCCTGTCAGAGCAGTACGGAAGTACTTGGAGAGGACGGCCAGGCTTTGGCCCGAAGTCAAGAATCTGTTCGTTTCTTCTGGTTTGGTGAAGAAGCCGGTATCCAAGAACACGATCTCCTTCTGGTTACGGCAAGTGATCAGGAGAGCCTACAGTAGTGTAGGAATCCCTATTCCAGGTAAACCCAGGCCCCACGACATCAGAGGACCGAGTACCTCTCTGGCCTTTGAGAAGAACATGGCAGTCGGCCAAATCCTGAGGGCTGGTACTTGGACCAACCAGTCGACCTTCACAGCTCACTACTTGAAGGAATGCTCGAGGAGGTCCTTGGACGGGTTCTCCCTCGGTCCCGTCATTTCAGCGCTTCAGAAGATTTAAAGGTATAGCCCCAGGGAACCCACGGGCAGTAAGTCCAAGAGACACAGGTTCCTTTTCCTTACTCCCCCCCCCCCCCCCCCCCCCGTTACCTTTTACCTTCCCTTAAAGGGACTCGGAAGGACTTTAACTACCATAAATTCACCGTCACTGAAGAAATACGCCTCCCAGGCGTCTTTTACAGAGGTAAGCCACTTGGACACTAAGTTAGTTTTTTTGGTAGTTTTCCCTATTTCGAGTGTTCTCCTTCGATGGGTCAGCGGAACCTAGCCCCCTATCTAGGTTTCCCCTTTTTTGCTTTCATCTTCCTGGTCTCTGAGCCCTGCAGTACACTCCTACCTCCTAAGGTATAAGTCTCCTAAGAAAGTAGTTCAAGGTAAGTACTCCGTGTTGGAACAAATCACAAATTTTAAGTAATTTGTATTTTTCCTAACAGTACTTACCTCGAACTACTTTCGGGTTATGGCCCACCCATCCTTCCCCGAGTGACTTACAGGACTTAATAGAGTGAGGACAACCTCTTTCCACCAAAACTTACTGAGGAGCGAGACCTGAGAAAGCATGCTCTCTGACCCCGGGTCATCTTTGGGCGCGTATCACTCCGCCAGAGATTACCCTGCATAGAGAACGGGAATAGGGTACACTACACAAAATTCTGGTCGGATGGGAGGAGATCCCAGATACTCCTAAGAAAGTAGTTCGAGGTAGGTAATGTTAGGAAACATACAAATTACTTAAAATTTGTGATTTTTTATTATAAACTGCACATTATACCCTACATCCCTGATACTTGTTGTCTGTTGTCTAACAATTACCTCATTTTGTCGAGGTGTTTGATTTTACATTTAATTTAGAAAGTCCGTTCTTATTACTATTTTGTATAAGATTGAAGAGTGATTATTTAATTTAATGATTATTGCATACAGACAGGAAGTTCAAATTGAGACATATGAAAATATTTATTCTTGATTAATTTGATTTTATGATGATTTTATATTTTATCAGCTTACGCCATTACTTGCTCCCCTGATGAAGTGACTTGTTCTGATGGCAGCTGTGCACCCAGTTATCTGCAATGTCATTTACCATTGAAAAATTCTTCTAAAAACCTCAAAACTTCTAAGGTAATTTTATAAGACAAAACTAGTAGCATATGCTGCTAATTTTGATAGTGTTGGTAGGTTTGATGTAAAGTAAAGCACTTTACTAATAGATTCATAGCGATGATAGCAACCAAAATTGATTCTCATCGCAGTCATTATCAATAAAACTTTTACTTCAGTTTTCAACTTTAATTGGGGACCACTTGAAGTACTTTACAGTACAGCTTTGTCTTTCCTGTACACTTTCTTCTTAAATTTTCCATATCTTAGATCTTCCTAGAAATAATTTTCTTGCCACGATCATAATTACTACTTTTCTAACTTACTCTTCCTCATCCCTTCTTAACGCATGTTCAGATGTCAAAACCATTAAAATCTTTGAGATAGTTGCTAGTGTTCAGCCCCTGAACACCATGTGCATTGTTTTTATGTATGAGAGTTTTTAATAATTACCTTTAAAGATTTATATATTTGTTTTACATTTTTCATGTTACTGATCAATACCCACATTTTACATTCATTAGTTCTTTTCTTTTCATTTCACAGTAGTCTACCATGTCTTTAAACTTCATCCATTGTCTTAATAATTACAGAATTAATATACCTCTAAAGTCTGCCCTTTTTTTTTCAATATGGTTCTTCACTGACCTTTTCCTCATTTGCTCATGTACATTTTGGGCTTTTTATATCCTTGTATATTTTTCAATATTGAGTACTGTACCGTTTATTTTGAGATGAATTACATCGGTACCCGATGCCAGGTTAAGCCCAGTCCGTTCCTCTACATTGCCATGGTCATTACTCTGAAGATATTAGAAAACTAAAGTGCAGTACAGCGGATTTTTTTTATTCATGAATGCAGGATAGCTTAAGGCATGAAATTTAGATTTTATGTATGGCCGAATTACATGATTTCATTTGTAAGATATGTTTTATATGCTATTGGAGATTAGGCTTACGGAATCATACTACTGTATTTCAATTAATCTTCCCCAGCATTCATTTGATGTTTGCTTTGAAGTTCAAGCTTTAGTGATAAGGGAGATAAAAGCAGTTTTTACAGCCTATTTCATGACTCGCATAGGTTGTACTGTCTATTAAATTTTTTATTCCTGATCTAGATATTAATCTCTGGCACTGTCGATCAATTAGTTCATTATGCATGATGCATAAGATTTTTCATAATTCTAATCATACTTTACATTCGGATCTTCCCGGACAGTTCTATTCTGTCGTAATACTAGGCAGCCAGTTAATTCTAATAGTCGGGCCTTCTCTATCATGAGTCTCAATATTACACAGTATTCTAGAAGTTTTATTTCAGCTGTGACCAAGTTGTGGAATGATCTTCCTAATTGGGTAGTTGAATCGATAGAACTTCAAAAGTTCAAACTCGCAGCATAAGTTGCCTCTTCATGAAATACAGTATGTTTTGATGTTACTGTTTTTAAAATACTGTATTTCCCGTGTCATAAAACGCTACAAGTGGTAAGATGCATCCTTGAATTAGCAAGGCAGTTTTTGGAAAAAAAGAAATGGAGAATTTTATAATGTTTAGAAGCAATTCCTAGTCGGCAACTCTAGTGAGATTTCATAAACAACTAATATGTCATAGTGTTGCTGCTAGGAGACGACTAGTTGGCACGTTTGCTTGTTGAAGGGGATTGGCGAATAGCCAGTTGTCAGCTGATTATCAAAACAAATAACTTTCTACTGGACAACATTAAACAAAAATAAATTTTTTTATTACATATGAATAAAAATTGTTGGTTTATATTTTATGTCTGGTGAGTGAGTGCTTGTCTGTCTCTAGTTGGATGTTTGAGGGTTGTCAAACCTCCCTATAAAATTTTTTGTAGTGTTAAGATGCATGGTGCATTTTGGGGATATTTTCAGGAAAAACGGTGTGTCTTATGATGGGAAATTCACTATTTTATTCTAATTGTTCATTATTTCTCAGATCGTTTGTTATTTGCTTTCCTCACTGGTATATTTTTCCCTGTTGAAGCCCTTGTGCTTATAGCTTTTTGTTTTTCCAACTAGGGTTGTAGCTTAGCTAGTAATGATAATAACAATAATAATCATAATCATAATCATAATCCAGTAATAACAAATGCCACCAACAGGTAGCACTGTGTAGGGATTTGTTTATAATTCCTCTGCTTTGTTGATATGCAAGCAAACAGTAGGAATTCATGTGAACTCCATATTTAGGAGTTTTTTTTAGCTGTTCCTACATTCTATTTGGAGTGATGATGGTAATAAAGAGACTTTATCAAGTATTGATTAGTATAAAAAAAGTTATGTTCTCAGGTTTATCTAAAATAAGATATTATGCAGGTTTTGGTAACTGCTGTCTTCAATCTTTGCTGTCATGCAGAACTTAAGGTAGCCTAGAGATACAGATTTTTGGAAAACCTCTTAAATGTTTGCTTTCACCCAGTATTTTGGGTAGCTTAGATCAAAGAATGGCAACTTTCAAGATATTTTTTAGAGAATAAACGTAAGCTACAGAGGCTAATTGTATGTTGGATGTTTCATGTAGATTATAATCCTTTTCTGAAAGTTACTCGATATCATGATTCCTTCTAATCAGCTTCAAGGGCAGTCATTGTCTTAATACCCTTGTTTATTCCTATGAGAATACAAACTTCCGAGTCATTTATATGGGGTTACTACTAATCATGTTTCTTAACTCAGCGCATGCGCTAGAAGCAAGCGGAGTCTCACTCACCACACCTCTTCATGACACTGCTGATCGAGAAGTGAAGAGGTTGTGCTCTCACTTCCTCTTTACGATCAACCCTTTCTCATTCATCTTGCCTACCCTTTTAGTGTTTAGTTCTTTTGATTTGTATATTATTACTTAATTTACAGTAAATTGAGTGAATATTCATTTTCTGCGAGATATGGGTGAATCTTTGTCTAGTAAAACTTGGTATTTACGTTCTATCCCAGGATGGGATAGCAACTATTGTGGCATCCTTATGAGCCAGGCAGACAGACACACACATCCTCTTTATTCACTTGCCTTGACAAGAAATGTTCAAGGGAATCTCTATGTAAATAATGTAGGGAGTGTAGGGAGAGATTTTTCTTGTCGCAAGAAACTTAATGAAATTTCCTCGTTACTGCATCGCTTTCCAACAGGAGATGGAGACGAATCTCATTCTATGTGGCGAAAACCACCCTTTAGTTTTTCCAGTCAGCTGCCCTCTGTCTTATGTACCTTACGTTTTACTTCCACATTTTTCTCTCTATATCTTTCATACTTCTCTACACTATTACTCTGCAGCAATTCTTCAAATGCCTCTTTTTCTCTTCCACTTTCATCTTTATTCCTTCTTTTTCCATTCACTACCCCTCCTCATGCTGCCTCTAACAATCCTCTTGCTGTACACATCACTTGCACTCCCAACAAAATTTTCTTTCACTAACGTCTACTACTCCTTTAGATTACCACTTTAGATTACCAGTTTCTATCACTTCCAACCTTTATTAATATTAACTTTTTTTTTTTTTCTTTTTTCGTTTTTTTTTTTAACTTCACTTATGTGACAACTAACTTTCCTTCAACCAAAAAATGATTCGACATACCGTTAGCCATACCTCTAAACGTGCAACTAACTTTCCTTCAACCAAAAAATGATTCGACATACCGTTAGCCATACCTCTAAATGTGCGCATCTATCAACCTTCCAAGCATCCTACTTGTTATCAACTCGTAATCCATTAATGCCCTTTCTATCAGTTGCATTTGCCATTCTTACCCATGTAACGGATTTTGAAGCAAAGCAAAAAATCTATTTTTGAGTGAGATGGCCATGTCATCCTGATGGAAGCTTCGTATAGACAGCTTTCTAAGGGATATTTGGCTACAGTGATACTCCCAGAGAATTGACCATAGGTCTCCAGAATCCTAACTCCTGGCGCGAGTATCCTTAAAATTTTTCTTAAGGATATCGCATAATATCAGGGGACGTATATCTTGATACGAAACATGGCAATTTCACCCCGAATAGCGTTTTCGCTCTGAGGGGGAAGAGTGGCGAAATTGAAGGGAACCCGTTATCAAAGTTACCCTTCCTCCCCTACTATTACAGGGCTCCAAGATGGTGCTCATTCCTTGTAGCATTGAGCATGGTGCTACAGATGCAATAGTTTCAGGAGGGATTATTACCTAAGCCTTTTCTTAGAAAAGGAGGGTGTGTCCATCAGGACGACATGGTCATCTCGCCCAAAAATAGATTTTTTGCTTTGCTTTAAAATCCGTTTTTTGGGCTCAAACCATGTCGTCCTGATGGAAGTTTACCAAAGAATTACTTGAAAGTACTGTATCTGTGGGTTTGTATAAGCGCCTCAACCTTGGGTCAGCTTCTATATGGTCATCCAGACCATTGAAATATATGACGATACCGTTATACGTCATTACCACTAATCATGAAACAATGTTAGGGCTTCCTGACCCTGCAGGGAAGTGTCTTACTAGACGATAGAAGCTCAAGGTTTGTATTCATGTAGGAACAAATATAAGTACAGTATCAACCATATATTTTTGTTCATATAAATCAGTACCTTAAGTATGAGTTTTACTTAGGAAAATAAGTGTTTTGTTTTAACTACTTGTGGGGCGAAATAAGACGCAATTACACCTTAATCATTTATTAAGTCAATAATTAAATGGAACAACAGGTGTAATATAATATGTAAAGGAATTATACATTCAACATATACAGACAAATGTTTTTCTACCTGAAAGGGAAGAAAAGGATTAAATGCCACTCACAACAGATTAAAAAATTAAGATAATTTTACTGTAAATGTTGGATACTATCAACACTTTGTACAAGTGTACACATGGCACTAGTGTCATTGGTATAATTCTGCACCTAGAAAAGAACAGTCCTAGTGTCACCAGGGTGACACTCAATAAAAGGCGTCCCAATAAATTCGCTGTTCATCGCAGCACTAGACGACAGGTTTCACCACACTACCTGCCGCCACCACAAAATGTTTGAGTTCGTGCACTTGCTTCGCATAATGTTTGTAAAACACTCTGGAGGACTTCCATCCAGTGTATGAGCGAAGACGCTCAAAGTCCATATACTGAAAGAAATTCAGTGAGGAAGCCATTTTTCTCAGATCATGACCTGCGGGTGTACTATCAGGATCTGCTCTGCGAATGAAGCAGGTGAGCTTCGCCCTCAGTTGTTTTAGGGAGAAGTTCGATCCTGAGGTTTTGCCTTTGAAGAGCTGTCCTCCCCTGAAGTCTGAAGTTCTTCGAAGATAGACCTTTAGACACTACTGGACATAGAGAGACATCTTCCTTCAGAGGGCAGATTCTCCAGGGACCCCACCTTTTGGTGGGTAGCTCGTTTTTGGCGAGAAAAGTAGGATCAGGAAAGAGATTCAGTTCACCCGCTTCCATTAACTGAATATGGCCCTCATCTTTTGATAGGGCCACTATTTCACCTAACTCTAGCCCCTGAGGCTATAGCGAACAGGAAAATCACTTTTTGTGTTAGATCCTTAAGAGAACAATCTTCATTGTTCAAGGCTGAAGCATAGTGTAAGACTTTGTCCAGAGACCATGAAATGGGCTTCGGAGGGGATGCAAGTTTAAGTCTAGCGCATGCCTTTGGAATCTTGTTGAAGATTTCGTTTGCCAGGTCCACCTGGAAGGCGTAGGTCTAGTCAAGGCAGACTTACACGTAGTTATCGTGGTGGCAGCCAAGCCTTGGTTGTGAAGGTGGATGAAGGAGGACAGGCAGAAGTCTATTGAGATTTCTTTCGGCATTTTTGCTTTTACGAAAGCAACCCACTTTTTCCAAGATGGTTCGTATTGTCTTTGGTTGACTTTGACTTGTATTCTTCTAGGAAGTCTATACTGCCTTTCGAGATCCCAAATCTTTTCTTTACTGCCAAGGCGAGAAAATCATATGAGATGGAGGTTTTGGGTTCTCTGTGATGAAGCGAAGACAGTTGACTTCTGAACCAGTTGAGATAGAGCTGGGTTCGGTAGAGGGACCAGCCTTAGCTTCAGTTCCGTCACCAGAGGGAACCAATTACTCTTGGGCCACTTGGGGCCCACTAGTGCTGCAGTTCCATTGAATGATCTCAGCTTGTTGAGGACCTTCAGCAGGAGATTGGTTGGAGGGAACAGGTAGATCCGGGTCCATTTGTTCCAATCGAGGGACATGGCGTCCGTCGCCTCCGCCAGAGGGTCCTCGTATGGGGCTACATATCGAGGTAGTTTCTTGTTGTCGCTCGTCGCGAAGAGGTCGATCTCCAGTTCTTGGACTTTTTCCAAGATGAAGGAGAATGAGTCTGCGTCTAGGGACCATTCTGACTCTTATCGGCTTTAGCCTGGATAGAGTGTCCGCTGTCACATTGCGGAACCCTTGTAGGTGAACTTCCGATAAGTGCCATCTCTTCTTTTTCGCTAAACGAAAGATGGCTAACATCACATGGTTGATGTGGGGCGATCTCGAGCCTTGTCGGTTCAGACATCTCACTATCACTTCGCTGTCCAAGACCAGCCTGATGTGGGCTGATCTGTGTGGGGATAGTTTCTTCAGCGTCAAGAGGACTGCCATGGCCTCCAGAATATTGATGTGAAAGGTCTTGAACAGAGATGACCAAGTTCCTTCGACTTTACTTTGATGGGAGTGACCTCCCCATCCTTCCGTTGAGGCATCTGTGTGGATGGTCACTAATGGGGGAGGTGGTTGTAAGGGAACGGTCCTCGTTAGGCTCTTGACCTTTGACCACGGCTTGAGAAGTGATCGTAGTAAGGTCGGTGCCGGTCTTTGTAGATCTCTTTGAGCGTTTGATGCGTATCCTCTCGAGACTCCTGTCGCATCTTTCAGCTGTGCTCTTAGCACTGGGTCTGTTACTGCCGCAAACTGGAGAGAGCCTAGTACTCTTTCCTGTTGACATCTTGAGATCCTGTCGGATTTCAGTAGTGTCTTGACAGAACCCGCAATCTCTCTCCTCTTCTTTGGTGGAATGGAGAGGTGGTGTAACTTCAAGTTCCAATGGATTCTCAGCCATTGAAACTCCTGAGCTGGAGAGAGGCGAGACTTCTTGAAGTTGATCTTTAATCCCAGATGTTCCAGGAACTGGATTACTTTCTTGGATGCTTGCAGACAAGCAGTCTTGGATGCTGCCCACACCAGCCAGTCGTCCAGGTACGCTGCCACCTGAACACCCTCTAGGCGTAGTTGTTGTACGACTGCGTCCACAAGTTTTGAGAATATCCTTGGGGCTATGTTTAGTCCGAAGGGCATAGCTCTGAAGACATACTTTGTCTTCTGTAGCTTGAATCCTAGGTAGGAGAGGGGGCGGCTGACTGGGAGGTGCCAGTAAGCATCTGCCAGGTCTATTGAGACTGTGTACGCCCCTTTCGGTAACAGGGTCCTTATGTGTTGAAGGGTTAACATCCTGAACTTGTTGTTCTCGATGAATTCGTTGAGTGGCGACAAATCCAGAATGACTCTGAGTTTGTCAGAGTCCTTCTTGGAATGTGATGGACTTTGCTTTCTCGATGAAATCGTTGAGTGGCAACAAATCCAGAATGACTCTGAGTTTGTCCGAGTCCTTCTTGGAATGTGATGGACTTTGCTTTCCTTATAACCTTTTTGCTCAAGAGTTCTAAAGTATATTCTTCCAGTAAGGGGGTAGAGTGTTGGAAGAATTGAGGAAATGAAGGTGGAGACCTGTTCCATTTCCATCCTAGTCCATTTTTGATTAGGCTGTGGGCCCAGGGATCGAAGGTCCAATGATCGCGAAAGTGTTGGAGTCTCCCTCCTACCTGTAGCATCTCATTGCCTTGGGGGTCCGTAGGGCTTGCCACCGTGACCGTGTCCTCCCCTTCCTCATGTGGGGTGTCTTGAGGAGCCTCGTCGAGAACCTCTTCCTTCCAGACGAAAGGTAGTGGTTTGCCTCTCAAACCCTGGGTTGAATGCTGGTGACTGGGCAACCAGCTGTTGAGGCACCACTTGGAAGGTGGTCTGTGGCTGAGCGACCAATTGGGGCATTGCGGTCATGGTGACCGTGGGATGTTGCTGAGGAGGCCGAGAAGGTAGTCTTGGCTTCTTTGTCTTCCGTTTGGTTGGGGACCAGCATCCGGGGAAGACTTCCTCTTTGAGGAGATGCCCCACTTTTGGAGAGGGTTCTTATTCTCCGTGGCGGCTTTCTCAACTACCTCTTGGACCGCTTCTTTTGGGAAGGGGTTCTTACCCCAGATGCTGGAAGAAATCAGCTTCCTGGGTTCGTGTTTCACCGTCGCGGCAGCAAACACGAACTCCCTACAGCAGTGATTCTTAAACTGAGCGCGCCCCTAGGGGGCCGTTAGGAGCTTCCAAAGGGGCCGCAAGTAGTTAAAATAGTAACAATGAAAATGAAAATGTTGTAATTATGATGTCTTTTGTTTTACAATACAACATAAATATGGATAAATTAATCATTAAGGAGGATGTGTAATATTTTTTGATGTGGTCATGATCCATGAATGATTGTAATAAGAGTAAAAATTATGTTTATTTTTGCAGTAATTAGTATTTTTTCTATCAATGTAATTACTGTAATCTGTGTAATGCTAAAACAGTTTGTTTCATCATAATATATTTATTTTACCCATTTTCTATGAACAATGTTCATTTTATTGAAATATAGTATAGTGCATTCCTATAAAAAATCAACAGCAATGAAACAAAAATCTATCATTCATCCATTTACTCACATAACCAATAAAGTATATTAGCATACAAAACGCAACATATTGTTTATAAAAACAATACATACATATGGTACTTTCTAGTTTGGCAAAAATTTCAAGGGTGGGGATGGGGGGCATGGGATCTATGCTTAATGCAGAAGGGGGGCGCAAGGCAGAAAAGTTTAAGAACCACTGCCCTACAGGCTCTCCTAGCCTTCATGAAGGCGTACAGGTCCTTTACAAGGGTGGCCATATGCATCTTGGCCAGGACCGTGAGCATGTCTGGGGTGCTGTTGTGGCCTGCACATATCTCTATGCAGTTCTGGAAGGATAGGGAGACAGTTAGCTTCTCTTTTGTCTTTTGCTCCCTTCGCAAGAGAAAGTCCGACAGCTTAGGGAGGTTCTCACTGAACTGCTGTCCCCAAATATCTGCATCTAGCTTTCCTTCTGAGAAGGTTAGGTGGACCTCCTTCCATTCCTTTTCATCCGTGGGCAGGGCTAAAGACATAGGCCTACACTCCTCTAGTGTAGGGCATGGTTTGCCTGCTTCAACTGCCTTGGCAACAGTCTGGAATGCCTTCGACATAAAGGGGAAGGCTCTTGAAGCAGGAGCAAGGAAGGTAGGGTGTTTCTTGCTCAATGCAGAAACTCGTGAGTTGGTATAACCTGCCTTCTTCAGGCTACTCGTCAAGAGAGCCTGTGCTTTGTCGTGGTCGAATACCATGACTTCCTTCAGTTCCGTCTCTTCCTTTGATGCTGGTTCATTCTTCAATCGAATGAAGCACTCCGGGTAGGCGTTAAAGTTCGGCCAGAACTGAATGTCATTCAGAGGTACGGCTCCCATCTTCTCCGAGATGTAGAGCTTGCCGTTGGTAATAGGCATGAACTCTGCATACCTCCAGGGATTGGTCTTGGAGCAGGATGGCAGGTCTTGAACTGTGGGTTGCTTGTAAGACCCTCGGGAGGCGGCGGTCAGAGTCGCTTCACGGAGCTCTCTTGTGATCTTCGCTCTCCTTGCGAAGATTCTCCTTTAGAGCGGAAATATGGGCCAAAACTGCATGACCCATGGCGTCCAATGGAGGGGTAGGAGCCGAAGACGTAGATGGTGTCGGTTCTGCTGCCGGCACAGGTGGAAGGGGTTCCTCCGCTTCTGACGAATCGACTTCTTCATCTCCTCCTGGGAGGAAGGGTAGACTCTTCCTCAGGATCGTCCCGAAGGAGATCCTTCTCTGTGTCCGTGGACACTTCAGACATCCTTTCCCTCTGGTGGATGTCCATGCCTTGCATCACTTCACCGGCTTCCGCTTCAACTGCGATCTGGACGCAGGGAGGCCCGGGTCGTGTCTGGGGCACGACGGCATCAGTACCAGCTTTAGGGAACAGCAAGCTACGCATCCTGTCATTTGGAAGGTACGGTCCCCGAGAGTTCTTCTGGAACCCTCGTACTGTACCCATTTGCGAAGCTTCTCGCGTGCTGCGTCCCTCGACTCTGCTGACTTGGGGTCGCCGAAACCCTCGGCCACCAATGGTGAGCAGACATTGCAGTTCTTGGGGTCCCAATACCGCAAGGCTTTGGTAGTCACAATGCAGGCGGCATGAGACCTGCACATAGTGTGACCACTAAAGTTCCTACTTTTGTGGTTACAGTACATCACACCACACTTAATTTTCTGCTCCTCCTGTAAAGAAAGGAAATTGAAAGAAGTGTGCGGTAATTTATCACACTTGATAAATACATTTCATGCAATAAATGTTTTGGTATCTTAACCATTATGGCTTAGGATAGTTAGCTAGAAAGGAAATAGGAAAGACGCAGACTTGTCTCCTGTCCAGCCAATTGTTGTGACCTCCCCCAATATTAATATTAGAATTTCCTTATTAAAGGAAAATCAAAGGAGAAGGGTTCTAACCTCTAGTGTTAGAATTAGTGTATACTAGCACTGACCCTTTCATAAAAGTATTAATATTGTGGGGTAAAATATGATCTGATGACTTTCATCAGTGTATTGAAGGAATACTTCACTTCAATATAAAATTGGTCTCAACAATAGACTGTGAAAGGATACACAGGGAATGTTAGAAAGATAAACTACTGTATAATATATACTATAGTTTTCTGCCTGCAGTATGTACTATACTGCAAAAATACTGGCTACTGTATAAGCATAAACTATAGTTCAGCCAGCATGTTGCCGGCTAGGTTAGTACCTGGCGGCACCGGTCCAGCCAGCATGCTGCTGGCTAGGTTAGTACCTGATGGCACTAGCCGACAGAGAGAGAGAGAAAGCATGGAGCGAAGGGCTACCTTATTAATGTAGTTTAGCACAATAAATAAAGGTGTAGGTATTATTATTCCTACTGCCTTCCTCCAGAATGAGCGTTCAAATGGAAGGAGGGAATGAATCATTCTAGCTTCCATCCAGCCACAAGATCTGCTGCCGGCTACTGCCGGTTTCAGGAATGTGGATGGCAGTCCAAGGGAGGACTGAAGAACAATCAAAGACAAAGGATCTCCCACCGGCAGCCGTCATGGCAGGCACAACCTTTCCCGGAGCCTTGCGTCCGTAGGGGAAAGTCAGAGCGGCTATCAAGCCGCCTATGTAGGAGCCGGTCGGTGCCACGTTCTACCCGGCAAGCGGGGAGATTGTAGGACACCGGCCACAGACATGCGATGGCTAGGCTATCGCTAAAGGACAGAGGGGCAGGGAAAGGGTCTTGTATGTTGTCGGGAGAAGGCGGCAGGATTGCCGGCCATTTCCAAGCACAATTTGAAACCTTGTTTCAATATCGGCGCTATCCTGGGCGGCAGAAGAATGTTGATTCTTCAGCCCAGGGTCTGCCGAAACAAGACCGCAAGGGAGAAGGTGGCGGCATTGTACTACCACTTCAGATTTGTACTAGGGAAGCTAGGCTTCCTATACGTACAACTGTAAGCCGGCAGGTGGAAAGACTGAATACTCGTAAAACCAAGCCGGGATACTCACCGGCAAGGGGGAGAAGACAGAAAACACTAGCCTAGTCAAGCTGGAGTGTACTACTCTATGGCAAGACCAAGATAGGGATGTCGCTTAATGGCGGCACTCGGAGGGAAGGAGGGTTTACCCTTAAATCTCCGAAGGAGACGAGTATCGAATAATATAATTAATTCTAGGAAATATACTATATCCTGTTGAATTGATAAAGCGATGTGCAAAGGTAAACGGGGATAATGTATGATAGTATACTAAAGCGCTTAGGCTAGGTTAGCCTAGCGCAGGGCGAGATCTCAGCTACCTATATCACTGAGACTCTAACGTAAACGATCGGCACATTTAGGAAGAGGAAAATTATTTGCATGAAGTTATCTTCACTAGTATAATTTTTGCCTAAATAGCTATAATTCATTAAAGCTAAATACCGGGAATGTCGTTCTGCTGACTAAATAAGTCATTCATGACGGACGACAGCGTCCAAAATGGCGCCTCCGGTGACCGGCTATGCTCCAATAAGCACATTAAATTTATGCTAATTTCACTGTAAGAAGGGAGCTAAACATTATACACAGTAAAGATTAAATACTCAACTTTCCAGAGGCAGAAGAGGCTGGAGAATGCATAATAAATCCACGAGAATAGCGATCTAAAACACTAGATAAGCAGGGAGAAACACCGTGCGAAAGCGCTACTGAAATAGGAATGAGCGCCATCTTGGAACCCTGTAATTGTAGGGGAGGAAGGGTAACTTTGATAACGGCTCCCCTTCAATTTCGCCACTCTTCCCCTTCGAGCGAAAACGCTATTCGGGGTGAAGATTGCCATGTGTCGTATCATGATATACGTCTCCTGATATTATGTGATATCCTTAAGAAAAATTTTAAGAATACTCGTGCCAGGAGTTAGAATTCTGGAGACCTATGGTCAATTCTCTGGGAGTATCACTGTAGCCGAATATCCCTTAGAAAGCTGTCTATAGGAAGCTCCATGAGGACGACATGGCTTGAGCCAAAAGATTTTTTTTTTTTTTTAAATCTACAACGTACTACTAGCTCTTGTTCAACTCGCATATCTACCAGTCTCTCACCACACTCATTTTCACCTGGTACACCATGCTTTCCAATGACATCTTCTACCTTTCCCGCACCCACTCTGGCATTCAAGTCACCCATCACAACTACATAATAACTTCTACCCAGTCCTTTTACACACCTAGTTAATTCATTCCGCTCTTTTTCAGTTTTCACAACCTGGCCCATACGCACTAACAAACGCCCAACATTCCCAACCCTTACCCACATTAACCTAAATGATACCTCCTTCCATTCGACTACTTTACTTGTCATCTATTCACTCAGCAATAAAGCCACACCCTCTCTTGCTCTTCCCCTTTCACTCCCAGTCACTTCACCAAGCATCACTTCAACCTTCCCTTTTATCTTTGTCTCACACAAGACCAATTTATCCAGCCTTCTATTCCTAAACATACTTTCATCCTAAACTTACTTCCAATCTCACAACTTTTTACTCTATCGTACAGCATCCATGCACATTCAGACACCCCAAATCTGGTTGGTACCTCTCAGGAATAAAAATTACAGGAGAGTGGGTTCCCCGTCCCCTCGTTCCGCCTATTTTAGTTGCCTCTTATGACACGAAGGGATACATAGGTGCGGTCTTAATTGTTGTTATGCCCCTTTTTGTTATGCAAATTATAATACTCACATATATAAAATGTAATTAAAGTCTTCATTGTTTTGCAGGAGGAAAGTGAGGAGTGTTTGCTAATTCATGGATGCCTGGCAAAAGTTATTGGCCTAGCCTTTGGCATTTTTGGGTTAATATTAATCATTGCTGGTTGGAGCTTCTGGTTCTATAGAGAAAGAGGTAAGTGATTGAATGACTTGAAAATTTCTTTGTCATGGTAAACAAAGACTATAATAATCTATAATAGGGAATGCTCTTATCTGCTATTTTCAGTTATATGTTGATTAATTTTGGAGAGTTTTAGTCCTAAGTTTTCTTGATACAGATTTATATTATCTGATAGAGGATTACATGAAACTTAGTGTAGGGTCTGAATTGCATTCTAAGGTATTTCCTGGGCTTTTCTAATTCTGAATTTTATATACTGATTACATCTTCAACTGCTTGTTTACGAGGTCATGGTAATTAGTCTAATACAGTAAAGTAGAATTTATCAACACTCATAAATAATACTGGTAAATGTATTGAGATAATTATTTTTATCAGAATAAAGAAAGTGGTCTAGTTAGTGTTTTATTATATATGAATATGCAAATGACCATTTAAGGTTTATTTCGTAGAGACACTAATTCTTATACTACAGTACTGTAGTGATGCTTTCTCTTTCCATCATATTTGAATATGAAACTAAGAAAATTAAGTCAAAATTATATCCATAACAATATATATATGTATATATATATATATATATATATATATATATATATATATATATATATATATATATATATATATATATGTATGTATGTATGTGTATGTATACTGTATGTATATATATATATATATATATATATATATATATATATATATATATATATATATATATATATACTGTATATATAATTTATATGATTTATATAATATATATGTATATAATATAATATAATATATATATATATATATATATATATATATATATATATATATATATAATATATATATATATATTATATATGTATATAATATATGTATATAATATATGTATATAATATATATATATATATATATATATATATATATATATATATAAAATATATATATATTATATATGTATATAATATATATATATAATATATATATATAATATATATATACAGTATATATATATATATATATATATATATATATATATATATATATATATATATAATATACAGTATATATATATATATATATATATATATATATATATATATATAATATACAGTATATATATATATATATATATATATATATATATATATATATATATATATATATATATATATATATATATATAATATACAGTATATATATATATATATATATATATATATATATATATATATATATATATATATATATATATATATATATATATAATATGAAAGAGGGGGTATCATCAACTAGTTAATATAAATTAAGCCTTTTAATTTAGTCTTTGTTTATATTTCTATAATTTTTTTCTTTGTTCTGTCTATTCATCACTGACCTGATGTTTTATGGATAGTGCTCTCATCAAGTAAGTAAAAATGTTTTGTAATTTTTGTGTTTGAATGCATAAGTATCTTATTCCCAACTATTATTTGTATGAACCTCCACTAATGTTCATATTGCTTCTCCAGAAGCTAAATTTATTGATGTTTACTCCAAAAATGCATAAAATTTTTCTCATTTTCTTTCCTTTCCAAAGATACATGTAATGTAATGACACAATCTATCTGTTAATGGAAAGTAGCATGCTAAGAGTTGCCCATCTTTAGCTTTCTTTGTTGAAGTAACTTGTCAAGACGTGGATCTCCCCTTTCAGATTATAGTAAGCTTTTATAGGTTTATGATTAAATACCTAATTGTTTGGTTAGCATTTCTGCCCGAGGAAAGCAATTTTATTTTAAATATCTGTTGTGATGAGTAATATATATATCACAATTCCTATTAGCACTTGTATTTCAAATTAGTGTTTATGGATCCAGAGACTATACTCTGGCCAGCATTAAAGCTTCTACGTTGTAAACAGAATGCCTGCTGTTTATTTCTTATAACAGCCGAATTAAAGAATTTTTATTTCAAGGGAATTACATCGAGATGGATATTTATTGTGGATATGGTAATGATGTAACTTCCCAGGTAAGTTAGTGATGATCCTTTTTGGAGTTTTAACTTATTTAATCTCAGAAGGCCACCGAGCATTCTCTTGTGGGTGGTAAGTCTGGCTTGCTTGCCTGGTTGCTTACACTAACCTAACTTCCATAGTCGGGCCTCTTGGTCATTATTACATAGTGCTCCTTCAGTAAGGGTTATGAATGGTCAATGCACCTCAGAGTTGAATTCCTTTTGTATGAGTATTTTCTTGAAGTAATTTACTTCATTTGCAGCTTAAGTCGTGCATTATTGCATACTTGTGGCTCTATATGACATCTAGATTGCAAGGCAGAAGACAGAGTTTGGTAGCTAGATCCTAATATCCTATCTCTTTCTAAAGTAAGCGATCTTAAATAATATACATAGATTTACTTTGGGAGGTGGCATTTCATATCGTAGATGCTTTTAAATTTTGTTATTGGTGGTACATCAGCTCAGCCTGTCGGTTGCATCACAGGATCTCTTGGGATGACAGTGCATTTCTATTTGCTTCAACAGAGGGGCATCACTAAATTACTATGTAGTTGCAAGCAAGATCAGTGTTAGGAAATAGTCCCCTGGAAAACTTACTGTAAAACTAACTTATTACTTTTTTAAGATAGGTTCTGATGAGGCTTTTTCATCTACTGGAGGTACTCAGAGACATCGGTGTCTAGATATTCATGTCACTTTCTTCATTTTGATGTGAATAAGAAGTCATTAAGTAATTACCACTTTTACTAAGAATGGCTATTTGGCATTAACACTGATGAAAAATATTAAAAAAAATTTCAATCTATTTTTAATCTATTGTTTAAAAGGGTTGTGGTGGCTTATTAGAAATGCCTTTGCCAGGAGATTACTGACCTAGGGTTCGAGTCTCGCTCAAGGTCAATAGTTAGTTGTAGTGTCTGAAACCTCACCATCTTAGGGGCCATATAGATCTATCTGTTGAGTTATCAGTAGCCTTTGCTTGGCTCCTCTGTGCTTTTAGCTTGGTTGGAGAGGGGCTTAGGTGCTGAAATTATGCATATATGGTCATTTTCTAGAGCATTTTCACTGTCTCTTGCCTCTACCATTCATGAGTGCTCTTTAAACCTTTATAAGCTAATTGACTCATGACTCTTTGTGGGTCATATACGGGGAGTGTTCTTGAAGTACCTTACTTTGTAGTTAATTCTAGACTTGTTGTCTTTGAGCAGAGAAGATCAGGCTCTTTTCTATAAGTTATGATGAAAATACACTACTGTACTGTACCACTAATTACCAGTACTTTGATTTTTGTTGGATTGGGAATTTAACTCCATTAAAGCCTTTTTTGATAGCTCAGAAAACCACATGCAGTATTTATAGATTCAGGGTAATATTTCAGGCATAACCTATCGAGTTTCAAACTAACCAATGGGCTTAACTAATGGTCCTACTACACTATTCAGTAACATTTCTGGTTGTACAGTTTATCCCATTTTCAAGATCCTCGCGCAGAGCCTCAGAATTCTGTATTTTCTTGTGCCTTTCTGGAGTGTAATTATAGCACTCACACATTTTTAGCCAATCTTTTAGGCACTTAGATTTTACAAGGCAGCAGACCAAGAGGGTAACCTGGATTCTTATTTCTCTTGCCCTCCCTCACAAAAAATTGATTTATTACAACTATTGTGTACAGGTTGAATGATAGGGGTGGGGTAATTTATCAATAATTAATGTTTCAATAATGAAGAAAGTTATTCAAATTTCTAACTTTCTTGAAAAAAAAGATAGGCCATGGCCCAATAGCATTTCCCTGATGTTGGTCCATAAAACAGATTTGACTTATGAAAAATCTATTTTTGGGTGAGATAGCCATGTCGTTCTGAAGTTCCCTTTGGCAGCTTCTTACTGTATAATATCTCTGCGAGTGATATTACAAGAGAATTAACATCAGGTATCACGGGGTTCTAACCCCCGGAACGACTATCCTAAGATATCGTGTATAAACAGAGACGTATCCGTAGATAACCATAGATATCTGCACCCCCAACAGACTTGACCCAGTCCAGGAAACTAGGGGATGGGATAAGTGAGGAGCCATTACTTATCCCCTTCCCCCATGGTACCCTCATATGTCCCAGATGGCATCATCCCACTAGCAGCATAACTACTGTGAAAAGAGGCATCCTACGAGGAATCGGGGAGGGACAACCTAACGGGTGGACCATCAGGACGACATGGCTATCTCGCCCAAAAATAGATTTTTCTCACGTCAAAATCCGTTTTTTGGGCTCGAGCCATGTCGTCCTGATGGAAGTGTACCAGAGAATTGCCTATGCCTCGGTAGGAAGCCTCAAAGAGAGAGGTCCCAATACCGAAATGCACTTACAGGATTACTCCGTCAAGGCATAGGTATCACTCTCAAATATATATCCCAGAACAGTTCGGAGGCAGTATTGACAAGTATGATGGTCCGTCAAGGGGGCAACAAGGACCAAAGGACCGCCCTCCGCAATTGGAAAAGCACCTGAGTTTAGTGTCAGGAATCCTAAGGAACACAAAACTGAAGGAGGCATCGTAGGTAAGACGTACGAAACAAATACCCACCAGGATAAACAATTCAATTATGTTCAGGAAGGATAATAATGAGGCGGCACACTAAATTTATTGCCACTAAGGTAGTAATAAGGGTAATAAATTAGCATAAAATAGAAAGCATGTAACAATTTACAGAATTTTATTCACAGGGATCAGGGCAAAGGATAATAAGCAATCATCATTAATGGCATATAAATCCATGCCCAGACATAAGGTAACATTAGGGGACAAATACATGACATACGGAACCGTAGGGAACGTATGACAAGATAAACCTGATCAATAGATATATGATCACCTATGTATAAAAAGGGGTAATCACTTGGACAAATTGAGATAATGCTTAACCAACATTTAGACAGGTAGGCTGTAGCACTGAAGGGACACAAGTGAACCTGAAAAGTAAATGATTAATTGCATTTTTTCTTTGTTCCTGAAGCAAAAACCAACTGTTTACTCATTGTAAATAACAAGCTGGAGAAGTGCCCTAGGACTCTCTGTGGGCTACGTCGTTGCAGCGGGTTTGATAACACTTCCCGCAGCCACCACAAAATGGCGTATCTCCTCCAATTGCTTCAGATAATGCCTGCAGAAAACCCTAGTGGACTTCCAACCAGTATATGCCTGTAGTCCCTCAAAGGACATATACTGGAAAAAGTTCAAGGAGGAAGCCACTTCGTATAAAGTAATTTTTGCTCTTAACTGTTTCAGAGACAAATCAGACCCCACTTTTTCCCCCTTAAACAATTGACCACCCTTAAACTGCACTGTTCTTAGTAAATACACTTTTAGACACTGCACTGGGCACAGGGAGTGATCACCTGGTAAAGGAACTATTTTCCATGGACCCCACCATTTAGAGGGAAGTTCATTCTTAGCTAGAAAAGCAGGATCAGGGTATAAATTAACCTCGCCATTATCCACAAATTCAATGTGGCCCTCGTCTCTAGAAAGCGCCACAATTTCACTAACACGAGCACCAGAAGCTATTGCAATTAAAAAGATGACTTTCTGAGTGAGATCATGAATAGAAACCGTTTGATTGTCTATGTCCGAAGCGAATTGCAAAACTTTGTCCAAACACCTAGAGATAGGCTTCAGTGAAGCCGACAGCCATAGCCTTGCACAAGCCTTCGGAATTTTGTTGAAGAGATGCAAGTTAAAGTCAACATCAAAGGCGTATAGTATAATCCTAGTGAGGGCCGATTTGTATGACGAAATCGTGGAGGAAGCTAGACCTTGATCGTGTAAATCAATGAGGAAACCTACACAAAAATCCATAGTAATTGATCCTGGATTCTTGTCTTTGACGTATTTGACCCATTTCTTCCGTGACGCTTCATACCGAGTCATGGTGGTAGATGTTTTATAGTTTTCTGCAAACTCCAACGTTATCACGTTGAATTTGGAACTTCTTTTCCAGGGCTAGGACGAAAAAATCATGATATGAAGGTTATTTGTTCTCCATGATGAAGCGTAGACAATCTCCCGCTGTACCTCCTGGGACAGAATCGGGTAGGGCAACAGCACCAACTTGGGGTTCAATTCTGTGACCATGGGAAACCAGTTGCTCTTTGGCCACAGAGGAGCCACCAGAGCCGCCTTCCCTTTGAAAGACCGAAGCTTGTCCAGAACTTTTATGAGGAGGTTGAAGTGTGGGAACAGGTAAATCCTCGTTCAACGATTCCAATCCAGGGACATCGCGTCCATTCCCACTGCTGCTTGATCCACGTTCATTGCCACATAGAAGGGAAGTTTCTTGTAGAGACTCGTCACAAACAGATCCACTTGAAGTCCAGGGACTTGATCCTGCACGAAACAGAATGATTTTCCATTGAGAGACCACTCCGTCTCTAGAGGTTTTGTCCAAGAGAGGGAATCCGCCATCACATTTTTTACTCCATGAAGGTGGGATGCTGACAGGTGCCAACCTTTCTTCTGAGCCAACGTAAAGATAGCTATCATTACAGGATTTATTTGGGGAGACCTCGACCCTTGTCTGTTGATGCAATAGACTGTCACCTTGCTGTTGAGGACTAGACAGTTATGAATGTTCTTCTTCAAGTGTAATTTCTTGAGGGACCAGAAGACTGCCATGGCCTCCAGAATATTGATGTGGAATTTTTGAAATTTCTAAGACCAACGGCTTTGCACTTTCTTGAGTGGGGTATGACCCCCCCCCCCCCCCCCCCCAACCGTCCATGGCGTCCGTATGAAGTGTCACTACTGGAGGAGGAAATCGCAATAGTACCGTCCACGGTCGAAGTTGATTGCAATAAAACTGGAGTCTGTTTCTGAAGGTCGCGAAGAGCTTTAGAGGCTCTGTTTCCAAACTCTGCTTGCATCCTTGAGTCGTACTTTGAGGACGGTTCGTTACTGAGGCGAATTGTAAAGATCCTAGAACCCTCTCCTGGCATCGCCTGGTGATCGTCCCCCGAATTGATCAGAGACCTGACTGACTTCACTATTTCCTTTCTCTTCGAGGGAGGAATAGAAAAGGAATGAGACTTGAGGTTCCAATGAATCCCCAACCACTGGAAGTCTTGAGCTGGGGCCAGCCTTGATTTCTTAAAGTTGATCTGAAATCTGAGGAACTGAAGGAACCGTACAACTCGGGTGGCTGCTTCCGAGCACTTCAGTGCCGAGGGAGCCCACACTAGCCAGTCGTCCAGGTACGTCGCTACTTGAAGGCCTTTTTCCCGAAGTTTCTGTACGAGTGTGTCGATAAGCTTCGTGAAAATTCTCAGAGCTATGTTGAGCCCGAATGGTATAGCTCTGAATGTTTAGAACTTTCTCTCCGGGTTGAAACCAGGGTAGGGGTAGAAGCGTCAATCTATCGGAAGGTGCCAATAAGCGTCGGTAAGATCTATAGAGATGGTGTAAGCCTCCAGGGGTAGTAAGGTCCGTATCTGCGAAATGGTCAGCATCCGGAAACTGTCGCATTGAACGAATAGGTTTAGAGGGGACAAGCCGAGAATAGTTCAAGGTATGCTCGAATAGATTACCTTGAAATGTCATAGATCTCTTGCAACGGATAACTTTTCTTCAGAAGTACTTGTACATATTGTTCCAGATGAGGTGTTGTTTTCTGGAAGAATCTCCTGAGTTTGGTGGCCTTCGTTTCCACTTCCAACCCAAGCCGTTGGAAATGATGCTCTGTGCCCAAGGACTGAAGGACTATCGGTCCTTGAACAAGACCAGCCGTCCCCCTACCGGGAGATCTTCATTGTTTGTGTTGAGGACGTGAACCTCTTCCTCCTCTGCCGTCTCGATGTCCGCGACCCCTGGACTTGCCTCCTCTGTCAGAGCAGCCTCTACCTCCTTTTTCTTTCTTGGGAGGTTGAAAGGAAGACGACCCTTGTTTATGCACAGGGTTGAAGACCAGGGACTGTCACCACATGCTGAGGTATAGTGAGACAGTCTGAGGGTGAGGGATGGCGGTAGGGGGAGGAGCAAACGACTTCCGATGATAGGTCGGTTTACGAGATCTCTTGGGTTTTGGTGCTCCCCAGGGGTGAAGTTCCTTTACAAGGAGATCCCTCACTTATGGAAAAGGCTCTAGTTCTCTGCGACATCCTTATCCATAACTTCCTTCACCAACTTCTGAGGAAACAGGTGCTTTCCCCAGATGCTAGAGTCAATGAGACGTTTCGACTCATGGTGGATGGTAGGTGTGGCAAGTACATGCTCTCTACAGGCTCTATGGGCCTGAAAGAAAGCATAAAGGTCCTTCATAAAGGTGGTGAGTTGACTTCGCCAACAAGGAAAAGACTGGGGCATCTGTAAAATTCCCGATCATCGTCCCCATAAAACATTGCAGAGACATTGAAGCTGATTAACCTTTCTCTGGTCTCCAGCTCAGCCTTAAGAAGGTGTTTGGGAATCCTGGGCAGCTTTTCATTAAACTGGTGACTGGCCACATCCTTATCCAGTTTACCTTCCGCATAAGTAAACTGGACATCAGTTCAGTGGTCGGCATCATATGATAAGATAAGGGAGACTGGTTTGCACTTTTCCAAAGCTGGAAGAGGCTTACCCTCACGAATGGCCTTCTCCTTTGCCACGCAGCCCTTCGAGGCAAAGGGGAAGACCATTGTGTCTGGAGCCTCGAAGGTGGCCAACCTCTTACCGAAGGCTCCAAGCTGTGTATTAATACACCCTGCCGTTTTCATTTCACTGCCAGGTGTTGAGCCCTTGTGTGTTCCAAGAGGATCATTTCCTTAGAGATGTTGTCATCCTGCAACGGAACCCCTTCAGCTAGCTTCACGTGGCAAAAGGGATAGGCATCAATGTCGGGGCAAAAGTCCAGATCCGCCACCGGTCGGGAACCCAGCCCTTTGCCAATGTGGAGGATGCCCTCGGAGAGCACGCCGTAGCCAGCATACCTCCACAGATTTTGCTGCGTGCAATAAGGTAGCTGGGAAGGCAAGACTTTATCCCTAGTCGGCTCCTCTTGCTTCTTCAAGGCCTGGAACCTATAGCTAATTCAAACTGTAAAAGAAGAGGCTACTCAACTTAGACGACTAAGAGGAAGCCATCATGCAAGGAATTACTCCAAAAAAGCTGAGAAAAGGCTCACTCGAAATACTGCGTACAAGTAGAAAATGCTGCGAACAAAGGAATGACACCATCTGGGACATATGAGGGTACCATGGGGGAAGGGGATATGTAACAGCTCCTCACTTATCCCTTCCCCTAGTTTCCTAGACTGGGTTAAGTCTGTTAGGGGTGCAGATATCTATGGTTATCTACGGATACGTCCCTGATTATACACGATATGTTAGGATAGTCGTTCCGGGGGTTAGAACCCCGTGATACCTGATGGTGATTCTTTTGTAATATCACTCGCAGAAATATTATGCAGTAGGAAGCTGCCAAAGGGAACTTCCATCAGGACGACATGGCTCGAGGCCAAAAATTATGATAAAGTCAATAATTTGGAATAAAACATTGTCAAATCATACCTAAGGTTTTTCTGGAAAAAAAGATTGGGCAAATAACAAACTGATGGCATTTTTTGTTCACAGCTAGTAACTAGGCAGGAATGTATCACTATAGTGTATGAGTTCAGAAGCAACCGGTTTCCAAATTGGCATTAGACCTTCAAGGTCAAATTTGAAATTTCTCCCAGAAAAAATGTAAGACCAAATTCTGGCAGATTTTCAAAATTGGAGTAGAAGGAAGAGAATAGCCTAATATTCTAAGTAAAATATGATATTCTGAACAACTAATGTTATAAAAATTTCCCCAAACATGTCTTATTGGGCCCATGCAAGATTTTACTCATATTCAGGAGTTTAAGGAATTATGTGCAGAAACTTGAAGTTTGTTTGCAAGATTATTAGGTACTGATGCATGATATTAAGTTTAAGATGTAGGCTTTTTGGGTTCAAGCCATGTCGTCCTGATGGAAGGTTCCTATTGGTAGCTTTCTAAGGGATATTTGGCTACAGTGATATTCCCAGAGAATTGACCTTTAGGTCTCCAGAATTCTAACTCCTGGCGCGAATATCCTTAAAATTTCTCTTAAGGATATCGCATAAAATCAGGGGATGTATATCTTGATACGACACAGCAATCTTCACCCCGAATAGCGTTTTCGTTTCAAGGGGGAAGAGTGACGAAAACAGAAGGGGAGCTGTTATCAAGGTTACCCTTCCTCCCGTACTATTACGAGGCTCCAAGATGGCGCTCGTTTCTATTTCAGTAGCAATTGCGCATGGTGGTTTTTCCCTGTTTCCTAACGTTTTGATCGTTATTGTGAGGAATTATCATGCAATCTCTAGCTGCTTCTGCCGCTGGAAGGTTGTCGTTAGCCCTGCCCATGGCGGATAAGGAATGGAAAGAAGTCCACCTAACCTTCTCAGTAGGGAAGTTGGATGCAGATATTGCGGGACGATAGTTCAGTGAGAATCTCCCAAAACTGTCAAACTTTCTCTTGCGTAGGGAGCAAGAGACGAAGGAGAGACTGGCGGCATCCTTATCTTTACAGAACTGCATTGAGATGAGTGCAGGCCTGAGAAGCACCCCAGACATGCTCATGGTCATGGCCAAGATGCACATGGCCACCTTAGTAAATGACTTGTACACCTTTATGAAGGCTAGGAGAGCCTGTAGGGAGTTCCTGTTTGCTGTAACGACAATAAAACACGAACCCAGGAAACTGATATCTTCCAATATCTGGGGTAAAGTCCTCTTCCAAATGAAGTGGTCAAGGAGGTAGTTGATAGAACTGCCATGGAGAATAGGAACCTTCTCCAGAAGTGGGGCATCTCAATAAAGCGGAAGTCTTCTCCGGATGCTGGTCCCCAACCTAAGAGGAAGACCAAGAAACCCAGACTACCCTCTCGGCCTGCCCAACAACATCCCACAGTCACCATGACCGTGGTGCCCCAAGTGGTTCCTCAACCACAAACCACATTCCAAGTAATGCCTCAGCAGCTATTTGCCCAGTCACCAGCATTCAACCCTTTCGTCCCAAAGGTAGAGGCTCCCGACGGGACTCCTCAAGATACCCCTCATGAGGTAAGGGAGGACGCGTCAGGGAGGTAAACCCTCCAGACAATCGAAGCAATGAGATGCTTCAGGGAGGAGAGAGGTTCCAACACTTTCAGGATCATTGGACCTTCGATCCTTGGGCCCACAGCCTAATCAAGAATGGACTAGGATGGAGATGGAACAAGCTTCCACCATCATTTCCTCAATTCTTCCAACACTCCACCCCCTCATTGGAAGAATATACCCTAGAACTTTTGAGCAAACGGGGTATAAGGAGAGCAAAGTCCATCAAATTCCAGGGAAGACTGTTTTGTGTTCCCAAGAAGGACTCAGACAAACTCGGTCATTCTGGACTTGTCGCCAATCTACAAGTTCATTGAGAATAGCAAGTTCAGGATGTTAACCCTTCAGCACATAAGGACCCTGTTACCAAAAGGGGCGTACACAGTCTCAATAGACCTGGCAGATGCTTACTTGCATCTCCCAGTCAGCCGATCCCTCTCCTACCTAGGATTCAAGTTACAGAAGAAAAAGTATGTCTTCAGAGCCATGCCCTTCGGACTAAATATAGCCCCAAGGATATTCACGAAACTTGCAGACGCAGTCGTTCGACAACTACGCCTAGAAGATGTTCAGGTAGCAGCGTACCTGGACGACTGGCTGGCGTGGGCAGTATCCAGGACGGCTTGTCTGCAAGCATCCAAGGAGGTGATCCAGTTCCTGGAACATCTAGGATTCAAGATCAACTTCAAGAAGTCTCGACTCTCTCCAGCTCAGGAGTTTCAATGGCTGGGAATCCATTGGAACTTTTAAGTCACACCATCTCTCCATTCCCCCAGGGAAGAGGAGACAGATTGCGGGGTCTGTCAAGAGACTACTGAAATCCGACAGGATAGACAGGATATCAAGATGCCAACAGGAAAGAGTACTGGGCTCTCTCCAGTTTGCAGCAGTAACAGACCCAGTGCTAAGAGCACAGTTAAAAGATGCGTCAGGAGTCTGGAGAAGATACGCATCAAACACTCGAAGAGATCTACAAAGACCGATACTGGCCTTACTGTGATCACTTCTCAAGCCATGGTCGAAGGTCAAGAGCCTAACGAGGACCGTGCCCTTACTACCACCTCTACCATCAGTAACCATCCATACGGATGCCTCGACGGAAGGATGGGGAGGTCACTCTCACCAAAGGAAAGTCCAGTGTACTTGGTCTTCCCTGTTCAAGACCTTCCACATCAATATTCTGGAGGCCATGGCAGTCCTCTTGTCATTGAGAAAACACTCCCTTCGCAGATCAGCCCACATCAAGCTGATCTCGGACAGCGAAGTGATAGTGAATTGCTGAATCGACAAGGCTCGAGATCGCCCTACATCAACCATGTCATGCTAGCCATCTTTCGTTTATCGAAAAAGAAAAGATGGCACTTATCAGCAGTCCACCTACAAGGGTTCCACAATGTGACGGCGGACGCTCTATCCAGGCTAAGGCCGATAGTGTCAGAATGGTCCCTAGACGCAGACTCTTTCTCCTTCATCTTGGAACAAGTCCCGGGACTGCAGATCGATCTCTTCGCGACGAGCGACAACAAGAAACTACCTCGATATGTAGCCCCATACGAGGACCCTCTAGCGGAGGCGACAGACGCCATGTCCCTCGACTGGAACGAAGGGACCAGGATTTACCTGTTCCCTCCGACCAATCTCCTTCTGAAGGTCCTCAACAAGCGAGATCCTTCAAGGGAACAGCAGCTTTAGTAGCCCCCAAGTGGCCCAAGACCAACTGGTTCCCTCTGGTAATTGAACTGAAGCTGAGGCTGGTCTCTCTACCGAACCCTGTTCTATCTCAACTGGTTCAGAAGTCGACTGTCTTCGCTTCATCACAGAGAACCCAAAACCTTCATCTCATGATTTTCTCACCTTGGCGGTTAAGAAAAGGTTTGGGATCTCAGAAAGCAGTATCGACTTCCTAGAAGAATACAAGTTAAAGTCAACTAGAAAACAATATGCATTGTCTTGGAAGAAGTGGGTCACTTTTGTCAAAGCAAAAAACCCAAAGGAAGTCTCAATAGACTTCTGTCTGTCCTTCTTCATCCACCTTCATGAACAAGGCCTAGCTGCCAACACGATAACGACGTGTAAGTAAGCATTGACTAGACCTCTTCTATACGCTTTTCAAGTGGACCTGACGAACTAAATCTTTAATGAGATCCCGAAAACATGCGCTAGACTTTAACCTGCAGCACCTCCGAAGCCCATTTCATGGTCTTTGGACAAAGTCTTACATTATGCCTCAACCTTGAACAATGAAAATTGTTCTCTTAAGGATCTTACTCAAAAAGTTATTTTCCTGTTCGCTTTAGCCTCAGGGGCTAGAGTTAGTGAAATAGTAGCCCTATCAAGAGATGAGGGCCACATTCAGTTCACAGAAGTGGGAGAACTGAATCTCTTTTCTGATCCTACCTTTCTCGCCAAGAATGAGCTACCCACTAAGAGATGGGGTCCCTGGAGAATCTGCCCTCTGAAGGAAGATGTCTCTCTGTATCCAGTAGTGTCTAAAGGTCTATCTTTGAAGAAATTCAGACTTCAGGGGAGGACAGCTCTTCAAAGGAGAAACCTCAGGATCAAACTTATCCCTGAAACAACTGAGGGCGAAGCTCACCTACTTTATTCGCAGAGCGGATCCTGACAGTACACCCGCAGGTCATGATCCAAGAAAAATTGCTTCCTCACTGAACTTCTTTCTGTAAATGGACTTTGAGTGTCTTCGCTTATATACTGGATGGAAGTCATCCAGAGTGTTTTACAAACTTTATGCGAAACAAGTGCACGAATTGAAGCATTACATGGTGGCGGCAGGTAGTGTAGTAAAACCTGTCGTCTAGTGCTGCGATGAACAGTGAATTGATTGGGACTCTCAATTCGGGTGGAAAGGTGTTGACACCTACAGTGCAATATCTTTTTATGAGTGTCACCAAGGTGCCACTAGGACTGTTCAAATTTTCAGGTGAAGAATTATACAGATAACACTTGTGCCGTGTGTAAATACGTAGTACACAGTGTTATTATTATCCAACATTTACTGAAATTATATTGATAAATTTTCCAAATTTTTCAATTATTTTGGTGGCATTAACCTTTTCTTTCCTTTCAGGTAGAAAAACTTTATCTGTAACTGTTGCATGTATAATTCTATTTTTATTTACACTTGTTATTTACTCATTTAGCCTAAATAAAGGACTAAAAGCGTAATTGCATCTTATTTCGCCATGTAAGTAGCAAAATAACAGATAACCAGAGTTCTTTACTTAATTTCCTAAGTAAACGTTATATTACTGGAATAAATTAAACAAATAATTCTTATTGGGACTTATATTTGTTCCTATAATATACAAACCTTGAGACTCTTTTTACTGGCCTGCACAACACTTCTCTGCAGGGGGCAGGAAGCCCTAACATTGTTCCATGATTAGAGGTAATGACGTATAACGGTATCGCCATATTTGTTAATGGCCTGTATGACCATATAAAATTGTCCCAAGGTTAGAAGGCACTTATACAAATCCACAGATACAGTACTTTCTAGTAATTCTCTGGTACACTTCCATCAGGACGAGATGGCTTGAGCCCAAAAAACGGCTTTTGAAGCGAAGCGAAAAATCTATTTTTGGGTGAGATGGCCATGTCGTCCTGATGGACTCTCCCTCCTTTTCCATAGAAAAGGCTTAGGCTAAATCCCTCCTGAAACTACTATATCTGTAGCACCATGCTCAATGCTACAAGGAATGAGCGCCATCTTGGAGCCTCGTAATAGTACGGGAGGAAGGGTAACCTTGATAACGGCTACCCTTCTGTTTTCACCACTCTTCCCCCTCGAAACGAAAATGCTATTCGGGGTGTAGATTGCTATGTGTCGTATCAAGATATACGGCCCCTCATCTTATGCGATATCCTTAAGAGAAATTTTAAGGATATTTGCACCAGGAGTTAGAATTCTGGAGACCTAAAGGTCAATTCTCTAGGAATATCACTGTAGCCAAATATCCCTTAGAAAGCTACCAATAGGAACCTTCCATCAGGACGACATGGCCATCTCACCCAAAAGTAGATTTTTTGCTTCGCTTCAAAATCCATTTTTCAATATTTAACTTAGCCGGTGATTATATAAGCTGCAACTCTGTTGCTCGACAGAAAACTCTACGTTAAAAATCCGCCAGCGATCGCTATGCAGGTAGGGGGTGTACTTCAACAGCGCCATCTGTCGTACAGGTACTCAGTACTCAATGTAAACAAAGAACTCAATTTTCTCTCTGTCGGGCTACCGGCAAGACCTACTAATTCGCTGTTGCTAACTGGATTTGTTTTCACAACTATTGGTGAAGTACACTATTCTAGTTTTGAGCTTTCGCTATGCAGGTGTTTTATCTTCATCTCAAAACTTGAACTCGTTTTGGATAGATTTAATTATGGTGACAAAGAGAGTATGGACTTTCTTTCACTTTTAAATGGCCGACCCTTCCCTTAGACGAAAGTGTGTTTAGGCTTTTAGTAATTATCTTATCACGTTATAGATTTTCCTCTATATATTTTATATCTCTCCGCCTTTATTAGGCCTCTTCGATTAACTTTCCATTTTTTTATAAACATATAAAATAAATTTTAATGCTTTGTTTATATAGACCTTTCCTGAGAGTAGGCGGTCCTAACTTGGAAACCGAAGTTAATCAACATTGAGCCCTTTATATCGTCTTTAGCTTTTAAAGGATTTAAAACTTTTTAAATGTAATATTTTATGAAAGAATTTCTTTGATAGTCTTCGTACTGTTTTCAAAGATGAACTAACGTTTAGTTTTTTTATGCTACGCAGTTGTTGACGTTCAGGACGTTCAACTGCGCTCTATCGTTACGATAGAGAGAGAGTGTATCACGGTTTCACTTTGCAGTAAGAGTAAATCGATTCTGACGTTTTGTTCATTCTTTCTTAGCTTTAATGTTTTAAATTCTAATTTAAAGGAACTTTTTATTTGAAAAACCTTTCAGTTTTTTCCTTTAGTCAAATAACATGTTTTTTTGACGATATATAATTGGGCTCTTAGGTGCGAAATCAAGAGAGAAAGAGAGAGAGAGATAGAGACGGAGGGAGAGAGAGGAGAGAAAACGTTCCGTTCAAGCGGGTAACGTTGTTCTCATGTTACTCTCGTCCCTAGTCTCTGTACGGGGAGGAAGGATAAAACGTTTTTAGGTTTTTATTCTCGTCCCCAGGCTATGTGCGGTGAGAGATTGAAAACGTAGTTATATGAACTAGTGTTTAGTCTCTTTCCCAGCCACTGATTTTTCTTTTTATCTTAAAATATGTTTTCTGTTTTTTGCTGGTATTATGAGCTTGCATTATACGACTATTTTCGCAATTACTACCTTTTAATGAAGGGTAGAATTGCGTGTTTCAGGTAGAAATAAGTGCAAAACAGAAAATTGAAGTGATAAAGTGATATGCGTAAAGTGTTACAGTGTTGCGTCCGAGGCGCAAAGTGTTACAGTGTTGCGTCCGAGGGTTCGTCTGTTCGTGCCTGTCGTTCACCTAGTCCGGGACCTCTTGCAAGCTCCCAAGCCCAGGGGAGAAGTAATGTCAAAAGACTTATGGGTTCGAGAGGCCTTGACAACGAACAGACGTTTTCCCTCTATGGTATCGGGTGTTTCTTACCAAGATCTCCCCTACCATAAGACGAGAGAGACGTTGTTTCTCCTCGCTATCCGTAGGCTTTTCGCATAAGAAACCTGTCACAAGGTTTCGAAGCCCTTAAGCGAAAGTCAGTCCTTTCAGGACAGGTCCAGCGTCCTGGTTACAGCCATTAGGACAGCTCTGACCCTATGCAGTCATCGGATAACTGCTCGCCGCCTAACAAAAGCGTAACACAGACTCCGAAAGTCTTTTTTTGTAGCCAAAGTGTTGCGGTCACAGACGTTACCCTCGTCTATTACCACAACCATTTCCGTTGATCCTTAAGGGGTTGTATGGCAAACATGCAGTATATGCTTGCCTCCCTTATGGAAGACTATTCTGCCGATTAGTCCGTTGAGTCTAGCCGTTTATCTCATCGATATCCTGGCTTTCAGCCAACCTAACGTTCCTTTGTGCTTACTGTTGACGTTGGCGTAGCTTAGTCACGTCAGTCAGGTTGTTTAGAACCACACTCGATGCGGTCTCGTGTGGTTTTTCAGCCGCATTTGGACGTTAGGCCACTGGCTGATGCTCCTGTTGACGTTTAGATGTTCACTAACAATCGGAGTTGACTTGTTTTGACGCTGTGCGTCAACCTCCGCATTCTAGAGTTGTTTTGACTGCTCAGTCTAGGCAGTCAAAGCAGTCTCGAGTGGACGCTGTACGTCCTCACGCACCTGTTGTGGTTGACAGTTCAGTTGTTGACAGTTCACAGACTGTCAAGCAGTTACATGACGTTGCGTTCTGGTCCGCTACTAATGCACCAGTGAGAGACTCGGCTTTTATCGGACAAGGTTCCTGTAGATGAGGAAGTTGCTGTTCTCCCTCCTACTGATATTCCCTTGAGGACTCTGTCAGATGGAGAGGAGCCTTAAGCTGCTTAGCCTCCTATGGACTTTAATTAAATCATGATGATTTTTTTTAAGGATCTTCGTCCGGATCTTGTAACTGCTGCTCCTCGTTCGCCTAAACGTCAGAGTTTACACTAGGCCTAGCTACTTCGAAGCCGTTGTTTTTAAGGTAGTGCTCTCTCGCTCTCCTAGAGAGCGTTACGTTGGCTAGGCAACTGGTTTTTCACCAGCAGGAGTTTGGGGGATACAGCCTTTGCTTTCCCTTTTTTTAAACTGGTTTATAGAGCGAGAGTCTGATATGACACGAGAGAAGTTCTCGGCTTGGGAGTTCATGCCTCTGCCCAGATAGACTTCTCAATTCTGGTAGACTCTCCCTGGCGCCTAGCCAGGAGACGCTCCAAGTTGTTTACAGGTCAACTTCTCAGCTGTTGTCGAGCCTTTGAAGTTTTGCTGTACTATTATGTCACGCATAACAAGGCTTTCAGGGATGGTAAACGGTTCCGCCTCAGTCGCTAACCCCTTCTGTTGCCACACCTGCTCCCGTAGACCCTAAATGGGCTTTGCTGCAAGACATGCAGTCCAAGCTTGCGTCCTTGATAGAGGACTTAAATGCGGAGAAGAACCTTCTGGCCAACAACCTTCCAACCGGTCGGTTGTGCGCCCTGTTGACGCTGAGGTAGCCTACTCGCGTCTGCCAGTTGAAGTGGTTCCTCCACCGATGCGACCCAGTGTGGGTTGCCAGCCGCACGTTGACGTTAAGCGACGCTCGGAGGTGGTTGTTGACGTTCAGGACGTTCAACAACCAGCAGAGATGACTTGTTGTGACGCAGTGCGTCAACCTCAGCAACCCGGTAGGGTGTTGACTGCACAACCCAGACGGTCTAGACAGTTTCGGGTTGACGCTGTGCTTCCTCGCGCACCCATGGTTGTTGACAGTTCACAGACTGTGCAGCAGTTCCATGATATTGCGTCCGGCTCCGTCACGCATCCACCAGTGCGACCGGATTCAGCGAGTCAGACGTTGCCCACTCCGTTGCCGTTTCCTCATCAGTTTCGGATGAGGAACCCTCTGATGAGGACGTTGCTGAACAAGACGATCAGCCCCCAGCCCTGCTATCCATCCAGAAGATGCTGAAGAAGGAACGCTGCTCAGTCAGGCTGTGGATGAGTCTGGTAGGGACGCTGTCATCCGTGGATCAATTTGTGTCACTAGGAAGACTACACCTCCGTCCTCTTCTATACCATCTAGCTTTTCACTGGAAAAAGGACAAGACGCTAGAAGCGGTCTCGATCCCGGTTTCCGAAAAGATAGAGTCTTGTCTGACTTGGTGAAAGGACTATATCAACCTAAGAGAGGGTCTTCCCTTACTGTTCAGACTCCCAACCACGTTCTCTTCTCGGACGCATCGGACGTAGGCTGGGGTGCGACATTAGACGGTCGGGAATGCTCGGGAATATGGAACTCGAGTCAAAGGACAATGCATTTCAACTGCAAGGAGCTACTGGCAGTACGTCTGGCCTGGAAAAGCTTCAGGTCTCTCCTTAAAGGCAAAGTGGTGGAGGTGAACTCGGACAACACCACGGCTTTGGCGTACATCTCCAAGCAAGGAGGGACCTACTCTCTGAAATTGTACGAGATCGCAAGGGACCTCCTCACCTGGTCAAAAGGTCTAGACATATCACTAGTAACGAGGTTCATCCAAGGCAACTTGAATGTCATGGCAGATTGTCTCAGTCGGAAGGGACAAATAATTCCAACAGAATGGACCCTCCACAAGGATGTATGCAAGAGACTTTGGGCCACCTGGGGCCAGCCAACCATAGATCTCTTCGCAACCTCGATGACCAAGAGGCTCCCAATATTTTGCTCACCAATCCCGGACCCAGCAGCAGTTCATATAGATGCCTTTCTCCTAGATTGGTCACGTCTAGATCTATATGCATTCCCTCCGTTTAAGATTGTCAACAAGGTACTGCAGAAGTTCGCCTCTCACGAAGGGACAAGGTTGACGCTAGTTGCTTCCCTCTGGCCCGCGAGAGAATGGTTCACCGTGGTACTTCGATGGCTAGTAGACGTTCCCAGAACACTTCCCCTAAGGGTGGACCTTCTACGTCCACGCTCTTCTTCAGACTATCGAAAGACTCTCGAGAGCTAGAGGCTTTTCGAAGGAGGCAGCCAGAGCGATTGCTAGAGCAAGGAGAACATCCACCCTTAGAGTCTACCAATCGAAGTGGGAAATCTTCCGAAACTGGTGCAAGTCAGTATCCGTATCCTCGACCAGTACCTCTGTAACTCAAATAGCTGACTTCCTCTTATATCTGAGGAAAGAACGATCTCTTTCAGCTCCCACTATCAAGGGTTACAGAAGCATGTTGGCATCAGTCTTCCGTCACAGAGGCTTAGATCTTTCCAACAATAAAGATCTACAGGACCTCCTTAAGTCTTTTGAGACCACGAAGGAGCGTCGTTTGGTTACACCTGGTTGGAATTTAGACATGGTACTAAGATTCCTTATGTCAGACAGGTTCGAACCGCTACAATCAGCCTCCCTGAAAGATCTCACCTTAAAGACTCTTTTCCTGGTATGCTTAGCCACAGCTAAAAGAGTCAGTGAGATTCATGCCTTCAGCAAGAACATCGGATTCTCATCCGAAACGGCTACATGTTCTACAACTTGGTTTTCTAGCCAAAAACGAGCTGCCTTCTCGGCCTTGGCCAATATCGTTCGATATTCCAAACTTATCGTATGGTTGGAAATGAACTAGAAAGAGTCTTATGCCCTGTAAGAGCTCTTAAGTTCTATTTAAAACGAACTAAACCTTTACGAGGCCCGTCTGAAGCTTTATGGTATTCAGTTAAGAAACCATCTTTGCCTATGTCAAAGAATGCTTTATCCTATTTTATCAGACTGTTAATACGAGAAGCTCATTCCCATCTGAATGAGGAAGACCAAGCTTTGCTGAAGGTAAGGACACACGAAGTTAGAGCTGTCGCAACTTCCGTGGCCTTTAAACAAAATAGATCTCTGCAAAGTATAATCGACGCAACCTATTGGAAAAGCAAGTCAGTGTTCGCGTCTTTTTATCTTAAGAATGTCCAGTCTCTTTACGAGAACTGCTACACTCTGGGACCATTCGTAGCAACGAGTGCAGTAGTGGGTGAGGGCTCAACCACTACAATTCTCTAATTCCATAACCTTTTTAATCTTTCTCTTGAAATGTTTTATTATTGTTTTTGGGTTGTCCGGAAGGCTAAGAAGCCTTTCGCATCCTACTTGATTTGGCGGGTGATCAAAGTCATTTCTTGAGAAGCGCCTAGATTAGAGGTTTTGATGAGGTCCTGTTGTATGGGTTGCAACCCTTGATACTTCAGCTCCTAGGGGTCGCTCAGCATCCTAAGATGATCGCGAGGCTCTCTAAGGAAGACGTACTTAAAAAGGCAGAGTAATTGTTCAAGTCGACTTCCTTACCAGGTACTTATTTATTTTAAGTTTGTTATTTTGATAACTTCTAAAATGAAATAAAAAAATCCTTAGCTCATAATAATGTAAACATTTATTGCTGGTCTCTACCCACCCCCCTGGGTGTGAATCAGCTTATATAATCACCGGCTAAGTTAAATATTGAAAAATTTTATTTTTATAATAAAATAAATTTTTGAATATACTTACCCGGTGATTATATATTAAAGGACCCTCCCTTCCTCCCCAATAGAGACGCAGTGGACCGAGGAGAAAATTGAGTTCTTTGTTTACATTGAGTACTGAGTACCTGCACGACAGATGGCGCTGTTGAAGTACACCCCCTACCTGCATAGCGATCGCTGGCGGATTTTTAACGTAGAGTTTTCTGTCGAGCAACAGAGTTGCAGCTTATATAATCACCGGGTAAGTATATTCAAAAATTTATTTTATTATAAAAATAAATTTTTTTAGCTTCAGATTCAAGATTTTCAGTACTCTGTGTGATTTTAAAGTTTTGATAGCATATAATTTTATGTACGCTGTTCTATAACTCATTACTTTGTAAAGTTCCTAACTCTACAAAGTGCTCTTCCTGAGAGTACTGAGAAGCCTACTGAAAATTTTGCATCTAAAGCTCAAAAGCCTACATCTCAATCTCAAAGTCATGTCTCTGTACCCAACAGTCTTGCACACAAACTTCAAAATTCTGCACACATAGATTAAACTTACTAGTATGTTAGCTACCTTAAGTCGTATTGTTGAAATATGCACTGCAAGTTATATTGTTGAAATATGCACTGCTTCATTGGCATGCCACCTCCATTAGAGTGTGGGAACCAGTAATATAGATATCGGGGGAGGTTCATATAAATAATTCTATTACAGTAATATGAAAATTTTGATTTCTGTAATCACCTGATGTTCATATACAAGCTCGCCTGCCACTTCACTGACGTGTGATACCAAGGAAAGGAATAGGGAATACTGTACTCTTAACTACAAAACTAAAGAATGGGTAACTCTTAGCATACTACTGACCATTAACCACTAGATTGTCTCATTACATTACTGGGAGCATTTCTTTGGAAAGGAAAGAAAACGGTGAAAAGTTTTTAAAAAATTTCAGGGTAAATGTCAATGAAACAAGCTTCTGGAGGTGAAACATGAACATCAGGTGAGTATAGAACAAAAAATCCTATCAAAATTCTGTTTTTTTTTTTTAGTTATATAACTACATGTACTGTGCTTTCAAAGTGTAACACTGTACTGGGTTTGACAATGATGACACTCTTGTCACCATTTTTCAATAGTAATATTTCTCTTCTGTTAGATTATAGGGGCTGAAAATTTTATTTTGTCTTAGACATTATGCTAAATAGTCATTAGAATCATGAAGGTTTACTAGAATAGCATTACATTTTACTTTTCAGTGGCTCAAGCTGGGGAAAGCACCTATCATCCACTTGGACGACAATCTGAGAGAAATTCCTCAAGTGAAGCATTCACCATGGATGATGTTCCGTAATGGAGAAAGATACAATTAATTAAATACAATACTGATGTAATCCTATAGGTTTATTGCAAAAGGTACTTTAGAACTCAGGATTTGATTTGTGATATTGTCTTGTGTAGTACTGACTTAGAATTCAAGAAAAAGACTGCAGAAAGGGAAAGGTCAACTTATGGTCTTAGCTCACTTCACACATTGTGATGTAGAATCTAAGAGGCTAAAATAATGAAGCCATCTTATTCCTTGTTGATGCAGTGTTTTACACTATAGATTATGGTTTGGTAATTTGGGACCAGTTCCTTCTTCAAATGTGGATAGGAATGTTAACGACAAATGCAAACAGTTGTCTTACAAAAGCCCATCGCTTTTGTAGAAAATATTCTCTTGTATGCTAATGGTTTGCATGTACAGTATAAGACAAAAATTATTGAAAATTTATTTTTGATAGCTTGAAGACTGCTTTATTATGATAGGCTAATGTCCATAAGTAACCAACCCTGCATTGCATATACATTTTTTCTATATGTAATCCAATTGGATTTGCAGATTCTTTTTCAGAGTATATAAAACTTGGATGGAGTTTTAAAAAAGAACAAAGTATTTGTGATCTACATTCCATAAAAAAGGAAACCTAGAAGTTAAGAACTGTATGACAAGACATTCTTTTGTGAATCAGCAGATTGATAGGTACAGTACTGTTAAGGTTTTTACTTTAAATTAGGACAGTATTCAAGTAGCTTGTATTGGTCTACTGATTCATGACATTAACGTATTTTCATATTCTGAATTTGTATCTTTTATCATTCAATAAACAGTGAAGAAAAAACTATAGTAACTATGGTAATACAGCATTAGGTTGACAATTTATTTTTTAAATTTAATGTGTTAAGAAATCCTACAGTATCTAAGAAAGATGAAAGAAGCTGTGCTACACCTATATTTTAATCCTCAGGGTTAATGATGCAGTTTGTATCTTTTTAAAGAAGTTAAGAGGTGGCCATGTTATGAAACTGTTAGAATAAGGATTCTACAAGAAACACACCAACTAGAATGGTATTTCTATGCAATATAGATACAAAGCCTGAAGGATGTCCTAGTCATATACAGGTAATAAGTGTCCTACAGTAATCTTGATTGTACAGTAGTAACATTCATTCAAGTGTTTCTTTTATCTTGAATTGCATAGCTTGGTTAAACCATATTTTGTGTCTTAAATTAAATATCGTTATGCATTCATTTCCAGCACTTCCTAAAGGTGCATAGAGTGTAAGTGAAACTTTACTTACAGGGATTCATAAAAACCCGCATCTGTAGCTTTTGTGAAGAATCTCCATAACGCAAATGCATTCTGTTTATCAGTAAATTTTTCTAAAGTATTTTGCAGGTAAAAACTATCTACTATAGTTATCTAAGGTTTGTATGGGTAGCCTATTTATACAAATGGTTAAAAGTAATTCCATCTTGTAGGCCATCATTCTCCTTTGCCTATAATGGCCCAAAGAATATAAGCTTTTTATTGTGGGTAGGGAACATCTGAGAGCATCCAACTCCTTAGCCAGACACTCGATCAGACTCAAGTTCAAGACCCACTCAAACTTAATAGTTTCATTTGTGTTTGCAACCTCACCATCCTTGTAAGCATAGGATGGAGGGTTGGAAGAGCCTAAAGGTCTCCCTGCTGAGTCATCAGCAGGCAATGGCTGGCCTTCTTTGGTTTTAGCTTGGAAGAAGGTGCTTGGACACTGATCATATGTATATATGGTCAGTCTCTACCCTCTAGGGCATTGTCACTGTCCCTTGCCTCTAACCATACATGAATAACCATTAAACCTTTAAAAACAGTATCTCTAGCCTTGGATCATGATGGTTGACCTTTTGTTTCTAAACCAAGCACGATGTTGAATTTGGAAGTATGCTTTCTCGCCTATAGAATTTAAAGTTACTGTCCTAATTGAGTGAGACAAAAAGCCCTTTGTTAAACTTTAACCTTCAGATTTTGTTGGTGAGGGTTTGGACAAAAATGCTGGCTGATATCAACTAGTTTATTTACACACAAATCTGACTAAAATCCACTCTTTGTAAGTGGAAAGGAATAACGAAACTTTTACATCTAAAAAGTTATGCAATTACAATCCAAGTGCATTTCTGCACACATGGTAAACTCTTGAAATATATTTTATTTACAAGAACAAAACCATTTGAATCATCTGAATGAAAGCTTATAACATTTATTACTGTATTAAATGTTGTCTGTTTTAAAGATAATGTTGTTGTTCATGGAATAAACAAACTTATGTTCGAAGGTGTCTTTTGTCTGTTGTAAGTCCGTTTTTCATGCTGTCCTTGGGAGATCATGTTTTGGTGACCATAATATCACATTAAGGCACTGGGTAACTGTTCTTGCAATACTGTCCACCCCCTAGTAAAAAAGATAATCAGATGACAGGCATCTCTGGGATGCATGCTGGTTTAAGCATGTCTATAGCCAAGTAATTTTGCTTTCTACTGAAATTTCATAGCACTTCTGTTTTAGCTGTACAGTTGTATGTGATGAGGTTCTGAGTATGTGGGTAACGGGTGGTTGATGTGAATTGGTTCTGACGAATGCATACAGTATTTTATGTTGTAGTTTTGTGGGGACAGGATTTTTTGGCTAATGTGTTTTTCTTGCTGGAAGAATTTCTTCAATTGCTTTATAGACTTCTGAGGGTTGGTGGGTCTATTTGCATTGTGAAATATGTATGCAGGTGTCTGTAATTATTAAATTATTGTCCCATATCACAGGTTATGTATTAGGGAACTCTGTGTTTGCTGACCCTATTGATTCAAACTTTTTCGAAGCATTTTAATGACTACTGTTTGACAGGTGTTGCCTCTGGTCATCTGGTATTCCATTCAATGATGATGAAAAGGTTTCTATATCTCTGAGGGAGGTCAGGATCCCACAATGATAACATAAATAGATCAAGGTGGTAATCGTGTTTCTTTAGTTCAACTATGCTGGATTCTGTGTGCCTTGTTATCTTTGATGTCTGACAGGGAAGACATTTGCAAGTCCATTTCTTGATGTCATGATTGCCTTCCAAATGTAGCCTGAATGGCCTGAAAGGTGTGATAAAGTGTGGGTGAGGTTGAAATTCTTTCTCCTCAAAACCAATGGAAGATTGGCGTGAGGCCGTTTAGCACTCGTCTCGGAAGCAATGGTTGGCTCTCGGTCATCTGTGACGAAATCCCTCCATGACCGGCCAAGTCTTTCCTGACGTAAGCACTGTAAGTCTTTGTCATCCTTTTGGCTTGCTGCTAGTTTGACATAGTGTATGATAGTGCGAATTGGACAGCATTACTGTTGTTTCTGGAATGGGTATCTACAACATTGGAAGCCCTTCAAATACATGATGGTGCAGGGGTACTCGACAATTGCCAATTATTGTCGCTGTTGGTGCACTGACCAGCTATCTGCCTTTTATGTGAAGGCATGAATCAAGGCTAATAGTTCATTTATGCCCGTAATTGCCATCCATAGAGTATGTTTGTTAAATGCTGAAAGGCACTGTGGACTGCTAGTAGTTTTCTATTTCTGTTTCACTGGAGATCGCTTCTTGCTGAAAAGTGGTAGCAGTCAGCGGCCGTAGTTTTTATCCTTTTCTCTAGTACTGCACCCATTGCGATACTGTACTACTTTAATCAGTGTTGAGAGTAAGGGAGCTATTGAAGTGAGGAAACACTAGTATTGTAGCAGACCTAAGGGCCTTCCTTTCTTCTTGAAATACCATTTCTTGCTTATCTGACCAGCATCATGCTTTAGTTCTTCTTTTTAAGCATTTGTGTGAGGGAGACATGATTCTAGCTAGATTGGGTATAAAACGTTGAAAGTAATTGATCATGCCAGCAAACACTTGAAGTGCTTTAATATTTCTTAGCCTTGGTAAATATGCAATGGTTTAGACCTTTGTCTGAAGTGCAAACAAGGGTAGTGAAAAGAAAAAGCGTATGATGACAATGGAGATGAAGCATGAAATAATCGCAAAACATGAGAGTGGCGTAAGAGTAACTGAGCTGGCGCGCCAATATGAGAGGAGTACATTGACTATATGTACCATCCTCAAGCAGAAGGATGCTATAAAGAGCACCAAGCCTTCCAAAGGAGTAACCATCCTTTCCAAGCTGCGTAGTGATATTCACGATGAGATGGAGAGGCTTCTTTTAATCTGGATAAAGGAGAAACAGTTGGCGGGAGATAGCGTGACCGAGATGATCATATGCCAGAAGGCCAGTAGAATCTATGATGACTTGAAAGGTAAGGAAGCAGCCGAGAAAGGGGAGACTTCAACGCCAGCGGAAACCGTCAAAGCCAGTCGCGGCTGGCTGGATAATTTCAAGAAACGGAATGGGTTACACTCGGCTGTGAGGCACGGGGAAGCAGCTAGTTCCAACGCAAAAGCCGCGGCGGACTTCGTTACAACCTTTGCCTCGGTTATCGCCTGACATGGCTTCATCCCCCAACAAGTCTTCAACTGCAATGAAACTGGCCTTTTTTTTGGAAGAAGATCCCCAGTAGGACTTTCATCATGGCAGAGGAGTAGAGACTACTGGGCCATAAACCCATGAAGGACCGATTAACTCTAGCCTTGTGTGCCAATGCCAGCTGTGACTGTAAGGTCAAGCCACTGCTGGTGTACCACTCTTAAAACCCACATGCTTTCAAGAGTCAAAGGATCTTGAAAGAAAAACTGCAAGTGATGTGGCGCACTAATGCTAAGGCTTGGGTTACTCGGCATTTCTTCACAGAATGGGTTAATCTGTGCTTTGGTCCGTCAGTCAAAAAATATTTGCGAAGAAAAACCTGCCATTGAAATATCTGGTCCTCGACAATGCCTCGACAATGCCCCTGGTCACCCTCCTGGTCTTGAAGAGGACAGTCTTGATGAATTTAGGTTCATCAAGGTCCTTTATCTCCCGCCCAACACCACGCCACTCCTCATGCCCATAGACGAACAAGTTATTCCTAACTTCAAGAAACTGTACACTAAGCATTTATTCAAGAAATGCTTCTATGTTACAGACAACACCAATTTCATCCTTCAGGAATTTTGGAAGGAACATGTCAGCAACATACATTGCTTGAAAATGATTAATGATGCATGGCAGGGTGTCACAAGAAGAACTCTTAATTCAGCGTTGAAGAAATTGTGGCCAGCTTCCGTCACCGAGAGGGACTTTGAAGGGTTCGATACGACCGACCCTGATAACCCCGAACCTGTTGTAATGGATGAAATCGTGTCTCTTGGAAATTCCATGGGGCTGGAGGTAGGCGAGGCAGACATGAACGACCTTGTCGAGTAGCATCAGGAAGAGCTCACGACAAAGGAATTAATCGAGCTCTAGGAGATGCAACATTCGGAGGTGTTGGAGGAGCTCAGTAGCGAGGAGGACGTGGAAGACGAGGGCTGCCTTCCTACGACAGAAATCAAAGAAATGTTAGCGAAGTAGCAGGAGTTTTCTAATTTTGTGGAAAAGAGGCACCCTGACAAGTTGGCGAGTGGTCGTGCACTAGCCTATTGTGACAACACTTGCGTGCATCATTTTCGCAACATTTTGAAGGGGAGACAAAAGCAAACATCCCTAGATAGGTTCCTTTTAAAAGGCCGTCAAAAAGTGCAGGTGAAAGCGAGGCAAAAAGAGCTTAGCCGGAAGAAGAAGAAAAGTAAAAAAATGAAAATGAAAATAAAATGTAGAATTAAGTTTAGTGTAATGTAAGATTAAAATTTTTTAAGTGTGTGTCAAGTAAGCTAATTTCATTAAAGTTAAATTTTAAGTTGAATTTAAAGTTAAGGTTATGTTACGTAGTGTTACAAAAGTGTTACGTACTGAACGTATTTCCGTCAAGTCTCTTTCCTCCCCATCCTCTCTCCCTCCTCCTCCTCCTCCGCACACACCGTTGTTAGTCGCTACAGTCTGTCTTCAAAGGTAAGAACTCCATAATAGTTACATTTCATAACCAGTTCATAGCTATTTGTTATTTTGTTAGCGTAGGATGTTTATTACAACAATTTAAAACATGTTTTTCCTCTGTAATATACTGTTTTTAGGGTTTTTTTAGAGGGTGGGAAAGGATTAATTTATTTTTTAGTTATTTTATATGGGAAAAGTTCATCTGATACGAACAAATTGAAATACGAGCTCGGTCCCGGAACGGATTAAACTCATATCTCAAGGTATTACTGTACAGAACTAGAAATATGTGACCATGTACAGTCTTTAAAAGTTCTGAATACAAGGATTATCTTCAGTAGGGGGTTAGTACCTTTGGTACACAGTGTGAAGACATTATTTGGGTTTTTGCTGTATCCCTTCGACCTCTAGGTGCACTTTATATCCTTTTACCACTTCATTTCTTACATCTTGCTGTCCAACCTTTGCCTCTTCATCTTTTACATCATAGTGTAATTGAAGGGTTTTCCTCTAGTTGCACTTTGGGTTGCTTAATGGCCTCACAGACCCCAGCACTGGGCTATTAGTCCAAATTCATAGATATGAACCTGAAAGGTTATCAGAATTGTAAAAAATAATACAGCATGCACAGTCAAGTACTGTAATTGAACGACAGTGCCAGAGATTGATATATACTGTAGGTCAAGAGTAGGGAGCTTAAAAACTTAAAATTTTTGTCCCAACAATCTTAAGATGAGATTCTGTTCCTGGAGACCAAACGGGAGGAAATATTCAAAAAATGCCAGAATAAGAGCACTGTAAAGTAAAAACATTTCATCAGAAGACATATGGGTTTGTTATGTACTGTACTGTACTTTAAAATCTATCCTGTGTCTTCAGTTGTGGAAAATGTAATCTTATCATAACAAAGCAGATTAAACTGTTTAATTGGCTTAGTTTTCAATACAAAAACAATGTCACATACAATTATTTTCCCTGTCTTTGAATGTTATACTGTTCTGGTCTATAGTTATTTCATTAATGACCTGCATGGCCTAGCCTAGATCTTTTTATGTTACCTAATGTTATATCTTAGATTTTGAAATACCGTACATATGTAAAATATTCCTGTTTCTATTACTCATTAGGCTGTATAATTCCATCTATTTATTCCAATTTTAATAGGACTATCAATTATGTTCTGCCTGTATAGCTTAAGAAAGGGAGAATTAACGTTTGTATATATGGGCATTAGAATATGCTAGTGCAGTTAGAACTTCCTCTCTTGAAAAAACTTCTATATTATTACTAGCAAAGCTACAACTCTAGTTGGAAAAGCAGGATGCTCTTAGGTCCAAGGGCTACAGCACTGACAAATAGCCCAGAAGGGAAAGTAAATAAACTATGAATAGTACTGAATAAAAGTCTAAAATATCCTTGTATCAGAAACAACATTAAAAACAGATATGTCAAATATAATCTATGAAGGAAAATTCTTGTCAGCCTTTCTAGCATAAAAACATTTGCTGTAAGTTTGAAGTTCTACCAATTCAACAGTCTGATTAGGAAGATCATTACACCATCTGGTCACAGCTGGAATAAAACTTCAAGAATACTGTGTAGTATTGATCCTTATGATGGAGAAAGGAAAACTGTTACCTGATAGTACAATCTAGGAAGATTCAAATGGTCAGATTCATGAAAAATCATATGCAACAGGCATAAAACACAAATAACTTTGCCAGAGATTTACTATCAAATTCAGGAATAAGAAATTTAATAGATTGCGAGTTCTTTTCCAACAAATTAAGATGAGATTAAGCAGTTGAAGACTAAATAAAAGAACAATACTCAAAAGAAGTGTGAATGAAAGAAATAAAAATATTTTCAGAATAAATTGATCACTGAAAATCTTGAAATATTTTATCAATAAGCTAATTTTGTGTGCAATTTAGGAAGAAACAAACCAACTGTTTTAATCAAAAGTACATTTCCAATCAAGAATAATAATTCTAATTTTAAATGAGTGGGATTTTGTTAAAGAAACAGTATTAATGCAGAGATCTGGAAGCTGAGTAGCCACTGATTTCAACTTGCTAGCAAACTTGGAGTCATACTTGAGAGTAATGGTTCTCCATGCCCCATAATTTTCACTATTCCATAATTTCAGCTAGATCTCCTAAGAGATTCAGCAATCCCAGATCTACATTCAAGAGACTGAATTGATGCAAAGAGTAGGAACATTTGCATATATAATGCAAATTGGCCAGTAATCAGCTGGGCTAGGGCTACTACATTTACTTAATGGAGTAACATTACCAATTCTCCAACAAGTGCAAGAAGAACCTATTCTTGCCAACTTGCAGAAAATAAGAAAAGTTAGAAGGTAAGAAATCAGCACTTTACGATAAAGCAAAGAAGAAAACGGATTTTAAGCGAAGCGAAAAATCTATTTTTGGGTGAGATGGCCATGACGTCCTGATGGAAGGTTCCTTTTGGTAGCTTCCTTGGGTATATTAATTACAAGGATATTCCCAGAGAATTAAACCACAGGTTATCACAGAATTCTTACTTCTGGTGCGAGTATCCTAAAGGTTTCCCTTTAAGACATCGTATATCAACAGGGGACGCATGTACTAACACACCACATAGCTATCTGCACCCCATATAGAGTTAACACTTTGATATGGAAAGGTGGAGAATAACTGGGGAGCCGTTCCACAGTTACACTCGTCCGTGGCTACTTTTGGTACTCGAAACTTAAACAAACGGGCGCCATTGTTAAATGACGTCACGTCCGTCCTCATCCTGATGCCAGCTACTTGCTAATCTCCATGATACAGCAGGACAGGGTGGGGCCTGAAAGGCTGGACTAGAATAGCAGGGAGGGTCCATCAGGACGTCATGGCCATCTCACCCAAAAATAGATTTTTCGCTTTGCTCAAAATCCGTTTTTTGGGCTCAAGCCATGATGTCCTGATGGAAGAGTACCAGAGAATCAATGTATCGTGGAAAATTTTCCCCTATTAGAGTAAGTGCCAAGGGCTTTGAATAGAGGTACTGTATGTAATGTGACCTCGGTAGAGGTTCCGTGGGGATCCAGCTTCCTGCCCCCCCGGCAGAGAAGTCCCAACAGGTTATACCAAAATTCAAAGTGGTCATCGAAGGGCTACTCACCCTGCGGAGAGTTCATGAAGGACTCAGAGACAAGACAGGAACATTCTCAACAGTAGATAAGTGATGGTTAGTCACTATATTTCATGGTTAGAGAACAATCTGGTCTCGAAGGTATGGCGTAAGTAAGTATTCAATTAGGGTACACAGCATAGGTGAGTATATAATACAGACAAAACATATTATTCTTCTCATTTCAAAGGAAAGGGGTAAATGAAACTATGACATTCATGTATTTCATAGTGTAAATAGGAGTGAAGAGAGACGCACAAATAATAAAAGACATTTTATTTCATAATTGCAGGTTATAGTAGTAATAAATGCAATAAAGGATGTAAAGTTAATTTACAATAATAAATAATGTACATAGAAATTAGAAGACTTCAATCTTGAATCTGAAAGGAATTTCAAATTTTTAGAAGGCACAAGTTCCAGAGGAACGTCAGTCTTTAAAAAGGGAAAAACACAGCATGCCCTAGGCATGTGGCACTCATGTGAAGTCTATGACATTTCACCTTGGAGAGAACAGTCTATTAGAAACACTAAGTGTCCATGAAATCACTATGTATCACACGAGGGTCAACACAGGCACCCATAGAGTTAAAGTCCCAAGTAACTCGCTGTTCTACGCTGAGTTAAACTGCAGGTTTCATAACACTACCTGCGGCTGCCACTAAATCTTTGACATCATGCACTTGCTTCGCGTAGTGCTTGAAGAAAACGCGCGAAGATTTCCATCCTGTGAAGCTCTTGAGGCTTTCGAAATCCATACTCTGGAAGAAATTCAGAGAAGATGCGACTTTTCTAAGATCGTGACCTGCGGGTGTACTGTCAGGATCCGCTCTGCGAATGAAGTAGGTGATTTTCACTCTTAGTTGTTTCAGTGACAGGTCGCTACCCGATGTTTCTCCTTTGAAGAGTTGGCCTCCACCAAAGTCAGAAGTTCTTCAAAGATAGACCTTGAGACTCTCTACTGGACATAGAGAGACATCTTCCTTCAAGGGGCAGATTCTCCAGGGGCCCCATCTCTTGGTGGGTAATTCGTTTTTCGTGAGAAACGTCGGATCAGGGAAGAGGGTAAGTTCTCCTGAATCTGTGAACAGGATATGGCCCTCATCTCTTGATAATGCCACTATTTCGCTGACTCGGGCTCCCAAGGCGAGAGCAAAAAGGAATATAATTTTTTGAGTCAGATCCTTGAGAGGGCACGAATCGTTGTCCAAGTTTGAGGCAAAATGGAGCACCTTGTCCAGGGACCAGGAGATAGGTTTTGGCGGAGGTGCTGGGCGTAGTCGAGCGCATGCCTTTGGTAGTTTATTGAAGATATCGCTGGACAGATCAATCTGGAAGGCGTACAGTAGTGGTCTAGTCAAAGCCGATTTGCAGGTAGAAATCGTGTTGGCTGCTAAGCCTTGTCCATGAAGGTGAATGAAGAAGGACATGCAAAAATCAGTGGTGATTTCCGTAGGGTTTTTTGCTTTGACGAACGAGACCCACTTTCTCCAGGAAGATTCGTATTGCCGTCGTGTGGATTCGGTCTTGTATTCCTCGAGGAAGTCTAGACTTTTCTTCGCGGCTATGGAGAGAAAATCATGAGATGAAGGTCCCTGACTTCAGTGATGAAGCGAAGGCAGTCGACTTCTGTACTTGCTGAGAGAGAACTGGGCTCGGGAGGGGGATCAGCTTGGGCTGCAGCTCCAGGACCAGGGGGTACCAATTGCTCCGGGGCCACTTGGGAGCCACTAGGGCCGCTGTCCCTTTGAAGGTTCTCAGTTTGGAGAGGACTTTCAGCAGAAGGTTGGTGGTAGGGAACAGGTATATCCTGGAACATCTGTTCCAATCCAGTGACATGGCATCCACTGCTTCTGCCTTGGGGTCCTCGTACGGGGCCACATAACGAGGAAGTTGATGGTTGTCGCTCGTTGCGAAGAGATCGATCTGAAGTTCCGGGACTTGGCGAGAGATGAAGGAGAATGATCTTGCGTCTAGAGACCATTCCGACTCTATTGGGCTTGTCCGTGATAGAGCGTCCGCCGTCACGTTGCGGAATCCTTGTAGGTGAACTGCAGACAGGTGCCATTTCTTCTTTTCTGCCAGGCGGAAGATCGGAAGAAGAACCTGATTTATCTGGGCCGATCTCGAGCCCTGACGATTGAGACATCTGACTACCACCGAGTTGTCCAGAGTCAGACGGATGTGGATCGAGGGAGGCGGCCTCCAAGATGTTGATGTGAAACGTCTTGAATAGGGGAGACCATGTCCCTTGAGCCTGTTGTTTGTGGGAGTGACCTCCCCAACCCTCCAGCGAAGCGTCCGTGTAGATGTTGAGTGATGGAGGTGGGTGTTAAGAGGAATGGACCTTTTCAGGGCCTTTGCTTCCGACCACGGTTTTAAGAGTAACCGAAGTCTGTTTGGGAGCCGTCTCTTGAGGTCTCTTCGAGCGATGGATGCAGAACGTCTCCAGACTCCCGCGGCATCCTTTAGCTGTGCACGAAGCACTGGGTTTGTCACAGAGGCGAACTGAAGAGAGCCTAGAACTTGTTCCTGCTGTCGTCTTGAGATCCTTTTGGATTTCAGCAGTCTTTTGACAGACCCTGCTATTTCCTTCTTTTTCTTCTGTGGGATGGAAAGGCGGTGTGACTGAAGATCCCAATGGATTCCTAACCATTGGAACTTCTGAGCTGGATAGAGGCGAGATTTCTTGGTGTTCATCTTGAATCCCAGGTGTTCTAGGAACTGGGTGACTTTGTTGCAGGATCATACACAATCTTCGGGCGATGTCGCCCAGACCAGCCAGTCGTCTAGGTAGGCCATCACCTGGATGCCGCGAAGACGGAGCTGTTGAACGATGGCGTCTGTCAGCTTGGTGAAGATCCGTGGGGCCACGTTGAGCCCGCAGGGCATGGCTCTGAAAGCGTAGCTTTTCCTTTGGAGTCGAAATCCTAGGTAGGAGGAAGCGTGATGGTTCATTGGAACGTGCCAGTAGGCATCCGCCAGGTCTATCGAGACCGTGTAGGACCCTTGAGGCAGAAGGGTCCGTATTTGTTGAAGAGTCAGCATCTTGAACTTGTTCGTGATGAACTTGTTGAGGGGGGATAAGTCTAGAATGACTCAGAGTTTGTTGGAGTCCTTCTTGGGGACGCAAAATAGTCTCCCTTGGAACCTGGATGACTTTACCCTCCTTATCACCTTCTTGCTCAAGAGTTCTAGGACATATTCTTCCAGGAGGGGGGTTGACTGTTGGAAGAATTGCTGGAAGGTTGGGGGTGGTTGAGTCCAGCTCCAGCCTAGTCCCTTCTTGACGATGCTGTGTGCCCAGGGATCGAAGGTCCAACGATCCTGGAATTGGCGGAGTCATCCTCCCACCGGAAGCACTTAATTGCTTCTGGCTTCCCGAGGGTTTGCTACCTTGGCCGCTAGCTCCCCTACCTCCTCTGCCTCTGGAGGGACGGTGAGACACATCTCTACCTGAGCCCCTGCTTGAGCCTCTACCTTTGGGACGAAAGGTAGTGGATAGCTGCTCAAATGCAGGGGTGAAGACCGGTGACTGTGACAGGACCGGTTGGGTGACCAGCTGAAAGGTCTGTTGTGGCTGAGCTGCCACTTGGGGAGTAGCGGAATCCGGAAACTGCCATCTCTGTTGATGTTGCTGGGGTTTTGGTTTTGTAGGTTTCCTCTTAGGTTGAGGGCCGTCGTCCTGAGAGGATTTCCTTTTCTTCGACATGCCCCACTTATGGAGAAGGTTCCTATTCTCCGTGGTGGCTTTGTCGGTGATCTCTTTCACTAGGGAGGAGGGAAAGAGATGTTTACCCCAGATGTTGGAGGAAATCAGCCTCCTGGGTTCGTGTCTCACTGTAGCGTTCGCGAACACGAATTCACGACAGGCTCTACGAGCCCTAGTGAAGCTGTACAGATCCTTCATGACCGTTGCCAGATGTGTTTTGGCAAGGACCATGTAGAAGTCTGGGACCCTAGTGTCACCGGCCATGACTTCAAGCTGTACCTGGAGGGACATAGATGCGGCAAGCCTTTCCTTCGTATCATGTTCCCTATGAAGGAGGTGATCGTTGAGTTTTGGGAGGTCCTCGTTAAACTGACGACCAGCAACGTCAGGCTCTAGCTTCCCCACTATGAATGTCGACTGGACGTCTTTCCAGTGCCTATCATCAGGGGGAGTAGTCAGGGAGAAGGGCCTGCACTCCTCCAGTACAGGGCAAGGTTTCCCTTCCACTGCTTTCAGTACTGCAGTGAAGGCCTTTTCAAGAAAGGGGAAGGTCGCATTGTCCGGTGCGACGAAGGTCGGGTTCTTTTTACTAAGCGCCGGCATTTTTGAATTGGTGAAGCCCCTACTTTTCACCGCGTTGGCTAGCATAGCCTGGGCCTTCGGGAGATCGAACTCAATTACCTCCTTCGGTTCGGTCTCTTCTCTAGAGGCGGGTTCGGATCTGAGTCGGACGTAACAGTCCGGGTAAGCCTCAAAGTTCGGGAAGAATTCCACTTCTTCCAAGACGATCGAGCTGACCTTCTCGCTGATGAAGATCTTGCCCGTGGTGATCGGCATGTGCTCGGCATACCTCCATGGGTAAGTATCCGAGCAGGCAGGGAGGTCCTTAACCGAAATCCTTTTCGGTTGCTTAGAACTTCCGAGGTTGGACCTGAAGAACTCGTGCGTCTCGCGAAGTTTCTTATCCATGAGAGCTTCAAGCAGCTTAAAGATCTCCTGAGTGCCTGATGGGATGGGGTCTGGGGTGGCGGATGTTGAAGGAAGTGATTCCTCGGTCGGTGTAGGAGTTGGTGCAGGGGTAGAAGCGAGAGCGACCTCATGCTCCGAATCAGGGTATTCCACCTGATCTTCCTCATAGTCGAGCTCCTCGCCCATGAGGTTCCTCTCCGTAGTCTCCGACACTTCCGACATACGTTCCACGTTGTCGGAATCTAGGCGGCACTCATGCATGGACTGGGCCATGACAACATCAGGTTCCACCACTATCTGGACGGTAGGAATCTGATCACTCGGGACCACTGAGTCTTTCGATGCCTTCGGGAATAGCAAGGCCCTCAAATCTTCGGTAGCGAGATACGGTCCGGTGGCGTTCTTCTGGAAGCCACGCACCCACTTGCGTAGCTTCTCCCGAGCGTTGTCCCTTACCTCCGCTGAAGGAGGATCGTCGAACGCTTCGACCAGACGACTCTTGCAGACTGTACAGTGCTGCGGGTCCCAGTATTTTAGGTCGCCTTTCTTGGCGGCGCAGGGGGCGTGGGTCCAATACGCCTTGTGCCCGTAGAAGTCCGGGCGCTTCACTCCACAGAATTGGTGGTCACACTTCATATACTCCTCCTGTAAAAGAAAGAGATCATGAGTATATGGAAGGCATAAGAATGACTTACATTACTCCAAGGTTAAATTTTAAGTAGTCAAAATTTCATCTAACATTAAATAATTCATGAATATTGTAATGTTTGAGAAGAGGAGCGGGAAAGGGAAGTAGATAGACACATACTTGTGAATCCCGCCCAGTCGGTTACCGTAACCTTATCAATAGGCAATTTCATTTGTGACCGAGGGACACAAAACGGAAATCCGCATGGATCACCGTGGTGGGTAGAAGCTAAGTTCTAGCAGAGATTGCCTGCGAGGTGTATCAGGAACTGAGACCACTCAGATCCTTGGGTTAAAGGGGTAGTAGGAGACCCCATATAGATCTAGGTTCCGGCAACCGACCGTGCTAAGACACACAGAGTATGCTGGAAATTGTAATGTGCAAGAAGACAGCACAGCCACTAGTAGAATGGTAAGACAATACCAAAGCATAGAAGTGGCCAAGCCATCTGGCTGCAGTGTAGGACTGTCGGCATATTGTCGACAGGTAGAAGAAGGGGTGCAAGTCCCTTGGTGCTTCCGGAGGGCGCCGGCAGGCCTCCGGCCGCTCCAGCAGGGTGTAAGGCATTAAGGCAGACACATTGAGAATCTAGGCATAATACCAACTTGGCGACCGCCAGCACAGCGGCAGTGGCTCCGGCAGCCGAAGGCCGACGGCTTGGTGATCAGTTCATGAGATAATGCAGAATATGGTAGAATACCCAGACCGCCGGCACGCCGGAGGCCGGCCCGAAGGTCGGACAACCGAAACTAGGTAATGGAGAGGTGGGCCATTGGCTGTATGCCGACGGAAGGCGGCAGCTCCCGGCACACGGAATGCTGACGACTTAGAGGAGGGAGGGTATCTTATGAGAGAGTGTCACCAAAGGGTAGGGCGGTACCACCGGCAGTAGAGGCGACAAGGGACCGGCACCATGGTAGAGAGAGAGACAGATAAGGAGGGATTGGAGGGGTAAGACCACATACCCCTCCGGCATCCCTCCGGAGAGAGTGTACCCATGATAGGAGTAGGTCCTAGCATCCAATGGCAGGGGGCCGGTAGTCGGCCAGGTGCCAAGGTAACCCAAGGGAGGGTTAGGGTACACTCAAGAGGGGGAACCCCCTGTTGGACAAATTGCTGCCAGTGGCTACCCCCATAGAACGCTATGAAGGGTATATGTACCAGAGCGGCCTGCTCAACAGGAGATCAAGATAGCCTAGCACTCCACCCAAGGGAGGAGTTGTAGGACTAGGGACAGATGTGTATAGGCCAGCCTAGGTATAGGCTAGCCTACACCAAAGGGATAGGTGGGGAGGGAGAAGAAGAGGGGTCTTTCATAGGGGAGGCTCTGTACAAGAACGGGCACCAAGGAAGGGAGAACGCTCCCAAGCCTAGGGCAGGTAACAAGAATGAGAACGGTGCAAGAGTACCGTCTCAAACTATAACAGTACAGAACTAGGCCGCTCCCCCCCCCCCAAGGCCTAACCTAGATAAGGAGTGTTATATCCCATGCTAGGTAGGCTGAAAGACAAGTCGCAAGTTGCATGGAAGGGTAAATAACCTAACCATAAGCAACTGAGGAAGGACAGAGCCGTTCCTCTTTCTCGGTCGCAACCCTAAGGGGGGATCATTCCCTTAAGGTAGACAGAGAAGCGATAAATACTCTGATTGTAGACAAGATCCCCCTATATAGAAGGGGAAGCATGGCCACACAGAGGGAATGCCCGTAGGCAGGGGATGAAGGTATACAATCAAACAGGTCCCCTATATGGTCCCTGAAGGCGAAAACACTTGCATCACAGTTAACAGTATGATAAATAATGCCACTATCTTCATAACTTAACCTAGGATCACTGGAATATATCATGCATGAACACAAGAGCTAGGCAATCTAGCCTAGGGGCTAAGCTAGCAATCTAGTATGGGGTCAAGCGATGACCGGATAATAGAGCTTTAAAACACGATATATGAAGTTCCTAGCTATGAAGACTAAATAACTAACAATATCAATTAGTTAAGAGGCCGGAAAAAGCTGTTCTGTCTAGCTAAATAAGGCATGCAAGAGAACAGCGACGCCATAAAATGGCGTGTCCGGTAGCAGCACAGCTCCGCCACAAAACACGAAATATTACGAAAAGTATAAGTTACTTTACGGCCAGAGCTTATTTAAACAATACTGGGACCTGGTACTCAACTTTCCAGAAGAAGGCGAGGCAGAAGGTAGCGACATAATGGCGATGCAAGTCGATAAAAATCGCACAAGGGGGAAATCCGTCTATGCAAGGTAGCCACAAGCAGAAGGATGGGGACAGACGTGACGTCATTTAACAATGGCGCCCATTTGTTTACGTTTCGAGTACCAAAAGTAGCCACGGACGAGTGTAACTGTGGAACGGCTCCCCAGTTATTCTCCACCTTTCCATATCCAAGTGTTAACTCTATATGGGGTGCAGATAGCTATGTAGCGTGTTAATACATGCGTCCCCTGTTGATATACGATGTCTTAAAGGGAAACCTTTAGGATACTCGCACCAGAAGTAAGAATTCTGTGATAACCTGTGGTTTAATTCTCTGGGAATATCCTTGTAGTTAATATACCCAAGGAAGCTACCAAAAGGAACCTTCGATCAGGACGTCATGGCTTGAGCCCAAAAATAACATTTGGATCTACACCTCCTTGACCATCAAGATCCACGTAGTTTTAATTTCATGGGACTGAAAAGCTAAACCTCAGGAAAACAGGAATGAGGAAGACAAAGTTTCGTATTACTCTGCTTACTGTCAAACTCATCAGCCTAAAGGATTGCCTTTAACTTTGTACAGAGAGTGACAGAGCCATTTGGTTTAAGTAAAGGAAGAACCAAAGAGTGCAGACTTACAGTTAGAACACCACTTTCCTGGGTTGTACCCATTGCAATGTTCATGGTCGTATTGTATTCCTTTACAGTTGAAGCATAAACTATCTGAGCAAGAGCTCATAATTGAATGCAGTTATTTCAAGTGAAATCTAATATTACCCTTCCAAAGATGATAGGCCTCCTGTACTCCAAATAAATGTGTTTACAGTCACTATTGAAGCTGGCTTTGTCTTTCAATCAGTATTTTAACAGAAAAGAATGAATACTATCGGTTAGAGTATATTGGTCAGATTCTCATTCAAGAGAACAACAGACAACACTTACAATTGTGTCAAACTCAAATGCAAAAGATCCCTCAAAATGCCATTACAGTCTACTTGAGATTTTATATATGATACATGACATCAGGGACAAGCTGCTCAGTCTTAATCTCTAGTGAAACCAAGGTATGACAAGACATCTGAACTGGAGGACCAGCCTTACTTGTCACAACACCAGGAGAGACTGTGTATACTAGGTTAATACAATTACCAGACCTGTGAGTAGCTTCCCTTACGATTTGCATGTAGTCTGACTTCAAGACAAAGTACAAAGTTCTTGAGACTGACAATGAGTAGGAGAAACAGAATTTAAAGCAGCATTGAAATCACCAACAAGCACAAGGCACCTTTCTATCATCTTGTATCTTAGCCATAATGGTAAGACAATTGAAGATAAAGTCATCCAAGTTTGGATTCCGATAGAGCGAACAAAAATAAAAGATGTTATGCCTGCCACAAAACTTTTATGATCTGGAGCTTATGGCATCCACATTCATAGCAGGACTTATGAGAAGCTGGGTATTCGGTCCTAATATAAACTGACATTTCCCTTTCCTTTGTAGAGAGTAGGTTGGCCTAGGCACTAGCCACCCGTTTGGATACTACCACTAGAAAGTTATTGGGTCCTTTGACTGGCCAGACAGTACTACATTGGATCCCTCTTTCTGGTTACGGCTCATTTTTCCTTTGCCTACACATACACCAAATAGTCTGACCTATTCTTTCCACTCTTTCCACATCCTCCTGTCCTCATACACCTGACAACACTGAAATTACCAAACAATTCTTCTTTCCTCAAGGGGTTAACTACTGCACTGCAATTATTCAGTGGCTACTTTCCTCTTGGTAAGGGTAGAAGAGAGACTTTAGCTATGGTAAGCAGCTCTTCTAGGAGGAAGACACTCCGAAATCATACCATTGTTCGCTAGTCTTGAGTAGTGCCATAGGCTCTGTACCATAGTCTTTCACTGTTTTGTGGTAGTTCTCTTACTTGAGGGTATACTCAGGCTCACTGTTCGATCTAATTTCTCTTCCTCTTGTTTTTTTTAAGTTTTTATATATTTTATAATAAAGATTTAATGTTGCTATGGTTTTTAGACTATTTTGTTTTAATTGGTCATAGCTTTTTGTAGTTTATTTGTTAACTTATTTCCTTTCCTCACTGGGCTATTTTTCCATTTTGAAGCCCTTGGAGTTATAGCATCCTGCTTTTTCAATTAGGGTTGTAGCTTAGCTAGTAATGGTAATAATAATAATGATAGGAATGACCTCATCTCAAAATTGTTTTTTTCCTGAATCTTGGAATAAGGAACTCGGAAGAGTGCTTCATCTTAAGCAATAAAGCTAGGTCTGGAACCTGGCCTTGGAAAGCGTGCACAATAAGTATCACCGGTGACCAAGCAAGAAAGATAAGGCATGTAGATATCAAACTTAATGTATGGAACTGATTTTATGAGTATCTTGTCACTAGAGAATGGAAACAAATTTATAAGTATTTTGGCATTGAAGGGGAGCTTATGGCCAATGTGACCTGCCCCAAAAGCAATTTGAAAAGCCAAAACCGAGTTTGACTATTAATTAGTGTTGCACATGAACAGGAAGACTCTTGCTAAAGCAAACAAATCTAAAAGATGTTAACACTAATGATTTGTAAAAGATATCTATCCAAGCAACATTCTTGCCTAACCAAACAAGATCATCATTTTATGGAAAGTAGAGAATAGCCTGCAAGAAATAAAGTAAAATTTGGAAACTAAAGGACAGGGAAAATACTATTATGGCTTTAACCTCTACGAATATCAAGGTAAGGTACACGATTCTTGATTTTACAGGATAAAATGACTGAACAAGTAAATTTAGTTTTAGAAAAGTAAAATTAAGAAGTATTAATTTTGTTGTTGCTTTACTTATTATAATAGGCTACTGGTGCAAAAAAAGGAAAAAGGGATGCATTCCTGGTAAAGAGTGGAGGGATAAGTTACAAAATTTCATAATTTTGGTATCTTAAAAATTCCTTGTATAATTTCAAAATATTTCAGGTGTTCCTAGTATAATATTTCAAAATGTTTGAAAGGTTATTATACTAAATGCAGCAAGAAATTATCATTAGGGAAGGGCACCTGGTTGTAGCCCTATGTCCCACTGGTGACATCACAGACTGCGTGCTAGCCTTCTTCCTCAAACACCGCTCCACTGCCTTATCTCTCTCTCTCTCTCTCTCTCTCTCTCTCTCTCTCTCTCTCTCTCTCTCTCTCCAACATTCTTATTTTTAACCATATTTCAACTTGAAGACAGCAAGACTGAATACTTGAGTTACTGTCGTAATTCTAAGCCAGGATACTCACCGGCAAAGAGGGAAGACACTACTTAATGGCAAGACCAAGTTAGGGTTGTCTCAGAGGGAAGGAAGGGTTTTACCCTTAAATCTCTAAAAGAGACGATTATCGAATTATAAAAGGATTTTGACGAAGGAAAAATCTATTTCTGAGGAGAGACCTGTGACGCCCGGTGAAAAGGGTCCTTCTTTACACTTTTCTAATATAAATCTTCCAAATATACTAGAGAAAGATAAAAGCATGGAATGCAGATGTTGCTACCATCGCGCGATCACCTTGTGGGTGTCGTGTATTTAACAAGGGCGTGTGAAAACCACTATTCACAGGCTGTCTTCCATTTAGATAATCCCTTCATCAAAGGGGAGGGCCGTGGCAGGCCCTAGAGAATACAGTTGGGCTACCCCACTGACACCTACTACTCGTGCTCTCCAGGTCATCCTTCTGCAAGAACATATGGCTTGGCAAGGAAAGGGTGTGTCCGTACAAAAATAACCGGGAAGGGTTTCACCGGGCGTTACAGGTCTCTCCCCAGAAATAGATTTTTCCTTCGTCAAAATCCCTTTTCTGGGTCGATCTGTGACGACCGGTGAAAATGTACCAGAGAATGCCTCCCAAGCCCAATAAAGTAATAACATAATGCGGAGAATACAGTCACCATGTACGACAATAATATAATATAATAATGTAAGAAACGTCCAATTACCAACTAGCCAAATGACATAATAAGACTAAATAACTAAGACGACAAAGAATCAACCGAGTGTCGAATCGCAAAAGGCATCAAACCTTATATGTCTAAGCATATCTAAACCTTAAAGGAACGGTAACTACAATAGCAGTTAAATCATAGGAATTAAACATGGCAAATATCATAGGGCTAACGAACTACCCAGGAGAGTGGCGACGTGGTGTGAGTGGCGGGTAGGAGGGAGAAGAGAAGAGATGGAAGAAAGGAAGAAGCAGAGATTAATGGAGAGGGAAAAGGCTCCCCGTTGCCATCGTCGGGTATTTAAGGGCCTGTAAGATCTTTGGATAATGGCGTTTGACAACCATAGGGGATTTCCAACCCGTATATTTTTTAAAAATCATTAAAGTCCCTGTTCTGGAAGTAATTGATGTAGGTATCTACTGTCCGTATATCATGAGCCTGGGGAAATGATTCCGGATTAGTATGTTTAAAGAAGTAGAGGATTTGTTGCCCGATACCGTGAATGGAAATAGTACCTCCTTGTTCCCCGATAACCAAGGGGCCAGACGAGCGGGTGGCAGTTCTAGCTAGAAAAGGCCTTGAGAGTAGTGACTGAACACAGAGAAAAGATCCTGGGGAAGACGAATAATCCTCTGAGGGGAGCACCTATTTTGCGGATCCTCATTTCTTAGCTAGGAAAGCATTGTCTGGAGAAAGGAGTTCTTCGGCTGAAGGGAGGAAATCTATCTACGTAACCTTCCTCCGCCACGATGCTTTCAAACTTTTTAACAAAGTCTTTAGCAGCCTTGGTGTCCGAACTCGAAGCTTCTCCATGCCGAACATCTGATTGAATCCCGGTCCGTTTCCTAAATCTCTCGAACCAACCTCTAGACGCCTTGAATTCCTCCGTCGTAGGATCGGCTGAACTCTCCCCCGCGTCACCCCCAGAGCCAGCCGCCTTCAAGTCACTGTTGATAGTGCTGGCCTTCTCACAAATGATCGTTTCAGTGATCTTAATGCCAACAATCTCCTTGTCCTCGATCCATACTAACAAAAGGCGTTCCATCTCTTCAAGGGTAGGGCTGCAACGTTTGGAAATAATCGTGATCCCCTTCGAAGGTTTCACTGCTTTAATGGCTGCCTTCTGTTTTATGATTGTCGAGATCGTAGACATATTCCGGCCATTTTGTTTAGCCGGATCGCTCATGCTTTTCTATTATTTCTTGCTTTAGTTCTAATGAAAGCATTGACTTCTTCCTTTTCTCACCATTATTACTACTTCCTGAACCGAAACTAAACTTTTTAGGACCCATGATTACGAAACACAGAAAACAACACGTGAAAAAGGAAGATAAACACTGTTAATAACTGAGCGAATAGAGAACAACCACACGATGTGCACGAGATGAGAGGACTGATCAAGGTGACGCTCGATTGGCGTCCCTCCGATGTGCTGTCGTTTAGCGGTGCCACGGTTGATGCCTTTGAGAAAATTCCACGCGTACGCGTATTGTTTACTTCGTATGTTGGAGCAACACTTTGGGTGTCGAGACAGAAATTTGGTCGAATTTTACTTCAGATGTTGGAAAATTCATATGTTAGGACATTCATATGTAGAGGTTCCACTTATTTGTGTTCGAGTCTACAGACATGGATGATGCCATCTTCGATTGTCTTCTTACCGTTGTGGCTAAGATACAAGATGATGATAGAAAGGCCTCTTTTGTCTTTGTTAGTGATTTCAATGCTCACAATAGGGAGTGGTTAAGTTTTGTTTCTCCCACCCTCGTCATGGCTTAAGAACTTTAGACTTTGCCTCTGAATCAGGTTGTGAGCAAATCATAAGTGAAGCTACTCGCATGTCTGGTAACTGCTTGGACCCGGCAGGGGTCACTTGCCTTCGTTAGATAGGCACTGCACATCACAAGGAACTGGCTATCCTTTGATGAATCTAGCCAATATATTCCTCTCCGGATTTAGTCAGTCAATGGAAAGAGAAGATTATGGAATGGCCCTGTACTCTTGGTCATAGCGGGGTGCTAAGAATCTCCCGATTTATAAATACTAAAGAAAAATTGAAATTGATTATTGTAATGTTAGAACCATTAATCAGATTGGAAAATTACAGCAAGTAGAGTATGAATTAATGAAATATAGCTTGGATATCTTAGTTCAAGTGAAACACGTTGTAGGGGTATATGTAAGGATATATATATATATATATATATATATATATATATATATATATATATATATATATATATATATATATATTATTTAATTATTTGTTCATTCAAGAACAGGTGGAGTCGGAAGAGAAGGGTTATGAAGGAGGATGAAATCAAGTACAGAAAAGGCTTTAACCAAGCGGAGAGCTGTAAATAGTAGATTGGTATTTGGAAAGTTTAAATCGAGGCAGTGCAATATGAGTATTATAGTTTGCTATGCATCAGCAAATGATTCCCCTGAAAAATTAAAAGATGAATGCTATGAAGAACTGTAGACTGTAATAATCAGAGATATATGAAAATTGTGATTGGTGACTTCGATGCTAAAGTTTGAAGGAATAATCAAGGTATAGAGAATGTGATGATTGTGGAGAGCTTTGGTGAAGTTGAAAATGAAAATTGAGCACATTGTATAAGTTTCTGTTTAACAAACAATCTTGTCATTGGAGGTAGGACTACTCTTTTCCATCATAAGGGCATCCACAAATATACATGGACTTCACCATGTGGTACTTACAAAAATCAAATAGATCACAGAGCCATTAATAAAGAGAGAAAGAGGGCTCAGAAATATAAAAAGTTAAAGAGGTGCACATATTGGTAGTGATCACCAACTCCTTATTGCCATTCTGAAATTAAAACAAAGAGCCAAATAGAAATATGGGTAGAATACCTGGGTTGATACAATAAGCTTTTAGAAGATGAGTACAGATAAACATTTGCAATTTAATGTAGAAATCGATCTGCAGTCCTGGAGACTTTGAGAGATGGAGAGCAGACAAATGATGATGAATGGTGTGAAATTAAGAACATATATCAGTCAGTTGGTAGTGAAGTTTTGAGACATATAATTACAAGGAGAAAACCATGGATATCAATTGATTCATGGGATCCTATATAAAAGAGGCAAAAGACAGAACTTGACTGTTGGAAGTTTTAGAGGAAGTAATGAAAATTACAAGGTAGAACATGCTAAGTATTCCAGGATTGATAGTGAAGTCAAATGAAAAGTCAGGACTGACTGGAGAGAATATTTAGACAGGAAAGCAGATAAGGCTGACAACACTATGAATTCAGGGAGTGGCTTTTGTGTAAGAATTGCTCTTAGAATTATCAAAGAAATCTCTAAGGGTGCAAAGAAGAAGAAGAACCACATACCCATCAAAAAGAGGGATGGATCTGTTATAACAGCCGGTGAAAAAAGGAAATAGATGGAACACTTAGTGAGTTCATGAATAGGATATATGAAGGGAGTAATTTGATTGATATACCTGAAGCTGATAAAGACCTGTGTGTGTTTATGAATGAATTCAGTGTTTGAAGTCGAAGCTATCATTTAAAACTAGATACAAAGCCACTGGATATGATGGAATAACTGCTGAGATGATACTGGCTGAAAATGAAGTGACCTCCCGAATACTTATAAGGTTATTTTGTAGTGTGTGGCATGAAGAAGCAGAACCTGATGAATGGGAATAAGGGGAGTTGGTAAAAATTGCATAAAAGGGAGATCTGACTGATTGCAATAAATACAGAGGCATCAAACTTATGCAAGGTGTCATAAAAATCCATAATATGCTTGTTGTAAAGAGATGAGAGAAATATTGGAAAAAAAGCTGAGATGAACAAGCAGGATTTAGAGAATTTAAAAGTTGTAATGACCAAAATTTAATTTTGAGACTTACGTCAATGCATCGAATATAGAAATCCACATTTGATGGCCTTTGTGGACTATGAAAAAGCGTTAGATATTGTGCCCCGGCCAATTTCTTGAGAGTTGCGTTATTCTGGAATTCTTAAATATATAAATTTGATTAATACTGTTCATGAGCATAGCAAGTGCAAAGTTAATGTAAATGGTGTCCTATCAAATGAATTTCCAGTGGACAATGGAGTACTCCAAAGCAATGTGTTGTTACCTATGTTGTTTATCCTCCCTATGGGTTTTGTAATGCATAGATTCAGTGGTTCACCTCTTCACCTTTCAAAACAGGTGAGCGTCGAGGTGTGTGAGTAACACAGTAGAGGTGCCATTTTGGGACTTTAGGACAGGGCAATATATTGTAAGAAGTGCATAGAAGGGAGTTTACATATACCGTACAATAATCCTACCTATTCTGGCTTGCTAAAAATCTATAGTTTAAATGAGCAATGGGATGGTGCGATGGGCAAACATCTTAAAATTAACAAACCTTGATTGGTATTGAGAAATAAAAGCTGCATTTAAGTCAGCAGCATTAAAATTATAATCAAAACCAGTTTAATAATTCATCTCGAGACACGTAGTTTGAGGAAAGAACCATCATACGCCGGCACGTAAGGCTTTTGCTGTGCGTATCTACACTGCGAGTCTGACATCATGAGCATCGCGTATGCTATAGTCCTTTCAATACACGTCATCAAACTTCCGGTCCGCCATCTTGGAGGGCATACAAAGACGCGTTCAGTGAATAGCTATGGTTGAACTGTTGAATATTTAGCCATTTCATCACATTCACATTCACACAATGCCCAGTTTTTGCGCTATTGTTGGCTGTGGGAATCGAGGACGAAGAGATGACAAGAGTTTCTACTGCATACCGGCAGTTATTCAGAATCAGGACAAAGATACAGAGGAATTATCCAAGCGCAGACGTGACTTGTGGTTGACCAGAATATCACGGGCCGATCTTCGTGAATCCTCCCTACCCTACGCACGTATCTGTTCTGATCATTTCATATCAGGTCAGTCTCGGCTAGGCCCTAAAAGTATCATTATTCCTGTGTAAACATTCTATATCCGATCGCATGGGTGACTTCACAAGTATCATCGTCAGTTCAATGTGTAGTGTGTGTGGGGGAGGGGGCATCTCAATTTTTAAACATCAAAAGGGGGCATCTCAGATTTACAAAACAAAATTAAAAGCGCCCATATTGGCTATATTAACAAAGGCTACTTACCTAGGTCTCTCTTTCGCCAAGGTGCTCATGCCTATATATAATTAAGTGTATATTTATATTTATTTTAATTTGTGTATTAAATTGAGCAGACATACAGGCCTATGTGATGAATAAACATTGATTATGAATAATAATAATAATATCTGAAGGCTGGTTTAATCCGAAGGGGTCTTCAGCTTATATATGAAACATCGAAAAAGTAATTAAACTTGCGCATTTAATTGCAAGGGGGCAAAACGATCATCCAAGAGCATTACAATAGAGTTTGTCCATCATATGTATATATGTATATAAGAAATTATAGCATTTGTAACCAAACACAAACACAATGGTTAGGCATGAACTGATAAAGATTTGACATAATAATGCAAAACTTTTACATACATTTTGACAATAAAAAATTATAATACACAAGGTTAGGCTAAATTATCAATATTAGCTTTATAATTATAAACACTCTCTTCATCGGCCCA
>NC_090759.1:21466496-21548996 GCF_036898095.1 Palaemon carinicauda
TTTTGTGGGGAATTTTTTTTTATGGTAAATCTCGAGAAGTAAGCCACATTACCATTTTCTTTAGAAAGTAAAGAATTCATTATTTATTGTGTATATTCAATGAATCTGGCCTTATTTTCTTGTGGAAAGGTTAAAGGCTTGGGGTCCCAGTTGGTAATCGTGGATCATGGATGGGGAAATGTCAAGAACTAGTGCTTTAGAGCAATAATAATCATCAAGAATGCATGATAACTGCCATAAAGTGATGCAGTTAATTTACATTTTCATTAAAGAAGTTAATTTCTTTATTGGGTAAAGTTTTGGATTCAACCAAATTGGGAAATGTATTATATTAATATATTTTCCTAGTAAAGCACGTGATAACAAAACACTTCTTCTCAATACATTATTGTCGCTAATGCATACTTACAGAGAAAAAAAATATTTCAGGAATTGAAGGTCTTGACTTTTTCTAAGTTTAGTGTATATCTTTCCATGGGCACGCAAGGTAGCTCTTGTTCGTTTGTATATCTGTTTTCATCTTACTTGGCTCCTCCCCATTGCGCAATGTGACAATATTTGCTTGAATGCGCATTTGCTCCTCCCACTAATGTCGCTCCTCCAATCTAAATACTACTGGGTTCTTTTCAAGGGTTATTATTGGACGATTCATTGGTCTCTCAGTCTTGTTTCAAGGATCTGTTTTTCGTGCAATATAACATTGTAAACGATAGTATTTTGTTTTTTTCCCTATTTCATTATGGGAGAAACCCGTGATTGTCATTTGTTTTCGGTTTTCAAAAGTTCCGGTTTCTATATTTTCATCACAAGTCACTTGACTGTCATGGATCCTCCGGTCCGGTTGTGTGAAATATGTCGTTATTCCTATTTTGATGTGATCGGCAGATTTCATGGGAATTATAATGGAACTCCTGAAGTAGTGAATCGTTTTCTAAGGGAGCATTCCGTATTACCTTTAAGTGTCCAGTGTGGTAAATGTGATTCGGCTTTACATTTTCGTGAGGATAGACATGTGTGGTATTGTACCAAATCTGTAAAGAAGGGTCAACCACAACCTTCCACATCTTCATCGTCATCTTCCGTTTAAGGTAAGAAGTGATTTAACAAAATATATATATTCAAATTTACCCCTGGTTAAAGGGGGGGTCGCAGGTGGAGCAAAGCCCCCCCCCCCCCCCCCCCCCGGTAGGGGTACAGGGCCCCTAGGTTAGGTTAGGTGGGTTTGTTAGGTTCTGTGGTGCCCTGAAAATTACTGTGGCCTTAAGGGGGGGGTCGCAGGGGGGGCAGAGCCCCCCCCCCGGTAGGGGTACAGGGCCCCTAGGTTAGGTTAGGTGGGTTTGTTAGGTTCTGTGGTGCCTTGAAAATTACTGTGGCCATAAGGGGAAGTCGCAGGGGGGGCGAAGCCCCCCCGGTAGGGGTACAGGGCCCTTAGGTTAGGTTAGGTGGGTTTGTTAGGTTCTGTGGTGCCTTGAAAATTACTCTGGCCATAAGGGGGGGTCGCAGGGGGGGGCGAAGCCCCCCCCCCCCCCGGTAGGGGTACAGGGCCCCTAGGTTAGGTTAGGTGGGTTTGTTAGGTTCTGTGGTGCCCTGAAAATTACTGTGGCTTTAAGGGGGGGTCGCTGGGGGGCCCTACCCCCCTCCCCCTGGTAGGCCTAGTTAGGGGTATGGGGGAGGGGTGCTGGAACATTAATTATTCATTTATTGCAAATATCATTCAATGCCCCAACACCCTCCCCCCCCTTCCCCCACCCAAAACCCCGGTTCCCAAAGGGTGTCCCCCATAATTGGTGGGATGAACTAGGGTATACATAGTAAATCTCTAAATCGGTTGGTTTTCAGTCAAAATAAACGTTAAATTCATTGAAACCACACTATTTCTGATGCAACAAATATATTTTTATTGCATTTTTCCAAATTTGGCTGAAACTAAAAATTTACCCTTTATTGTTAATTATAATGTATGTTATTGATTGATGATTATTGATTCATTTTTCGATGAATTTATAGAAAATCACGGGACAACATTTCTAAGAGGAAATAAACTTTTTCTGAATGATGTGTTTTCAACGAATTAGACCTCTATTTCCACTGCACATAAGCCGTTCTGTTATGGGCCCCTTCCCGAAGGACACAGGTGGGAACCTGGGATTTTGGGTATGCGAAAACAGGACCGGGATTATTTAACACTTTTGAGATATGTAATGGGTACAGAACCTAAAAAACCAACCTAACCTAAGCTAGTAGTTCCCAGGTCACAACCCCTAGGTGGGGCTCGGACAAACATTGTGATTATTCAACACTTGAGATTTTTAAAAGGGTACAGAACCTAACCTAACCTAGTAGTTCCCAGGTCACAACCCCTAGCTGGGGCCAAGCTGCCCGGTCCCCCCTTCCCAGGTGACAAACTAAAATCAAATCATAAATAAATCCTTATATTATGATAAAGTAAATCAGAAATAGTTCCTTACCTTATGATTAACACCTATTTTTTTTTTTGTCTTGTCCTTGTATTTCTGTAATGATACCAAATTTCTAAATAGATTGTACTCCCTCTTGACCTTTCGTCACTACAGGCATTCCTGTAGTAGTCTATCTGAAAAATAGCTCTACAGCACTCGCAACACTTTTCCTTAAGAATCAAATTGTCGTTGAGCATATTCAACCACTAGTTCAATACCACCACTTGGAAAATAAGGATAAAATTCTTCATAACCAACATTGCACTGCACACGATCCGTAGGAATTGGGTTTTTTGCCAAAATTAAAGCCAAAAGGGTCAGCCACTACCCTTGCCATAGCTACAACAAAATGAAATGCTGGTTTTCCTTCAATATTAGAAGTATTCAGTCAAACATGGATAATAGTGGACGTTAAAGTAACTTTATTACTTTGCTGAAATCTTGGTAAAACTTGTTTTTCAACTGAAGTTGTTCGTAATTGGTTACGAAACCATTACTTCATAATGATGTCACAGCTCTCAGCCAATACTGTAACTGGAATTGCTTGTTTGCTTAAAGTGAGATGAGGTGCTCGTTAAAAGTAAATATCACGTAAAGGAAATGTGTCTCCCGACTCATCAGCCTCATGCGTCTCAGAGAATAATGTATAGAGAAGGAAAGATGAGTTTTACCATTGTTCATTGATTCACCAGTAAATTTTCCCCACCCAAAACCCTGGGTTCCCACTGGGTGTCCCCATTACCGTAGGATATATTAGGGTATATCTTATTAACTATTTATTTGCAAGGGAAATAAAGGTAATTTTTGAGAAAAAAAAGTCTATATATACCCCACTTTTTATATTAGTAAAGTTTGCCCTGTGTTTTACTATACCAGTAATACAGTACAGTACAGTACCTATTTTTCAATTGTAAATAATAATTTTGGCCATTTGTTCCTACACTTGATACAAACCTGAATTCTTTACTATAGGAGATATTCTAGCGCGAGCTGGAAAATATGGCAGAAAAACCTTAACAAGGTCGTTAACGACGGGGCAGGTAATTACCCACCTGCTAGTGGTGGGGGGACTGCCAGTCGATAGCTGCTGTTTACCTTCAATTGAATTCTAGCCATCACAGTGGTAACACCGCTGCTCATGCTTTTATTTGACTGGCAGACTAGCCTTTCTTTTTTGGGTTTTTTTTTATTAATCCTTTGTTCCGTAACTGACATACAAACCACGCTATTTAATAGGGGTTATTACTTTCGGCGTAGCTGAAATGACGAGCCATTAAAATTTTAACTATGGTTTACTACCCCACCGCTAGTTAGCGGGGTGTAGGGAGGGTAGCCTGCTAACCCCCCCCCCCCTCTCACACACACACACCTGTTTGAGCTCACTTTACTTTTGGCTCGGAGCGAGAACAGTTGTTCCTCTCTCTCTCTCTCCTCGCCTATTTTGGACTGCCATTAATTTTTGTCTTTTTACTTACTATTCTTATACTGTACTTGTAATATATCTAAACATTCTTTGTTTATGTATATATTGTGTATAGAAATGTAGTAAGTTTTCTTTTCAGTGTTTGTGCTGTGTGTGTGATGTACGACAACGACACTTACGTAGTAGCAAGGCCACCTCAGTTCCACTTCGTGGGGAACGACCTCTCCCTCTCTGGTCCATCGGTCTTCCTGTCGGCATATATCTGTTAACTCGGCCACCGCAGGGGAATCTTCATCGCCTGGACCCTCTTCATTCATCTATTATCTTCGCTTTTCCTCTTTTCCTACGGGAAACTTGGATTCTCAGCGAAGGGAATGAGGCCTTTTTTAAATTGACTACGGTCTCTCTCTACTCGAGGTCGTTCACCTTTACTACAACTACGTACTATTACGGTAGCTCCTTTCCCATTGCGGGTTAGGTTGCTATTCCGTTTGTTTGTCTCAATTATTTTTTGTGAAATCTAATTGTATTTTAACTTTTCAGCTTTCTCTGTGGGGAACACTTCCCTTCCGGGATTCAGTGATTCTCACTATTAGTGAATATTCTTAGATGATTTAGATAATTATAATTCTGTTATAATTCTGTTTTTATTACAGTTACTCCCCCCCCCTTCTCCCATGGATGTCATCTGGGGAAGGGGGGCGCATACTTAATTCTTATTTTTATGTTATTCCCTCGGGGTTCCTCTTCGGAGTTCCTCCCTAGGGAATTTCTGTTAAAATAATTATTTAATTTTATTTTTCCAGTTAACTATGCAGTTTTTCTTCGTTCGACTAAAGAGTGCCAACGAAGCAGAGCTGTCCTGTTCATGCCTGATGTCGCTGCCGTCCCTCAGAGGACGTCGTCATGGGCGTTATCCCTTCTCTTAGAAGTACTCCTGTGACAACATGCCAGCACTTCAGATCATCTTAGAACGCTAATGGAGGTTCGCCTCCAGGGGTTGGATAACTTCCCTTTTGAGGGAGGTTTCCTCCCCAGGTGTGTGGTTTTCTCCCTTCAGAGGGAGAACTTCCCATACCTTAATAAATTTATCACCTTCGACTACTGTTGCTGCCCTTCGGCCAGACTTTTCTTCCCCCGTGCTGAGTTTCTCTTCCTTCAGGGGTGGAGCACAGTCTTGGCAAGTCTCTTCTACGAAGTGTTCACCTCTCTCGTTTGCGAGAGAGGCCACTCATAGAGACTTCTCTTCGGAGGATCGCTACTGCGAAGGTCAGCTTGCTGATCCATCAGCCCTAAGGGGCGTCACCACGAGTGTCTTCAGGTCTCTTCTACGAAGTGTCACCTCTCTCGTTCGCGAGAGAGACCACTCATAGAGACTCCTCTTCGGAGGATCGCTACTGATAAGGTCAGCTTGCTGATCTAACGGCCCTAAGGGGCGTCAACACGAGTGTGTTCAAGTCTCTTCTACGAAGTAGGCACCTCTCTCGTTCGCGGGAGAGGTTTGTCAAGAGACTCCGCCTCGAAGGATCAAGCAGAACTTCCAGTGACCTCAACCTTGTGCTGCAACGTGGTCCTTTGGACTTCAGACCTGGACTCTAACACGGATCTTTTACGGTCCCATCGGTGGATGCTAGCCCTTCCAAAGGGCACATCCCAGTTCCTGATTGTCTTGCCAGCTGACCTACCGATCTACCAGCGCAACCTTGCGCGGCAACGAAGGACTTCGGTCCTGGACTCTAAAGCAGACCTGCTTACGGTCCTCATAGGGGAATGCCCGCCCTTTTTTAAAGGGCACATCCCAGTTCCTGATCGTCCTACCAGCTGACCCTTCAACCTACTGGCGCGCACGCTCGCCGATCTTCTTACGACCACTAGCGCTGACTATCTTCTTACGCGCGCAAGTGCCGACGATCTTCTTACGTGTGCAAGCGCCGACGATCTTCTTACACGCGCAAGCACCAATGATCGTCCGCGCGCAGGTACTGATGGTTTCGCGCGTGCTCCGCTACCTTCGCGCGCACGCTCGCTGATCTTCTTACGCACGCTCGCTGATCTTCTTACGCGCGCTCGCTGATCTTCTTACGCGCGCTCGCTGATCTTCTTACGCGCGTAAGCGCCAACAATCTTCTTATGCGCGCAACCGCCGACGATCTTCTTATGCGCGCAAGCGCCGACGATCTTCTTACGCGCGCAAGCGCCGACGATCTTCTTACGCGCGCAAGCGCCGACGATCTTCTTACGCGCGCAAGCGCCGACGATCTTCTTACGCGCGCAAGCGCCGACGATCTTCTTACGCGCGCAAGCGCCGACGATCTTCTTACGCGCGCAAGCGCCGACGATCTTCTTACGCGCGCAAGCGCCGACGATCTTCTTACGCGCGCAAGCGCCGACGATCTTCTTACGCGCGCAAGCGCCGACGATCTTCTTACGCCCGGGTACCGATGGTTTCCCGCGTGCGCTCGCCGATCTTCTTACGCACGCAAGCGCTGACGATCTTCATACGCACGCAAGCGCTGACGATCTTCATACGCACACAAGCGCTGACGATCTTCATACGCACACAAGCGCCGACGATCTTCTTATGTGCGCAAGTACCGACGATCTTTCCCGCGCACGCCAATAGTCATACGCGCGAGCGCGCCGATAGTTTTCCCCGCGCGCGCCGATAGTTTGTTCCGTAACTGAAATACAAACCTCGCTATTTACATGGGGTAATTACTTCAGCGTAGCCGAACGATGAGCCATAAAGGTTTTAACGAGGGTTTCCTACCCCGCCGCTAGTTAGTGGGGGGGAGGGAGGGGTAGCTAGCTACCCCTCCCCCTCACACATACCGGAGAATACTCCACTTTACTTTTGGCTCGGATAGCGATCGGAAGTCTCCGCTCCTATCCTCACTTGACGGCCATTATTGTTTTGTCTTTTAACTTACCTTTTCTTATACTTAATATATTTAAACATTATTGATGTTTATGTATATTTTTGTGTATAGAAAATAGTAAGTTTCCTTTGCTTTCTGTGTTGTGCGGTGTGTGTTGTGTACGTCTACGAGTGATCGCCGACTTTGCAGGCCACTACGATCTTTTCTTGATCACGGCCTTTCACTCCTAGGCCACCATGGTTGCCTTCGTGGAGCCCGACCCTTCTATTGAGGTCGTTCACCTCTTACTCCGTACTACACCTACGATAGCCTCTCAGGACCGAGTCGCTATTTGGTTTTTTTTGTCTCGATTATTTTTATGAATATAATTGTGTTTTAACTTTTCTGCTCAGGGCTCACGTCCCTTCGGGGGTCGGTGATCCTTGGAACATTCAAAGTCAGTTGCATAATTATAATGTTATAATTCTGTTTTGTTAACCTTCGTCCCCCCTCCTCACCTGGGCATGCGGGGTTGGGGAGGTGGGGCGCATACCTTCTTTCGTTCTTATGTTCTTTCCCTCGGGGTTTCTCTTCAGAGTTTCACCCGGGGGAATTTCTGTTAAATAATTATTCTGTTTTATTTTCCAGTTTACGATGCTGTTTCTTCATGCCCGTTATGTGCCTTCGAAGCAGAGCTGTCCTGTTTATCCTGGGGAGTCGGCTTCGCCGCCGTCTCTCAAGGCGTTCGTCAGGGGCGTTCCCTTCTCTTAGAAGTTCCCCCGTGACTACTGCCAGCTCTTCATTGCATCCTAGAACGATAAGGAGGTTCGCCTCCAGGGTAGTTAGTTAACTTCCCTTTTTACCTTTCCTTGGTCCTTAGGCGGTTATGCTCTTGGGGCTGAGCGGCCGCCCTTGTGACTTGCTCAAGGGGCTGAGCGGTTGCAAGGCTAGACCATGGTACTAGCGACTATGCTCTTGGGGCTGAGCGGTCGCTTCTGTAGCTACGCTCAAGGGACTGAGCAGCTGCAGGATCAGTCTGGCCCTCTCTCGTTCGCGAGGGAGGCCGCACTAAGGGCTCCTCCTCGGAGGATTGCTCCTTTTGTCTCTTCTACGAAGTGTCCCCTCCCGTTCGCGTGAGAGGACACTCACAGAGACTCCTCTTCGGAGGATTGTTCCTGTTTACGTCTGTTGATCTCACGGCCTTTCGGGGCTCCATCACCAGTCTCTTCTACGAAGTGCTCACCTCTCTCGTTCGCGAGAGAGGCCACTCATAGAGACTCCTCTTCGGAGGTTTGTTCCTGTTGTCAACAGCTTGCTGTTCAGTCACTAGCACTTCGGTGTTTAGTGACGGAGAAACTTCGGTTTCTCGTTGCGTTGACCCTTCGGGGTCTTGCAACTATTCCCCTCGGGGCCTCGCTACTCAGGCTACGTTAGACCCTTGGTCTCTCATCCCTCAGTGTACCTGTTGCCTGCTGTATCCGTTCCTCACTGTAGACGCGCCTTGGGCGCCCACGCCCCCGTTATCTAACGGGCTCCTCCCTTCGGGGCAGGAGAGACTTTCTCACACCTTGAGTAAGTCCCTTAAGTGCCAGGTATCACCTGCGCTCCAACGTTCCCTTACGCGCTAGCGCTCGACTGGTGTTCCTGAGTCTGCCTTCAGAGACACCCTGTTCCAGTATTCAGTTAGGCTGCTACCACCGTTCCCTGCGCATTTGCGCACATCGTTGGGGTTCCTGAGATAGCGCACTGGCGCTCACCAGCGTTTCAGCCTACGGTGTGTCTAAGTCTCTTCTACGAAGGACACCTCTCCCGTTCAAGGGAAAGGTACCTCACAGAAACCACTCCTTGGAGTATTTAGCAGTCTCTCAGTTTATCGTCGGCACTGAAGTAGACCTCCTGGTCCTCTTCAGGGGATGCCCTCCCTTTTAGGGACACATCCCAGTTCCTGATCTATGAGTTAGCCGATCCTTCAACCATTTCCGACGATCTTTTGTTACACAGAAGAGGATCGAACGATCCTCTTCCCTCCAGAGGGACTCCCTGTCAGTGCGAGGGTTGGTCGACATCCCTGGTCTGGATGCCGTTGTCAGAACGTTCAAGCAGGCGATGAGCCTGTGCCTTCTGACTGGGGTCACTAATCAGTAGCAGCTTCCTCTCCCCCTGAAGGGGGTGAGAGGAATCTCTGGCATGGTATCTCCCCCAAGGACTATCCTGTCCCTTCGCGAGTCCTTACGCAGGCGATGAGCCCTCCTCGGAGCACTACCCATCCCCAGGAGGGTCGGAAGACCCGGTCCTCTCCCCCTCACTCCATTGGGAGAATCCCCGTCTCTTCCTGAGGGTCCTTTGTGCGGAGGGGGCGAAGCCTTACGTCCTTCATCGCTGGGGTCCAGTTTCCCTCCTAGGAGGGATCCTAAGGCCCTGTCTTCCGCAAGGATCCGACAGGATCCAGTTGGACCCTTGGCGCATGTCTACGAGTCTCCCCAGGAAGAGCCTCCGGGGATGGGAGACCTTGCTGCCAGTCCATCAGGAGGAGGAGCTCCAGGGGTCGGAACTTGTGTTCTGGCAGGTTCTGGCCCTCAGGAGAAACCTCAAGGGGATCCCAGATTCAGAGATTCCTCCTCGGTAAGGGAAGGATACGGTCCTGGACCGAGTTCTACTCACCCAAGGACTCCCTTACGCCAGTGCAGCTTGCCCTGGTCTCAGGGAATGGAGAGCGCCAGAGACTAGGCCGAGGGCCAGCTCTCCGAGCTTGTCTTCTTCAACAGTCCCGGTTGGTTTCGAGCCCTTCCCTCCTCCCTGGGTAGGGATCGGTGAGGGGACGGGCCCTCCGGGCGGAAGTCCAGTCCATGTCGGAGATACTCTCCCTCCAAGAGGTGGCCAACGGGTTCCGAGGCCTCCTTTATCGTCTTCTTCCCTTCTCGACTCTGTACAGGGTTGTCAAACAGTCTCGGTTCAGCATAGCGACAGCAGACGCGGTCAGCTTTGCGGTGAGACCGCAAGACTTCATGTGTACACTGGTCCGGTAGGACTCGTACTCCCGGTTCCGGTTCACCCTTCTTCAAGGAAGTACTTTGGAGTCCGCCTGGAAGGCGGATATACCAGTTCAAGGGCTGTGCTTCGGCCTCTCCACTGCACCTCAACAGTTGTCCGATACTTCCTCTCGGATCTCTTCACGGGCTCTCGGCATCGGCATCCGGCTACTCCATTTCCTGGGTGACTGGCCGATCCTGGTAGACTTGAAGGCATCCCTTCTTCATCATCGGGACAAGCTCCTCGGACTTTACCAAATTCTAAAGATCATGGTGGTCCTCGAGGAGTCCTCCCCGCAGCCCTCTCAGAGTCTGGTATTCCGAGCCTGGTCTTAGGCTCCTATCTCCCGTAGCCTTCCCCTCAGACAACAGGGTACCAAGGCAGAGGAAGGTCGCGAGACCTTTCCTCAAACGAGAAGACCCTCCAACCCAAGGTTGTTACGTTTCTCCTCCCTGGCCCGTCTGGTTTCCACACTCGCCCCAGGATGAGTTCTCTCCAGTGGCGACTTGGGGCGCGGGGGAGTTGGGGCCACGTCTCCCCAGACGCCGTGACCCATAGGGGTGGGAAGCAGACGAGGGCCTACATTAGGGAGTGGTCCTTCTTGTCCTTCCCCCAAACTTGATGCTGTCTTCGGACGCGTCAAAGAAAGGGGGGGGGGCCACGTTCTGATCCACGGGTCCTCAGGCCGGTGGTCAGAACCAGGAAGAACCTTCTCTAGTCCTACTAGAGACGGAAACAGTGTTTCTGGCACTTCAGTAGCTGCACCTAGCCTGGCGGACTACTCTGTGGTTATGAGGATCAACAACACCACAGTGATGGTTTTCTGGCCCAGACAAGGAGGTACTTTTCAGTACAACCATCCCATCCTGCGGTAGAGATACCGGGATGGTCCGAGTCCCCCTCGGTCTCCTTAGCAGCTAGCTTGATTCCAGGCAAAGGAATGGGCTCGCCGACAGTCTGAGCAGTGTGTCACGGACACCACATTCCGAGTGGTCTTTGGATCCTCAAGTAGCCTACAAGTCCTGTCTCGGTGGGGCTCCCTCTGTGGACCGGTTCGCTACAGCACTGAGCTGCAAGCTCCCGCTGTACTGCTCCCCGGTCACGGATCCCAAGGCCCTCTGGTAGGATGCCTTCCAGCAACGGTGGGACACCATCGATGTGTTGCCTCCGTAGCTTGCTCCACTTTCCGCCGGGAGTCTATCCAGCATCTCCTCAAAGAGAGAGGATTTTCGCAACAAGTGGCGAAAAGGAGGCCTGGACGCCTGCGCAAGTCTTCCGCAGTAGTCTCCTAGGCGAAAGAGCGAGTTTCTGTGGCCGGTGTCTGGGAGAGGGCATCCCTCCACTCGATGCCGCTTCCAGCAATAGCGGAGCCCCTAGTGGGATTGCGGGATAAATATGCCTTTCAGTTTCGACTGTGAAAGGCTATCTCTCAGCCTTAAGTCTTGCCTCCTGGCTCTTGGGGCAAACATTTCTCCCCCGCTGGAACTCTTCCTTCGCATGCGAAGCCTTGTCCTCTCCTGCCCTCAGTCGAAGGTGAGACCTCCTCCTTGGGACGTGGTTCGAGTCCTCGAGTCTCTAAAAGAGACCCCCTGACGAACCACTATATAAGTCCCCAGGCCACCACCTTTCTGGGTAGACAGTGTTCCTGCTAGCTTATCTTCAGCCAAGCGAGTCACATGGTCTCTCTTACGACTTCACCCATTCAGGGGGTTAGGGGGAGGCATCATTCAGGTTCGTCCCTGAGGTTTGTTGCCGAGACTCAGAATCCGGGAGTGCCGGACTCGCTATTCGACTTCTTCCAGGGTTCGAGTCTCCGTCCTGTAACAGATGACTCAGACCATCTCCTACCTTGCCGGTAGGGAGTCCGAGCTGGCATCTTCAGAGAACAGCTGCAGTTCGTCTCCAGGCTCAAGTCTCGTTCGTGGATCCTGGGTAACAAGGAGAGGGGTCTCCAGGAGTACCATCTCGGCCCGGTTTCGCAGGGTGCTACACCCTGCCTTGAATCCTGACCCTTCTCCGTCGCATCGCCCTAGAGCCCATGATGTCAGGGGCTTAGATACGTCCCTGCCCTTCATGGAGCATCTTTCAGTGATGCAGGACCTACAAGTGGGGATGTTGAAGCGTCAGACCTTCTCAGCCCCTTACCTGCAAGACGTGACCCACAGTAGGCTCGATACGTTTCTATCGGCCCTGTGGTGGCTTCGCAACAGCTGGTCTAAACCTCAGGCTCCTTGATGGACAAGTAACAGAAGGTTGAGGGCATTGTTACCTGGTGTTAATGTGCATGAATGAAAAGATCTGTCTGGCCCTTATTCTTTTCTTCATCCTCTCCTCCCACGGAGAAAACAGCATCCTGGGTTCTCTGCGCAGCTGACCTCAAACCACTGCAAGTAGACCATGCTTCCTTGTGTTCCTAGTACAGTGATACCTCTGGATACGAAAGTTTCTGCTTACGAAAAATTCAGGATACGAAAAGTGATTCGAAGATTTTTATGCCCCCAGTATACGAATAAAATTTCAGGATACGAAAACCTTACGAGATCCCAACTCTTCGCCGAGAGTAATTTTAAAAAGCATGCGCCGCCAGACTTTGAACTTGAGTAGACTCACTTACAGCCTCCCGCTCACCCATTGGTTATCTCCCTACTCAGACGCTAGCTGACGCCATAAGATCCTGCTTTCCTATTTGTCGGCAACTATCCCAGCTTGCTTACGCACGGGCGTTCATCTCTCTCTCTCTCTCTTTTCGTTCCGACCGCGGTATCGTTAACAGACATTGTGTGCTTTCGCTTGTTTGAAGTAGTGTTAATATACAGTACATTCGTATGCCACGTGTTATCATTATTAAACATTCGTTACTGTGCACTGTACTGTATTAGTGTTTACTATACATAGTACTGTATATAACGTACGTAGTGTTTTATATTACGTATTACTGTAGCCATGGGTCCCAAGAATGTTGCCGAAGGAAGGAAGAAGAAGACGATGCTCTCGATGGAGACGAAACTTGAAGTCGTAAAAAAGTACGAGTCTGGCATGCGTTTAAGTGCGATCGCCAAGGAGTATGGCCGGAATCCATCTACGATAGGCACCATCCTGAAGCAGAAGGCGGCCATAAAAGCAGCGACACCTTCTAAGGGCGTCACTATTTTCTCCAACAAGAGAACCCACGTGCATGACGAGATGGAGAGGCTGCTTCTTGTGTAGATCAAGGACAAAGAGATCTCAGGAGACACCATCACTGAGACTACAATTTGCCAGAAGGCCTCCGCCATTTTCGGTGATCTCGTGCGTTCTCAGGCCGAAGAAGGGGCAGGAGAAGGAACATCCCAGCAGGAACCCCCAGAGTTCAAGGCTTCTCGTGGGTGGTTCGAGAAATTCAGGAAAAGGACTGGCATTCATTCAGTGGTACGGCATGGGGAGGCAGCCAGCTTGGACACGAAGGCCGCCGAAGCCTTTGTTAAAACGTTCGACGAGTTGACTCTGCAGGAAGGCTACAGTTCTCAGCAAGTTTTCAATTGCGACGAAACTGGACTTTTTTGGGAAGAAAATGCCTCGTCGGACGTTCATCACGGCGGAGGAGAAGAGGCTACCCGGACATAAGCCTATGAAGGACAGGCTTACCCTTGCTTTTTGTGCAAACGCCAGTGGGGACTGCAAGATAAAGCCCCTGCTGGTGTACCATTCAGAAAATCCCCAAGCCTTCAAAGCCCACAAAGTCATCAAGGAGAACCTTCCCGTGATGTGGAGGGCGAATGCTAAAGCCTGGGTAACGAGGCAACTTTTCATTGATTGGGTGAATGTCTGCTTCGGTCCGACTGTCCGAAAATATTTGGAAGAAAAGCGCCTCCCTATGAAATGTCTGCTGGTGTTGGACAATGCTCCAGCTCACTCTCCTGGCCTCGAGGAATATCTTCTGGCCGAGTATTCCTTCATAAAGGTCCTATATCTACCGCCTAACACCACCCCTCTCCTCCAGCCCATGGACCAGCAAATTATTTCAAATTTTAAAAAATTGTACACGAAGCATCTCTTCCAGAGATGTTTCCAAGTCACAGAGTACAAACCTCACTCTGCGTGAATTTTGGAAAGATCACTTTAACATCGTGATAATCCTCAAACTCATCGATCTTGCTTGGCAGGAAGTTTCGAGGCGTACCCTGAACTCATCTTGGAGGAAGCTGTGGCCTGATGCTGTCTCTGCACGAGACTTCGAGGGGTTCGGGAAGCCTGGAGGCAAAGCCGAGATCGTTGACGATCCTGAACCAATTCAGCAGTCTGAGGTGGCTGACATCGTACATCTTGGTACGTCCATGGGGCTGGAAGTTAGCGCGGAGAATATAGATGAACTTATCGAGGAGCACCACGAGGAGTTGACGACGGACGACCTGAAGGAGTTGGAGACGATGTAAGTGAGTGATGTTCAAGAGCAGTTCTCTAGCGGTGATGAGGAGGATGTTACACCTTTGAAAACGGCAGACATCAAGGAAATTCTCGCATGTTTCCATAAAATGGCAGACTACGTCGAAAAGGAACATCCAGAAAAAGTTTATACCAACCGTGCGCTTCAACACTGCAATGACGTTTGCCTAACGCATTTTAGAAACGTGTTGAAAAGTAGGCAGAAACAAGCTTCAATGGATAGTTTCTTATTAAAGAGGCCAGTGGTATTAGTAGGCCAAGACGAAGGTGAAAGTGAAGAAAAAAAACAGAAAAGAGGAAGTGATGAAGAAATAGAAGGTGATGGTAAAGAAAAGAAACAGAAAAAAGAAAGTGATGAAGAAGTAGAAGAGATTTAGAAAATATGAAAAACGTAAAGTTATAAAAAAGCAAAAGAAAAAAATTCATTTTTAAGTTTTACGTTACCGTTAAGTGTTAAAGTAATTTTTTCTTTCATTTTATAGTTTTCCATACGTAATGTTAAGTGTTAATTATTTCTGCCATTTTTTTATTTCGTAAAGTTTAAGTGTTAATGTGTCAAGTGTGTAAATTACTGTACGTAGTCTGTCACTTGTTACGTTTTCTGCCTTATGCCATCCTCCTCTGCCGCGACTTCGCTATCGGACATCATCTCAATCAAAAGGTAAGTTAGAACTTTTTTGTTACACTAATTAACTGTAACCTTTTTTTCAGAGTACGGGTATCAATCCTTAATTTAGGTGTACGTACAGGTAACAATACACTTTCACTGATTTAAATGCTTTACATAAAGTACCGTAACTTTTATACAGTAGTAAAGAAAACGGACCGTTTTCTTAGGGCTTGGGGGGAATAACTTGGCTATAACTACATTATTGAATAATCTCATAGTGGTTTCTGGAATGGATTAGGCTGTTTTTAACGGTTGGGTTAATTATTGAATGATAGAAATGGCTGCATTGCATGTTTATTACTACATTTTAGCGTGTTTATGGAAGAAAAGGTGTCTTCTCTTAAGGCTTGGAACGGATTAGGCTATTTACATGTAAAACGCGACTCAGGATACGAAAAAATCAGGATACGAAACCGTATCCTGAACGGATTACTTTCGTATCCTGAGGCATCACTGTATTAGGTGTAATACTGTCATGTCCCCATACCCTGACGAGGTGGTATTGGGAGAGTCCTAGCCTGGATTTCCTTCTGAGGGACTCCAGGGCAACTACCTGGGACAAGTCACTCTTTACCTTCGCACACACCTTAAGTAGGCCGCGGCAGTTTCACAACCGCCAGCGAGGAGCAGGGATTCCCTATTGTCCGAGTACTTGATCGCTCGAATATGGAATCCCCGGGCAAGGCAAAGCCAGTAGGGCCGGGACTTACCACCCTTCCTAAGGGTTAAGTCACCCCATGTAAATAGCGTGGTTTGTATTTCAGTTACGGAACAAATGACATTCGTAGATAATTTGTATTTTTCCTAACTATACAAACCTTAGCTATTCACAGTTATGTGCCCACCAGCCCTGTCCCCCAAGATAAGTCCTGCCTCTAAGTAAAGTGGAGTATTCTCCGGTGTGTGTGAGGGAGAGGGGTAGCTAGCTACCCCCCCCCCCCCCCCCCCGCTAACTAGCGGCGAGGTAGGAAACCCTCGTTAAAACTTTTATAGCTCGTCGTTCATCTACGCCGAAGTAATTACCCCATGTAAATAGGTAAGGTTTGTATAGTTAGGAAAAATACAAATTATCCACAAATTTGTCATTTTCCACGCGCCGATAGTTTTCCGCTCGCCCGATGATAGTTTTTCATCTCGCGTGCCGATAGTTTTCCGCTCGCCCGATGATAGTTTTTCATCTCGCGTGCCGATAGTTTTCCGCGCGCGTGCCGATAGTTTTCCGCGCGCGTGCCGATAGTTTTCCGCGCGCGTGCCGATAGTTTTCCGCGCGCGTGCCGATAGTTTTCCGCGCGCGTGCCGATAGTTTTCCGCGCGCGTGCCGATAGTTTTCCGCGCGCGTGCCGATAGTTTTCCGCGCGCGTGCCGATAGTTTTCCGCGCGCGTGCCGATAGTTTTCCGCGCGCGTGCCGATAGTTTTCCGCGCGCGTGCCGATAGTTTTCCGCGCGCGTGCCGATAGTTTTCCGCGCGCGTGCCGATAGTTTTCCGCGCGCGTGCCGATAGTTTTCCGCGCGCGTGCCGATAGTTTTCCGCGCGCGTGCCGATAGTTTTCCGCGCGCGTGCCGATAGTTTTCCGCGCGCGTGCCGATAGTTTTCCGCGCGCGTGCCGATAGTTTTCCGCGCGCGTGCCGATAGTTTTCCGCGCGCGTGCCGATAGTTTTCCGCGCGCGTGCCGATAGTTTTCCGCGCGCGTGCCGATAGTTTTCCGCGCGCGTGCCGATAGTTTTCCGCGCGCGTGCCGATAGTTTTCCGCGCGCGTGCCGATAGTTTTCCGCGCGCGTGCCGATAGTTTTCCGCGCGCGTGCCGATAGTTTTCCGCGCGCGTGCCGATAGTTTTCCGCGCGCGTGCCGATAGTTTTCCGCGCGCGTGCCGATAGTTTTCCGCGCGCGTGCCGATAGTTTTCCGCGCGCGTGCCGATAGTTTTCCGCGCGCGTGCCGATAGTTTTCCGCGCGCGTGCCGATAGTTTTCCGCGCGCGTGCCGATAGTTTTCCGCGCGCGTGCCGATAGTTTTCCGCGCGCGTGCCGATAGTTTTCCGCGCGCGTGCCAACATTCTGGTACGTGAGTACGGGCTAACGATCTTTTATTTTCGCCCGCACGGGCTCTTCATTTTGATCCTGCACGCCCGCGCGCGAAATGTTCGCGCTCACAAGTGCGCAATCTGATTCCTGCGCACTCTTATGAAGTCTCACCCTTGCAAATGCCCTCGCGCGCGAGCGCGCCAGCAGTCTCCCGCACGCGAGCCCTGGGTATTCCCTATCGCGCGCTCCCCAGCACAGTCTCCAGCGCGCTCCCCAGCACAGTCGCCAGCGCGCTCCCCAGCACAGTCGCCAGCGCGCTCCCCAGCACAGTCGCCAGCGCGCTCCCCAGCACAGTCGCCAGCGCGCTCCCCAGCACAGTCGCCAGCGCGCTCCCCAGCACAGTCGCCAGCGCGCTCCCCAGCACAGTCGCCAGCGCGCTCCCCAGCACAGTCGCCAGCGCGCTCCCCAGCACAGTCGCCAGCGCGCTCCCCAGCACAGTCGCCAGCGCGCTCCCCAGCACAATCGCCAATACCCTTCCACGCGCGAGGCTGCAGGACAACGCGCGGTAAGGGCGCCATCACTGCATTCCCCCAACCTGCAAGCGCAGAACAGCGCGCTTGCCGGTAGGGGGGAAGGTTCCAGAAAGTTCCAGGGACATTTCTTCCTTATCTTCTTTCTTCTTAAAGGTGACTCCCCCTCCAGATGGAGTGTCTGACAGTGCAGCCTTCAGCCGGCAGTCCTGGTTCTAATCAGAGCGGTAGCACAGGCTTTGAAGCCTGTTCTCTCTTAGTTGGGCCACAAATCCTTGGCTGCATCTACTCCCCTGAAGAGGAAAAGAGGAGTTTCGGACGTGGTAACTTCTCCGAGGACGAAGCTGTCTTCTCGTAAGTCTTGAGGTAGGCACCCTCCCCCCTCAGACTTTTCTCCCTCCCCTTCGGACGAGGATTTCCCGTCCTCAGGGGAGTCACGTGAGGTGAGACGTTCCCCCTATCACACCATTGAGGGAAACCCCACCTCGCGCAGTAAAGTCTTCTCGAATAGGGTGAAGAAGAGCCTGCCTCCATCATTGTTGGAGTCCTGCATCCCTCCCAGGAGGGAGTTGAAGGACTCCAAGACAGTACCGGGAGGCCCCTAGCACCGAAATCTACAGGCTCAGACATTCTTCCGTTATGGGAACGAACCTGTTTGAGCCTTAGGACGTGGAGCAGGCTGCTGAGAGGTGGAGGAAGTCACCAAGACTCCCTCCTACATAGGGCTTTGACATTCAAGCCCTATAAACTTCCAGCACCCCAGCAGCCACGTCCCACCAAGACCACGAAACCAACAACGGCAGCGAAGACAGTGGTGTCTAAGCCTTTTCCGGTCAAGGACAAGAAAGGTAAGAAGTCATCCAGGGGAGGGAAGAATCCTAGAGGGAGCAGCCGAGGCCGCAAACGCTAGGATTGGCAGTCTCCCTGCATGTCCACCAGTGGAGGGATGCCTACAAGGTTGCGCAGACAGGTGGCAGCAACTCGGGGCCGATTCCTGGACGATTTCCGTAATCAGTCAGAGATATCGCGTCCCGTTCACAACATCTCTACCTCCCCTGAGGACGAATCCGGTGTCATTTAGCTCCCTTGCCATGGGATCAGCAAGGGGGCGGGTCCTTAGGGCAGAGGTCCAGATTAAAGCAAACTCCGTTCAACTTGGAGACCGCAAACACGGTCAGACTTGCAGTGAAACCGCAAGACTTCATGTGTATACTGGATCTGAAGGATGAAGTATCTTCCAGATCCCAATCCATCCATCTTTAAGGAAGTACTTAGGATTCAGCCTAGACCACAAGGGGTACCAGTTCAAGGTGCTGTGTTTCGGTCTCTCCACAGCACCACAGGGTTTCACCAGAAGTGTTCACCCTAATATCATCGTGGGCACACAGGATCGGCATCCGTCTCCTCCGTTATCTGGATGATTGGCTGATCCTAGCAGACTCGGAGTCATCCCTTCTTCGACACCGAGACAAACTTCTAGGACTGTGCCAGAATCTGGGGATCATGGTAAATCTCGAGAAGTCCTCTCTGCTTCCCACTCAAATTCTGGTTTACCTAGGCATGATTATAGACACCAATCTCCACAAAGCCTTCCCATCAGACGACAGGATAGCAAGGCTGAGAGGGGTCGCAAGCTCTTTCCTGAGACGAGAAGAGCTTCCAACCCAATCGTGGTTACGTCTCCTCGGTCACCTTTCATCCTTGGCTCGTCTAGTTCCCAACAATCGCCTCAGGATGAGATCTCTCCAGTGGCGGCTCAAGTCCCGGTGGAATCAAGGTTGCGATTCCCCGGACGTCATGATCCCTATGGGCCCTGCGGAATGGTCGGACCGCCAGTGGTGGGTGACAGACGAGAACCTACGAAGAGGAGTGGATCTTCTCGTCCTTCCCCCGGATTGAATGCTGTTTTCGGACGCCTCAAAGAAAGGGGGGGGGGGCACGTTCTGTACCACAGGACCTCAGGCTTGTGATCAGAATCAGATAAGTTCCTCCATTTAAATCGTCTAGAGATGAAGGCCGTTTTGTTGGTCCTTCAGCAGTTCTAACAATACCTGGCAGGTCACTCTGTGGTGGGGATAAGTGACAAAACCACAGTAGTGGCTTACATCAACAAACAAGGATGTACCTTTTCGAAGTAGCTATCCCATCTTGCAGTAGAGATACTGAGATGGACCGAAGTCCGCTCGATTCTACTATCGGCGCGTTTCATTCCAGACAAGAGGAATGTGATCGCCGACAATCTGAGCAGAGCGTCTCGGATAGTGAGTAGCGAGTGGTCTTTGTGTCATCTAGTAGCCAACAAAGTCCAGACTTTGTGGGGTTCCCCGACTGTGGATCTGTTCACGACAGCGCTGATCTTCAGGATACCACTGTACTTCTCCCCAGTCCCGGATCCCAAGGCGCTCTGGCAAGATGCCTTCCAACAACGGTGGGACAACATCAACGTATACGCCTTTCCCCCGTTCTGCCTGATGAGGAGGGTGCTCAACAAGACCAGAATACCGGTCAATTTTTCAATGACCCTCATAGCTCCGCTATGGCATCACGGGGAATGGTTTCCGGACCTTCTGCAACTCCTAACGGAATTCCGAGAGAATTCCCTCCACGACACAATCTACTCAGACAACCACATGCCAGCATCTTCCACAAAGCCATAGCTTCGCTACGACTTCACGCCTATTGACTATCCAGCATCTCGCTGAGAGAGGATTTTTCGCAACAAGTTGCGATTAGGATGTCTGGACATCTGCGAAAATCATCCGCATCTGTCTACCAGGCAAAATGGAAAGTCTTCTGTAGTTGGTGTCGTGGAAGGTGTATCTTTCCACTCGATGCCACTATTCCAGCAATAGCGGAGTTCCTGGTGCATTTGCCTGAAGAAAATGCGCCTTTCAGTCTCGGCGGTGAAAGGCTATCGCTCAGCCTTAAGTCTAGCCTTCAGGCTCAAAGGAATGATCCCTCTTAACGAGAGAATGCCTTGATGAAGTCATTGGGCTTCAGCACGGCATATCATTCCCGTGCTGAAGGCTTGTGACGGGCAAGAGGGCTCTCGAACTGGGGAATTTCTTTTCCTCAGTTTGACTCTAAATTTCTCTCATTCTTTTTCTATTACTTCTTATTGCTTATTCCTCCTTCATAATTATCAGCTCTCTCCAACCTTGCTGTCAAAACTCTTACCCATTTCACTGTCCAGGTTTTTTAGAGGGGACATTGTATCCATGATCGGTTTTTATTTCAAAATCAATTGTGGGAGCTGTGGTGGTCTTGCCAACTGCCCGAAAATGTTTGGACACCTAGGAGTGTCAGTATTCCCATACTGGCATGTGGAACTATCTCGTAGGAAATTTGGCCTTCGGATTCCAGGGGTTGGCGATTTCATAGATAGGACTCTCGGCATTCTGTCCGGTTTGCCTGCCACTATGATTAGAGTGGGGATGATTGTATTCTTGAAATGCTCTCAGTCCCATCAAGTGGGTTTGGCATACACTTGAGCCACTCTAATCATAGTGGTACCATCCCCTTGTGGTAGGGTAGGGAGTGGACATTTGGTAAGCAGCTTTCACAGGTGTCATTGGTGGAGAAATTAATTCCAGGAAAGGCTAACGGTGTCCTCTTTGGAATTTCAGACGGTCTTAATTTTTTCTCTCCCTTAAACTTTATTTTTTTCCATTGTTTTTTTTTTTTTTTTTTCATTGTTATTATGACCCCTTCCCTCCCCCCAATAAATAATTAATGAGTAAACTTAATATTCCCCGTACCCCTGGATCAAATGGCGAACCCCAGACACCGTTGACGACTTCTGCTTGTTCAAATAAGGAAAGCTCTGTTGACAACCTCGGCAATAAAAGGATTTCTCCAACAATACTTCTTTGACCAGTGTTGTTAAAGACAATTTATCGGCACTGGTGGAAAATGATTCTTGTAATGACAGTAATACTTTACTCTCTGGTTCTGGCTCATTACCAGATCCAACAAAAAATCTGAAAAATCTCCACTTAAAAACATACCAATTGGTTGTAGCTATGACATAATTCATGAAGCCTTCTGTAGATTTGGGGCAATCAAAGAAATTTTAATGGAGCTTAATCGTAGTAAAGGCTTTTGGGAAGCTTGGGTATCATTTTCAAGTTTTGAGATTGCTTTAGAAGCAAATAAAAATTTAGAGAGCATAAAAATTGACAATTGTTTGATTTCTGGGGCTCTATGTGATAAAGCACCAAGACACCTAGAGGTATATAAACCAGAAGAATGGATGGAAAAAGAAATAGAGCATAGACTTCCAGAAGTAAGAACCCCTAAGCCCCCAACATGGATAATTGCATCTGGGAAGATAGATAATTATAACTATTATAAGATTAGTAAATTTATACAAAAAAAAGTTGGTTTAATTTAAAGTAAGGATATTAGTAGATACGGTAAACAATCTGTTTTGATTAATGCAAAATCAGATACTCAAGCTCACATGCTTTGTGGCATGAAGATTGCAGAAATTGATCCTATTAAGGATATTAAACCACATATGAGCTTCAGCTATGGTAAAGGAGTAGTTTTTGATAAAGATCTATATGAATTTTCAGAACCAGAAATTCTGGACATGTGCCCTGCTAATGTTTGGAAAGTAAGTAAGATCCCTCAAACAAGCATGGTAGTTTTAACATTTGAAACCCCTGTTATACCAGATCATATAATTATTGAGAATGAAAGAGTACGTGTTCGAGAATATAAACCTAGGCCTTTACAATGCTTTAATTGTTTCAAGTACGGTCATCCTTCCCGGTACTGCAATAATACGAAGATCTGTATTAACTGTTCTTTGTTAGAACATGGCCAATGCAACAGAGATACAATCTGTGCAAACTGTAAAGATCATCATAAATCAAATGATAAAAGATGTAGAGAATACAAGACAGAAGAAGCTGCAATCTTGAAAGCTAATGCTGAACATATAAGTGTAGGTTATGCAAAGCATTTACTCAATCGGCAACTTAATTTTGCTCGCGGGGTTAAGATGCCACTAAAAGATTATAATCCACTACCCCTTACTACCACAGGGGGACCAGTGGCAGCACCTGGCCCGTCAGGTGCATCTCCCTTAGTGGTAGTAGCCCAGCCATCTGGGTCAAGTGCTCAGCCTATAAAAGCCAGAGCACAAACCTCCAAAGAGGTCAATATGGTTTCCAACACACCAAAAGTATTGTCACCGATAGGAGCATCTCCCCTAGAGGTAGTAGCCCAGCCTTCTGGGTTACGTGCTCGAACTGTTGAAGTTCTAGCACAATCCTCCAAGGAAGCCAATGTGGCTTCCACCACCTTAAATGTATTGTCTCAGGCAGAATCTCTACCTGATTTGATGGAGATTGGAAAACAAGATCTTCCAAAGAGGAAAAGGTCCCCATCATCCTCACCTCCATCCAAGTCAGGTAAGTGCCCTACTGCTCATGGTCCTAAGGTTGACTCTTATAAAGATCCTAGAAAGAAAGAAGAGTGGTGGCCTAGTAAAGCCTTCCATCTCCAGGCCTTACATGGCTTCATCTGAAAAGTCCCAAAAGACAAATGAGACAAAGAAAAATAAAAACAAAAGATAATGTCTATCATCCAGTGGAATTGCAGAGGTCTAAGTACTAGCATTGAGCAAATAAAAACTTTAACCAGGGACTCAGACACGAAGGTAATTTGTCTACAGGAAACCAAGATCAGTGACAAACCATTTAATCCTGGACTCAATTATCATTTTTGTAGATCCCCTCCTTTGCAAGCTGCAAGAGCTCAAGGTGGTACAAGTTTTATTATTCACAAATCTGTAAAATTTGAAACAATCCTACTCAATACACCACTCTAGGCATGTGCAGTTAGAACTCATATCGGGAAAAAAATTACTTTATGCTCGCTATATATTAAACCATCCTTAGAACTTTTCCTCTTAGATCATGCTGGTAACCCAAGAAGGCTTAGACTTTCTGACCTCCAAGACCTGATCAATCAGCTTCTTGCCCCTTTTATTTTAATGGGTGATTTTAATGCAAAGCATACTTTATGGGGTGGAAATGTGTGCGATAGATGGGGTAATCTTGTTGAAGAATTAATCGACAACAATGATGTAACACTAATGAATGATGGTTCTCCAACTAGGTATGATGTATTCCACAACTCTACATCAGCCATTGATTTGTCAATCTGTTCCTCATCCATTCGATTGGACTACCTTTGGTCAGTAAATGAACACCTACATGGCAGTGACCATTGGCCAATAATGTTAAATTATGTCCATAATCTTCCTTCTCAGTGTCCACCAAAATGGAAGATAGATGAGGCAGACTGGGCAGCTTATGAAAACTGTTCACACACCGATAAAGAGTATGATGAATTTACATCTCCAGTGCATGCCTATCAACATCTTGAAAATATTATTGATGATAATGCTAGCAAGTTTATACCTAAAACATGCGGTTTACCTCATCGCTCTGTAGTTCCTTGGTGGAGTAAAGAATGTGCCAACGCAAGAAAAGTGACCCGAACTTGCTTCAGAAGATACTTAAGAACAAATTATGTAGCAGATAGAATAGCGTACCTCAGAGCCTGTGCCAAACAAAAAAGAACTTTTAAAAAAGCAAAGAGAGCATCTTGGAAGAAATATATATCTAATATTAATACCAAAACTCCTTCAAAGGAAATATGGGACAAGATTAGAAAACTTCAAGGTAAATTCGTCCCTAAGCCTCTACCAATATTAAGGGAAAATAATAGATATATATCTGACCCCAAAGATGTAGAAGAGGTTCTTGCTAAGCACTTTGCCCATGTATCAAGTGCTGACAACTATTCCCCAGCATTACAACAAATTAGAGCATCAACGTCTGTTGTTCCTCCTGCTTCTTCAAATACTGAAGCTTTTAACCTGCCTTTTAGTATGGAGGAGATGCAAAATGCTATCTCTAGCTCTTCTTTAACTGCCCCAGGTGAGGATGGCATCCAGTATGAAATGATATCACATCTTCCAGTGGATACCAAGGAATTTTTATTAGAAACCTTTAATGGTCTATGGGCTTCCCATACATCTCCTGATTCCTGGCATACTTCAATTGTAATTCCAGGCCACAAGTCTGGTAAAGACCCAGAACTGCAATCTAGTTATAGGCCCATATCCTTGACCAGTTGCATATGCAAACTATTTGAGAGAATGATCAACAACAGACTTGTGTGGTATCTAGAATCATAAAATCTTTTATCTAACAGACAGTTTGGTTTTAGGAAGAACCGAAGTACTCTAGACCCTTTGCTGATGTTATCAAGGGAAATTTCAAATGCTTTTTCTAACCAAAACCAGGTGGTGGGTGTCTTTTTTGACCTCGAAAAGGCATATGACACCACCTGGAGGGGTGGTATTTTAAAGCAATTGGCCTCGTGGGGTATAGGAGGACATATGTTCTCTTTTATTGAAGAATTTTTATCAAACCGCTCAATTAAAGTGAGAGTAGGGTCAGAACTATCTTCATCCTACATGCAAGAAGAAGGTGTCCCCCAAGGCAGCGTATTGAGTGTGACCTTGTTTGCTGTTGCTATTAATAGTCTCATTAGTCACATACCTCCTGGCATACAAGGATCACTATTTGTCGATGACTTTGCAATTTATTGTAGTGGATCATCTGCACTACAAGCATGCCAAAATCTTCAAATTGCAATAAATGCTGCTTCCGCATTGGCAAATTCTCGTGGATTCATGTTTTCTCCTCAGAAGACCAAAGCTATTCGCTTTACTCGTACTCGTAAAAGGAAAGAGATCCCCACCCTTTTCTTAAATGATTGTATTTTGCCATATGAGGATAGTGGCAAGTTTCTTGGAGTCATTTTCGACAAGAAAATGACATTTGGTCCCCATATAAATGACCTATCTATCAGGGTTAAGAAGTCACTGAACATTCTGAAAGTGGTATCGCATTTTGATTGGGGTGCTGATAGAACAACTTTGCTTAGAATTTATACATCTTTGTGTCTGAGCAAGTTAGACTATGCATGCCAAATATATGGGTCAGCTACAAAGACTTTACTTGGAAAACTTGATATTGTTCACAATGCTGGGCTTCGCATCTGCACAGGTGCTTACAGAACATCTCCCATTGACAGTCTCTATGTTGATTCTGGCATACCTCCCCTTTCCATTCGCAGAGAGGAGTTGAGTTTGAGGTTTTTAGCTAGGTCCCTTGCTGTGAGAAACAATCCTAACTGTAAATATGTTAGGGCGCCTTTAGATCGGGCTCCTAACAGATCTAGAGTGCCTAAGCCTTTGGAAGTACAGCTGAAAAATGATGCTAGAGAAGTAGGCAGAGGTAGGATATCCCAAGTCTCCTCCTCGGTGTAATCCACCTGTTAAAGTATGTTTTACGGCAGGAGGGAAAAATACCTTACCTAGTAGGGTAATGAAAAGCGAGTTTTTAAATCATGCTGCTCAACATCATGGGAAACATGTTTTTACAGATGGCTCCAAATCGGCTGCAGGAGTTGGAAGTGCAGCTGTGGTGGGGGATATTGTTATTAGAAGGAGACTCCCATCCTCTTGTTCAATTTTTACTGCTGAGCTGTACGCAATAATTCTCGCAGTCCAATACATTTTTAAAAATGGCAACCAAAATAGTTTTTATACAATTTTTACGGATTCCAATAGTGTTTTGCTCTCATTAAAACAAATTATGCCAGGCCCTCATCTAGTACATGAGGTGCAGGACTGGTTAGTACTTCTGCAGTCTAGGAAGAGTATCGGTGTTCACTTCTGTTGGGTCCCTGCCCATGTTGGGGTGGATGGAAATGAACAAGTAGATAAGGCAGCAAAGGAAGCTTCAGGGCTAAGTAATCCATCCCCCTTGAGTATTCCTTACAAAGATCTTAAAAGTGAGATTCATCTTTACTGTAAAAATAAGTGGCAAGCTCGATAGTCTGAACTGACCACCAATACAAAATTGAAACAAATCCACCCATTGGTGGATAAATGGTCATCTTGTAATTCTACAAGTAGGAGGGATACCATTATTTTAACTAGGCTGCGTATTGGCCATACACATGCAACGCACAATTATTTAATGAAGAGTGGGGAAGGGAGACAGGCCCCTCTTTGTAATACCTGTCAAGTGACAATGGATGTTAAACATATTTTAGTCAATTGTCCTGTTTTTAATCTTCAGAGGAGGACACATTTACTCCAGGACAAACCTTTAAGAGATATACTGGGGGAAAACTGTAATACCCTGAACTTGAAAAAATTTGTACAAAGTATTGGGTTATATTACGAGCTATAATTGATTTTATTAATTAATTTATTTATTTTACCCTTTTAATCCCTATTTATTTCACATCTAGATTTTATTGCATGAAAGTGTTACGATTTGTATTAAAGGTTAAAATGATACTAAATGGTGTGAGTGTACAGATATGATTGAATGATTTTCGTTATATAGCGCTGAATGGCCTTTGATGCCCCAGTGCTTGGCTTAATGCCTAAATCTTATATTCAATTCAATTCAATTCAAAGGAATGATATTTTCTTCCTCGCTGGAACTTTCCCGACTCATACGAGGTTATGAACTTACCTGCCCTCAGTCGGATGTGAGACCCCCTCCATGGAACGTGGTTCGAGTTCTCAGGTCTCTTAAGAGACCTCACTATGAACCATTACGCCAGGCTTCAGTTCGCCACCTAACTTGGAAGACGGTGTTCTTACTAGCTTTGGCTTCGGCCAAGCGAATCAATCAACTTCATGGTCTCTCGTATGACATCGCCCATGCAAGGGTATGGGGGGGAGGTAACGTTCAAATTCGTCCCTGAGTTTGGTGCTAAGACTCAAAATTAGGGGGTGCCGGACGCTCGGTTCGACTCCTTCCGGATTTGATTCTCCGTTCTGTTACAGATGTCCCAGACCTTCTCCTACTGTGCCCAATAAGGAGTCTGAGGCTATATCTCAGAAGAACGGCTGCAGTCCGTCCCCAGGTGCAAGCATTGTTAGCACTGGGAGGATTAAGAGAAGGGTCACCAAGAACGCCATCTCGGCATGGATTCGTAGGGTGATCCATCTGTCCCTGAATCCAGACCCTCCTCCGTCACGTCCCCCTAGAGCACATGATGTCAGGGGCGTAGCTACGTCCCTGGCCTTCAAGAGAAATTTCTCAGTGACGCAGGTCCTTCAAGCTGGGATGTAGAAGCATCTGACGACCTTCACAACCCACTACCTGCACGACATGACCCACGGGAGGCTCGATACATTTTCTATCGGCCCTATGGTGGCTGCACAACAGCTGGTTTAAAACCTCAGGCTCCCTGGTGGACAAGTAGCAGAAGGTTGAGGGCATTGTTACCTGGTCTTAGTCTGCATGAATGAAAAGATTCGTCTGACCCTTACTCTTTTCTTCATCCTCCCCTCTCTTGGGGAAAGCAGCAGCCTGGGTTCTCTGCACAGCTGACCTCAAACCACTGCAGGTAAACCATGTTTCTTTGTGTTCCGAGTATTAAGATAATACTGTCACGTCCCCATACCCTGACGAGGTGGTATTGGGAGAGTCCTAGCCTAAAGTTTCCTTCTAAGGGACTACAGGTCAACTTCCTAGGACGAGTCACACTTTATTTTACCCTCACACACAGCTTGCGTAGGCCGCAGTCCTTGCGTAGCAAGGTTCTAGCGAGGTGCAGGGACTCCTTATTGCTGAGTGCGAACACACTCAAATATTGAGTCCTCGGGCAAAGCCAAAAGCCAGTACTGGCAGGGACTTTCCACCCTTCCTAATGGGTGAGTCACCCCTATTAGATAGCGTGGTGTGTATGTCAGTTACAGAACAAATGACAAATTCGTAGGTGATTTGTATTTTTCCTAACTACTGTATACAAACCTTAGCTATTTAATCAAACCTGCCCACCAGCCCTATCCCCCTTGAAGTCCTACCCCCAAGCAAAGTGAGCTCAAGCACAGGTGTGTGTGTGTGTGTGGGGGGGGGGGGGGGGGGAATGTTAGCAGGCTACCCCCCCCACCCCCTGCTAACTAGCGGTGGGGTAGTAAACCCTCGTTAAAATTTTATGGCTCGTTATTTCAGCTACGACGAAAGTAATAACCCCTATTAAATAGCTAAGGTTTGTATAGTTAGGAAAAATACAAATTACCTATGAATTTGTCATTTTTCTTTTTCTTTGTTAGATGTGATGTTCCCTATTATGAGGAAGTGTTCTGGGCACCTTTATGTCGCCGCTGGAGGTGGATCCTCTTTCCCTATGCCCTGGGTACAGAGGTCATAGGTGTTCTGAAGGCTCCCCCTGCCAAATATGTAGAAGTGGTCATCCTCTTAATGGGAGAAGGTCGAGAGAGGTAGATAGGAGGTCCTAGAAGGACTCTTAACCTCCAGGATCGACGTCGAAGGTAAGGAGTCACGGACCTCTTCTTCCGCCTCTTGATCTCTCCCTTCAGACTCTTCTTCTCTTCCTTGCCTGCCTCCCTCCGGGGGAAGTCGAGGAAGAGTTGCACCATTGATTTAACCCCCATTCCTCTTGGTCAGGCGGATCACGTTGCCTCCCCTAGTTGGGGACAATACTTTCTGCCACCGGGAATGACTCTGATACTGCTTCCATTCCAGATCATGTACGAGCGGTATGGCCTGCCCTTGGACTTCCTGATTCTCCTTCGGAGGAACTTTGGAACCAGTTCCTCGCGGGCAAGGTAGTGCCTCAGGTCCCTTCTGTTTTGGAACCCTCGGGAGTTCCGGACCTCGCCTACCTCCCATCAACTCAGTCGGCGCCCACGGAAGTTTTAGGGGATATAGTAACTTAAGCTTCTGCGGCGCCTACTTCGCACTCCATTGCGCATCTACAAATTACAACGTCGCGAGCCCAAACATCGCAGTACCACCTCCTCCTCCTCCTCTTTGGAGGCTAGGAGGGAGAGAGAGAATAGGAAAAGGAGAGCTCGCTCTCCTTCACCCAGACGTTCTCGCCGGAGACACAGGCGACATATGAGGAGACATCATCGTTCTCGCTCTTCCTCGCCTTCTATCCCTTCATGAGATGTCTTGCCACAAGACTATAAGCGCTCTCGTCCCAAACATAAGAAGAGCTCTTCCTCTTCGTCATCGCCTTCTTCGGAGGTCAGGAGGGAGAGAGAGAAGAGGAAAAGGAGAGTTAGCGCGCCTTCTCCTAGATGTTCTCGCCAAAGAGACAGGCGATATAGGAAGAGACATCATCGTTCTCGCTCTTCCTCGCCTTCTGTCTCTCCTCGAGACTATAAACGCTCTTGGCACAAACCTAAGAAGAGAGCTCCCTCGTCATCGTTCTGCCTCGCTGTCGTCTTTCTCTTGTGCGGTATCATCTAAGAAGCTAGGAGTGCGGCCAAGGGCAAAGCATGTCCTGACCTCAAACCCTCTTCTTCGCATAATAGTTTGAGGGTCTCCATTCGCTCTAGAAAAGTCAGAAAGAGCGCTTCTCCTCGCTTTCACTCCTTATCTTCAGAGAAGATCTCTACTCGCTTTCGACTTCTCGATCTCTGCCCCTTTTGGGTCTCTTGACGAGGAAACTTCGGTTTCTCGGTGCACTATCCCTTCGTTTTCTCACAGCTCAAGTTGCTGAAACCTCGGGCTCTCGTGCATTTAGTCACAGTGACACTTCGGTGTCTCATGACAAGGCAAATTCCGTTTCCCGTTGCTCTGACCCTTTGGGTTCTCGCAACAACCTCTAGGGGCACACACAATCACGCTGAACCTTCGGGTTTTCTTGAAACAAGTCACCAAGAGTTTTACTCTTATGACAGAGAGTCTTTGGACTCTTGTCGCGTGGAGTGTTCGCGTGCACTCAACCAACACTGCGCCCATGACCATCAAGAGTTTTACTCTTATGGCAGAGTCTTCAGATTCCCGTCACGCAAGGTATTCGCACGCAATTAGCGCTACACACGCAAATCTCCAGTCATACACTCTCAGGGTCAATCCCTCGCTCTCGTGTTTCAGACAGGACAACTTCCCCAGTTCCTTTGCTCCCTAATGAGTTAAGGATTACGAGTCTCTCGAAAACCTCGGAAGAAGATGCAGGGGTTCGGCCCTTCTTCTCTTCTGTTGAGAGCAGAAGGAAAAGGGGAAACGTGTTAGAGAGGCTAAAAGAAAGCACCTAGATAGCAGCGACGTAGAACATAATGCCGATGTCTGCGGCTGCTTTGTTCGTTATCCTGCGCTTCATGTAGCAGCTCATGAGCTGCCCATGTTACAAGGTAGCACTTGTCAACCTGCAACGTGATCAACTTGTTGGGAAACATAGATTGCTGTCAGGAGGTTCGCTCCCAGGGGTTAGAAAACCTCCCCTTACGAGGGAGTGATAACCTTCCTCGGAATTGGGCTGCTTGAGAGAACCACCCCCCTTCTGAGGAAGAGCCTCCCCACTTCAGCCATTCAGCAACCTTCCCTCCTTCGTGAAGAGTTGCAGACTGCTCGACGAGTTTTACTCTGCTATCTCATCCCCGAAGACTGTGTTTTCTCCCCTTGAGCTGGGGAAAAGCAAGTATAAGGCTTGTTCCTCCTTCGGGAGAACTTCTCTCTCGTTTGCAGAGTTTATTACGCCCATGCTTTTTTCCCATAAAACTGGGAGAAAACTGGTCTTAGGCGATGTCTTCCTTCTGAAGAATTTCTCTCTTGTTCGCGAGAGAGAAATTATTACGCCTACGCTTTTTCCCATAGAGCGGGGAGAAAACTTGCCTTAGGCGATATCCTCCTTCGGGAGGACTTCTCCCTAGTTCGCGAGACAGTTTATTACGCCTATGCTTTTCCCCCACAGAGCAGGGAGAAAGCTTGTTTTAGGCGATCTCCTTTGGGAGAACCCTCCTCCCATTCACGAGAGAGAACTTGTTGGAGTTTGCTGATCCACGCTCCTCCCCCTTACGCTTTTGGTTCTCCTCCAGGGGCGGAGCGAGAGCCTTCTTCGGGAGAACAAACCTACCCTGCGGAGGAGTGTTCTTCATCCCTGACGTTCTCTTCCTCATGCTGTAAGGAGACGTCTTTTTGAACCTACTGGTTCTCCTCACGTTGACCCCTCAAGGTATCGTGACAATCACCCTTTCGGCGGGTGTGATCGGGAGCCTTTGAACTCTCGTCATGTTGATTCTACGGGTTTTCATGACCTTAGGATTCCTTCGGGCCTCTGTCGCTGGACTTTTGAGTTCACACGACTTGGAACCTTCGAGTTTCATTTACGCTGAATCGTCGGGCTCTCGTAACAATTAGCACAGAGTGGCTGTGCACGCACGCAATCAGCGCTATGCGCGCGACCATCGTCATCAAGAGTTTCACTCTTATGACAGAGTGTCTTCCGACTCTCGTCAACAGTCTTCGCCATTACCTCCAGACACTCCGACTTCTGCCGTTCTTCCCCTTTCGATAAGAAAGATGCAAGGAGTAAGACATAAGGTTTGTCTGCTACTTGCGTCTCCACTTTACCTGTAATAACATGCGAGGAATTAGCGCAGCCTGAGAATTCCTCGGAAGAGCTGCCGTCGAAGGACTTAGAATCCTGCCTCGGCGATTTGCATCTGTCTCCTTAACCTCTTGACGCTCCAGCCTTAGACAGGCGATGTCGTCCACCCCAAACCCTAAGACCAGAATGAATTGATCTTCTGGCTGTGGCCTGATTGGTAACGTCCCTGACTGGTGTTTGACAGTCTGGGGTTCAAGTCACGCTCAGACTCGTTAGTGCCATTAGTGTCTGCAACCTTACCATCCTTGCGAGCTAAGGTTGGGAGGTTTGAGGGAGCCTATAGGTCTAATGGCTGAGTCATCAGCAGCCACTGCCTGGCCTTCCCTGGTCCTAGCTGGGATGGAGAGGAGGCTTGGTTGTTGACCATATAATATATGGTCAGTCTCTAGGGCATTGTCCTAACTGCTAATGCAATGTCACTGTCCCCTGCCTCTGCCATTCATGAGCGATCTTTGAACCTTTAAACCTGGTCTGTTCGCCCTGCAGGCCGTCTGAGGAGGTATCGCAGGCGGTCGTGGGAGAAACGGATTCCCTGAAGTCTCAGGAATCCAATAAATTCCCGTTTAAGAGACAAAAGCTCTTTACGAGATCAGAGACATCAACCCTTCTCTGATCTTGGGTCCCCTCAAGGCGAGGCTCACATCGGCCTAATCCTCGAAGAGACACTCTACTCTTCCAGGCTCTTCTTAGTCACAGAAGCCTCGGCAATGGAAGTGGCTTCAATGTCCCTTCTGGAGGCTCCTTCTTGTCTTGACACGTGGTCTGGTACAGTCGGCTACCTCGCGAGCCACGAGGACTTGTCAAACCAAGACTCCGTGCAGTCCCTACTGCTTGGGCCAAGACAATGGACCTCTTAACCGCTACAACAGCGACCATGCTGAGCAATTGGGGTCTCAAAAGGAAGGAATCAGTAGTTCCCAGACTTCCTTTTGTATCTCAGTGAGGAAAAGCTCCTCTCAGTCTTGGCGATTAAGGGCTATCGCTCAGCCTTGAGCCTCATCTGTAGACTGAGAAGGGGTTGACCTCTCCTCCTCAGAAGACATCACCTTGGTTGATTTGGGGTTTTGAGTGATCTTGCCCCCCACTGGAGATTAGACCATCACAGTGAGACGTGTCTTACGTTCCCTGAAGGGTCTGCCCTATGAGCCCTTAAGGGCCTCGGGCTACTTTCTGAACCTTAAGACCGTCTTCCTCGTACCTCTGTCCTCGGCTAAAAGGGTCAGTGAGCTACATGGTCTGTCTTACGTCGTCACCCATTATAAGGGATGGGGGGGAAGTGTCTCGCAACTTCGTACCGGGCTTGGTGGCTAGACTCATAATCTTTCATCTACCGATGAGAGATTTCGAGAATTTCAGTTTTCCAGCCTCAATAAGGTAACACAGGATACAGACCAGTCGTTACTATGCCCAGTCAGGGTGCTAAAGAAATAGCTGAAGCGCACCAGACCTTTCAGACCATGTCTCCGTCATCTCTTCCTTTGTACCAACAAGGTAAAGAAGAGAACCTTTCGCAACACCATCCCTTTCTGGCTTAAGAAAGTTATTGCGAGGTTTTTCACGGAGACCCAGAGGCAGCACACTCCAGAGCCCATCAAGTTAGGGAAGTGGCTGCCTCACTGGCGTTTAAGAGAAATTTCTCAGTCTCCCAAGTCTTAAGTGCTGGGGTCTGGAAACGCCAATCTACATTCACCGCTAACTATTTGAGCGATGTGACACATAGGTCTCTAGACACCCTTTCTATAGGGCCTATTATGACAGGTCAACAGGTGCTGTAGCTACCTTACGCCCTTTCACGGGTACAGTAACCGTTGGCTGAGAATACTGGGTTACACTAGGTTTTAAGAAGGACATCCATCTATCTTCTTCGTCTCCTTCTCCCTCCCATCTGGGGATCCTAGTCTGTATCCAGTTTCAGCTGGACTCGCCAATGGAAATAAGGTATGATACTCATCGGATTCCTCTCACAGGGTATAAGTTATACTCGTGGTCACGAGGTTTCTCCTTTGCAAAGTCGGGGGAATCTTAAGTTCAAAGGGGTCCGAGTCGAATGTTCCTGACCAACTTTATCCTGAAACATTTGTTTCCTCGAAGCTACAAACCTTCAGTTGTGCTGAGATTATGGGGATCTACAAAGAAAGAAGATTAACGGAAGATTGTTGCTTCAAAAGAGTCTAGTTTGAGGACTATCTTCCCTAGGAATAGGGAACGCCTTGGCCACCCTGGCCTCAAGACTAAGTCTCTTATAGTAAAGAATGAGGGTTTGTATCAAGTGTAAGAACAAATGACAAACTTATAACAGAGTTTGTATTTTTCCTAACATGCAAACCTGAATTCTTTACGCAAATTTTCCCTCCATCTCCGCCCCCTAGGATAGTCCTAGCTAGAATCCGATTGAAAGTAAACAGCAGCTACCGACTGGCAGTCCCTCCACCACCAACAGGTGGGTAATTAGTTGCCCGTTCGTTAATGACCTTGTTAAGGTTTTTCTGCCGTATTTTCCAGCTTGCGCTAGAATATCTCCTATAGTAAAGAATTGGGTTTGTATGTTAGGAAAGATGCAAACTCTGTAATAAGTTTGTCATATTTTGCAAATGGAACAAAATTCCGGGTTTGAATCCCACCTTTACGTGTGGGTGGCATGCATTTTCACTTCCTAACAAAGATGGCTTTTAGAATGAAGTCCTAGAAGTCACTTTGAGTTTGATCCCTTTTATTATGGTGAACGACTGCGGCAAATTATCCTCGTACTGTATTTCACATCACTTCTTGAAGACACCTAACTATGAGTATCTTATATAAGTTTTATTTTTCATGTTTGGCAAAATGTGTATGGGGAGTTACATAAGAACGCCAGGTTAGTTACTGTCTGCGTTAGGTGAATACCAGCGAGAGTTAAATTAAGCATGAGATAATTCCTTTACTATGTAATTTATTCCAGTGCATAAATTCCTACTGTAGTTGTTTTCGTAGAGAGAAAATTATGAGCTGTGGAACACCTTTTTTTATGGGCTATTGGAGGTATGATTTCACCACAATAACTACATAATACCCAGTTAGCAAAATGTATAGTTCATGTACGGTAAGTGGCAGGAAATTAAAGTATCATAATTGTCTATGATTCACTTCATGTCCTTTTAGTGTTTTGGGTAAATATGTGATACAGTGCACCCTCTACATACGATTGACCCAACACACGAATTTTCCAACATACGAAGTAAAATTCAACCAAATTTCCGTCTCAACATACGAAGTGTTGCTCCAACATACGACGTAAACAATACGCTTACCCGTGGAATTTTCTCGAAAGCGTCCAGCGTAGTTTGTTGTTGACGCCGCTAGATGGCAGCACATCGGAGGGACGCCAATCGAGCGTCACCTTGATCAGTCCTCTCATCGCGTCCGCATCGTGTGGTTGTCCTCTATTCGCTCAGTTTTAACAGTTTTTTTATCTTGCCTTTTCATGTGTTGTTTTCTGTGTTCCGTAATCATGGGTCCTAAAAAGCTTAGTTTCGGTTCAGGAAGTAATAGCAGTGGTGAGAAAAAGAGGAAGTCTATGCTTTCATTAGAATTAAAGCAGGAAATCATAGAAAAGCATGAGCGAGGTGTACGTGTTAGCGATCTGGCTAAACAATATGGCCGGAATACAGTGAACCCTCGCTACTTCGCGGTTCGACAATCGCGGATTCACCACTTCGCGGGGTTTTCCCATAACCCATATATATATACATATCGCGGATTTTCCGGAAAATTCGAAAATACCGCGAAATCTGAAGACAACCAAATACGATATTTTGTTACCTGTAATTCCATTAATACTGTAATTAGTAATGTCTGTTCTTACTGATTGTTCATTGCATTACATATGATATATAATTCGGCACAGGAAGAAATAAAACACGAAAAGATAATGTGATCATACGATAATTCAGTACTGTATACAGTACGTAGTAAAATTAAATCGAACATGAAACGCAAATCAGATGCAGTCATACCATATTAGAATGGTGTGTACTGTAATGGATGTGCTTTTTTTCCATGAATCTTTTGTATGTATACGTACGTAGTACAGTACTGCATCCAATAATATTCTTTGTTGCAAAAATCACATTTCGAATAAGCGTACGAGAGAGAGAGAGAGAGAGAGAGAGAGAGAGAGAGAGAGAGAGAGACGTAAAATAGCGTACGTAAAGCTGTATTATTATTATTGTTATTATTATTATTATTGTTGTTGTTAATAAAATTATTATTGTTATTATTATTATCATTATTATTATTATTATTACTGTTTAGTATTATTATCATTATTTATTATTGTTACGGTATTGTACTTAATCTACGTACGTTCGGTATGCGCGGGGCATCTTCTATGAGTAGGTAACCAACGCATCATAGTACTGTAAGACGGGTTGTGATTGGTTCAAGCGCTGATAGGTGACGAATCAGAACTCAAGTTTTGTTATCTAGCCTGTGATTGGTGTTTTGCCCGCATCTCCTACCCGCAGCATCAAAGTTCTCGCGGGGCTGGATCGTCCACTCTCTGTTACCGCGTATCGCTGAGTAGACGTTCTTAAGTGTGTGAATCTGTGCTGTGTGCGACTTTTTTAAGTTGAACTTTTTGTTACTGTAAATCCTACTGTAATGGCTCCCAAGCGTTCTGCTTCTCTTAAGGCTGGTAGTGAGCCTAAACGCCACCGAAGGATGATGACGATAGCTGAGAAGGTTACGCTTCTCGACATGTTAAAAGATGGTAGAAGTTACGCGGCCGCCGGCCGCCATTTTGGCATCAACGAATCTACTGTTCGCTATATCAAGAAGGACGAGGCGAACATTAGAAAGACGGCTGCAATCACCTTTAGCAGATCAGCGAAGCGAGTCGTTACAACACGTAATAAAACGATCGTACGCATGGAAGGTGCTTTAGCTGTGTGGATTGCCGACTGCCGGAAGAAGAACATAGCGTTGGATACGAACACCATCCAAACAAAGGCTTTGAGCTTATATGAGAATTTTGCTGCAAAGGAACCTAAAGACGACGACGGCAACCATGCTGAAGATGATGATGATGCAGATGATCCTCAACCAGGGACATCCACTGATTCCCAGCCTCAGAAACGTTTTTCCGCAAGCAAAGGATGGTTCGCTAAGTTTCAGAAACGCTTCGCCCTGAAAAGCGTTTCCCTGCATGGGGAGTCTGCTTCCGCTGACACTGCCGCTGCTGAAACTTACGTGAACCAGACGTTCAAGAACATTATCGCCGAAGGTGGATACAAGCCGGAACAAGTCTTTAATATGGATGAGACTGGCTTGTTTTGGAAGAGAATGCCGTCGCGAACTTTCCTGTTCAAAGAGGAAGCCAAAGCCTCTGGCTTTAAAGCATTCAAGGATCGCGTTACCCTCGTGATGTGTGGCAATGCTGCTGGATTTTTGTTAAAGCCGGGGCTTATTTATAAGTCGAAAAATCCTCGCGCTTTGAAAAATAAAAATAAGAATCTCCTTCCCGTGTACTGGATGCATAATCAAAAAGCATGGATTACGAAGATGCTGACCTCCAACTGACGACTGAAGACGTCGACGAGTTGTTGGACTGCCATTCGCAGCCCCTAACTGACGCAGACCTCGAAGACCTGACGAAATCGGCAAGTGAGGAAGAGAGTGATACCCAGGAAGAGACCCAAGAAAATGTCGAAGAAACGGGCTTAACATTAGAACGGCTTGCCAAGGCCTGCAACCATGCGAAGGAGTTGAAAGAAATGTTGCAAGAGTGGGACGAGGATATGGTTCGCTCGATGCAATTCTGCAACAAGATCGATGAAGACATGACTCCCTACAAAATGCTCTTGGATCGAAAAAAGAAGCAGCGGCAACAACTTCCGATCACAATGTTCTTCCAGCCTCGCAAAAAAGAGCCAGTTCCTCCTGCTAGTACGCCTTCGGAAGAAATTGAAGAAGTTTCCCAGGAAGAAGTTGAAGAGGTGTCCCAGGAAAAGAAACCTCCGTCTGAAGAGACGTAAAATACTATCATTGGCTGCACAGTAGAACACATCATCAGCTTCATCATCATCATTTCTACTGTGCAGCAAATTCATCGCCATCACCATTCAAGTTTTTCTTCAACTTCTTTCGTGGTGAGTACAGTAACAATCTTTATTTTTTACTTTAATATTCTTACTGTATATTCTAAAACTGTATTTGTGCCTGTTTTATAGTTTAGTACTGTACGTACTGTATGCATTAAGTTAAAGGGAAGGTTTTAAAAGTCTACATGTTGTAACCTATCATATTTTTTTTGTTTAAAATTTACATTTACGTACGTAAAACAATCTCTCTCTCTCTCTCTCTCTCTCTCTCTCTCTCTCTCTCTCTCTCTCTCTCTCTCTCTCTCTCTCTCTCTCTCTCTCTCTCTCTCTCTCTCGTAAATTGTTTTCCTGCTTTGCTACGTACAATACTGTATAATTTATATTTGTAAGGTAACATATTTTGTAAATGCTTTTACTGTAAATATTGTATGTACTGTATCATTATTTATCACTATCATCATGCGCGTTAAATGCCTTGTTTGTTCTGAGCGTGGTTGTTTACTGAGCGTACACGCCGTCGTTTCAGGCGGCGTCATAAAGAAAAACATTTCATTTGGAAGTCCTAAGAAAAATACGTAAACTAAAACATTGGTAATAAAAAAATCAACATACAGTACTGTATAATCAATATAATCGATGCAAAACTAACCTATACATATATGTGTATTGTACACTAAATGAGTTTGTTTCTTCATTATGATCAGAGATGAACGTAAGCAAAACATTGGTTGCCATTTTTTATCGTGCTTTTTAGGTGTTTAGGAAACGCATGATATAAAATCGCCTTTAATATTTGTGCCTGTTTTAGTTTAGGGTGCTGTAGTACATGCATTAAGTGTTCTGTACATTAAAGGGTGGTTTGTTAACAGTACTACGTACAAGGGAAGGTTTTAAAAGTCCGAATATACATGTTAAATAAATAGGTAAATATGATGTCACTACTTCGCGGATTTTCACCTATCGCGCCCGCGTCTGGAACCTATCTACCGCGATAAACGAGGGTTCACTGTATATCTACGATCTCGACGATCATAAAACAGAAGTCAGCCATTAAATCAGTGAAACCTTCGAAGGGGATCACGATTATTTCTAAACGTCGTAGCCCTACCCTAGAAGAGATGGAATGACTTTTGTTAATATGGATCAAAGACAAGGAGATTGTTGGCGATACGATCACGGAAACGATCATTTGTGAGAAGGCCAGCGCTATCTACAGTGACTTGAAGGCGGCGCGCTCTCGGGGTGACGCGGGGGCGAGTTCAGCCGATCCTACGACGGAGGAATTCAAGGCGTCTCGAGGTTGGTTCGAGAAATTTAGGAAACGCACCGGGATTCATTCAGTTGTTCGTCATGGAGAAGCTTCGAGTTTGGACACTAAGGCTGCTAAAGACTCTGTTAAAAAGTTCGAAAGCATCGTGGCGGAGGAAGGTTACGTAGAGCAGCAGGTTTTCAACTGTGATGAAACCGGTCTGTTTTGGAAAAAGATGCCTAGTCGAACGTACATTACCGCCGAAGAGAAGAAAATGCCTGGACATAAGCCAATAAAGGATCGGTTGACTCTCGCACTTTGTGCCAACGCCAGCGGGGACTGCAAAATTAAGCCTTTGTTAGTTTACCATTCCGAAAACCCTAGGGCATTTAAAGCTCATAGAATTAATAAAGACGTGCTACATGTTCTATGGCGTTCTAATTCTAAGGCTTGGGTTACTAGGCATATCTTTGTGGAATGGGTGAATGTAGTTTTCGGCCCTGCTGTCAAGAAGTATCTTCAGGAGAAGAATTTGCCTTTGAAGTGCTTGCTGTGTTTGGAAAATGCACCCGCTCACCCCCCCGGACTCGAAGACGATATCATCGACGAATACAAATTCATCAAGGTGTTGTATCTTCCACCGAATACCACCCCTATCCTCCAGCCCATGGACCAGCAAGTCATCTCTAATTTTAAGAAGCTGTACACCAAGCACTTATTTAAGCAGTGCTTTAATGTCACGCAAAGCACCAATTTCACTTTGCGTGAATTTTGGAGGAGCCACTTCAATATCTTGCACTGCTTAAAGATTATTGATCAGGCTTGGGAGGGAGTAACTCGTCGGACCCTGAATTCCGCTTGGAAGAAGCTTTATCCTGATACTGTTACTCCCAGAGATTTTGAAGGTTTTGGCCCCGAGAATGAACCTGTGCTTGCCGCCGAGGAAGACGTCGAAGAGATTGTATCCCTTGGCAAGTCCATGGGTCTGGAGGTGGATGAAGATGACATCACCGAACTCGTCGATGAGCATCACGAAGAGTTCACCACCGAGGAACTCAAGGAGCTGCAAGCCATGCAGCATGATGAGTTCCAAGCGCAGTTGAGTGAGTCGGAGGAGATCGAGGAGGTAGGCGAAATCTTAGGTACGGCGGAAATAAAACAGATGTTGCCATACCATCAACACGTTGTTGATTTCATCGACAAGCATCACCCACAAAAACTTCAGTTTTGCCGTGTTTGTGCGCAGTTCGATGATGTTTGCTTAACGCATTTTAGAAAAATCCTCAAAAGCCGTACGAAGCCACTTTCACTCAATAGTTTCTTTAAAAAATCTTTATAACGGTCTAGTGATCATGATGAAAAGAAAGAAAGTGAAGCAAAGAAGAGGAAGACCGAATCGAGTGAAAGTGATGAAAATTTAAAATAAGAAAAGAAAAAATGTAAAAAAAAAAAATATAAAATTATAAAAATGAAAAAAAAAATAAGCTAAGTTAAGTTAAATTTCACGTAGTAGTGTAAGTTAGTGTAAGTTATCGTACACGTTATCGTACAAAGTCACCGTCCATACTTCCTCGCTGAACTTTCGTCTCCTCCTGCGTAGAAGTCCCTACACCTGCGCTGGCCTGTCGCTAAGGTAAAGTGTTACATTACAACCCGTTTTTTATTTATTATTTCATTATTATTATTCTTTTTTTTTGGTTTGTAATATGTATTTATTATACAGTTATTGTATTAATGTCACGTGTAATTATGTGTAGCCATTTATTAAGGATTTATTATGGGTTTTTAGGCTGAGGAACAAATTAGATCAATTACCATGTATTCTTATGGGAAGATTTGCTCCAACATACGATCGTTTTAACATACGAAGTAGGTTCTGGAACGAATTAAGATCGTATGTAGAGGTATCACTGTACTTTAATTTCTAGCAAACAACATGAACCATATATTTTTCCTACTTGCTATTGTGTGTTTGTTCCGTAACTGGAATACAAACCACTCTATTTATTAGGGGTTATACTCTCGGCGGAGCTGAAATGACGAGCCATTAAAATTTAGCGAGGGTTAACTACCCACACCGCTAGTTAGCGGGGGGTATGGGGGTTAGCTTGCTACCACTCCCTTTCACACACCTGTGATTTAGCTCACTTTACTTTTGGCTCGGATGGAGAGGGGTTTTTTCCCCTCTTGCTCCTCGCCTATTCTGGACTGCCATTAATTTTTGTCATTCAACTTTTTCTTTATATATATGTTATATATATATATATATATATATATATATATATATATATATATATATATATATATATATATATATATATATATGTAGATATAGATATAGATATAGATATAGATACAGTATATACATATACAGTATACGGTATATAAAATATTCTTAATGTTTATGTATATATATGTGTATAGAAATGTGGTAAATTTCCTTTTCAGTGTTGTGCTGTGCGTGTGATAAATATACGACACGACACTTGCGCAAGGCCAGGACACTTCCACTTCGTGGGGAACGACCTCTCCCCCTCTTGTCCATCGGTCTTCCCGTTGGCATATAACCGTTAACTTGGCCGCCGCAGGGGAATCGTCATCGCCTGAACCCTCCTCATTCAACTGTAGTCTTTACCTTTTCCCTCTTCCTACGGGAAACATGGATTATTGAGCGAAGGGAGTTTGGCCTCTCAGAGATTGACTACAGTCTTTCTCTTCTCAAGGTCGTTCACTTTTCAACAACACTGTACTAATGGGGAGAGCACCTTTCTCGTTGGCGGGTTAGGTTGTGCTTCCGATTGTTTGTGTCCATTATTTTAGTGAAATTATAATTGTAATTTTAACTTTTCAATATTAAACTTACCCGATAATCATGTAGCTGTCAACTCCGTTGCCCGACAGAATTCTATGGAGGGATACGCCAGCTATCACAATACTAGAAGGGGGTGTATTTACCAGCGCCACCTGTGGCCAGGTACTCAAGTACTTCTTGTTGACACCTCCTCAATTATTCCTCTGTCGTGCTTCCGGCAAGACGTTCTGGGATACGCTTATGTTCTTGGAGTATTTTCACGACTTTGGTGAAGTATTTCTCTTTGATTTCGGCTGTCGCTTTACTGGAAACTTCTATATTAGCTTAGTTAGCTTTTGGAATTAATTTGATTATTTATGGTGACGAAGAGAGTATGAACTCTCGTTCACCTTTCAATGGCCGACCCTTCCCTTAGACGGAAGTGTTGGTGTCTAAGAGAGTATAGACTCTCTTTCTTAATTTTGCTTAACAAAAGTTATAGATTTATTTTATATCTCTCCGCCTCTTAGAGGCCTCTTCGATTAACTTCCTTTTATTATAAACTTATTAAAATTAATTTTTATTTTTATTTATATTCGACCTTCCTAATAGTAGGCGGTCTTTTCTTGGTACCGAAGTTAATTAAACTTGAGCCCGTCATTTCGGTTTTACCTGTTAACATATTATGCTATTTCCGCCACAGAGTTTGAAAGAATTTCTTTGATAGTCTCGTACTGTTTTCAAAGTTGAACTAACGTTTTGTTTTGTCTCTGCAGTTGTTGACGTTCAGAACGTTCAACTTGCACTCTATCGTTACGATAGAGAAAGAATGTTCACGGTTTCACGTTGCAGTAAGAGTAACCGTGTCTAGCGTTTTGTTCATTCTTTCTTAACTTAATGGTTTTGATCCTATAAAGGAACTTTTCAGTTTTTTCCTTTAACAATAATATGTTTTAACGATATATATGATTGGGCTCTTCTCTCAGGTTCTAAGTCAAGAGAGAGAGAGAGAGATAGAGACGTAGGGAGAAAGAGGATAAACGTTTCATTCAAGCCTGCCAGGCGTACGAGTAACGTCTTTATCGTTTTTGCTCTTCTCCCTAGTCTCTTTAGGGGAAGAAACTAAACGTTTCTAGAGTGATCTAGTGTTTAGTCTCTTTCCAGCCACTGAATTATCTTTCATTAGATTTTTCTGTTACATTGTAATTCTGTTTTCGCAATTACTAACTTTTGAGAAAGGATAGAATTGCGTGTTTCAGGTACAAACCACTTAAAGTTTCGAGTTCAATGAAATAAGTGCAAACAGAAATCAAAGTGATAAGTGATTAGCAGTGTTGTGCGTGAGGGTACTTTTGTGCGCGCCAGTCGTCCTCCCAGTCCGGGACCTCTTGCAAGCTCCCAAGCCCAGGGGAGAAGCAATGTCGAAGGGCAGAAGGGTTCAGCAGGCCTTGATCGGCGCACAGAAGTATCCTCGGTGGTTGTGGGCGTGTCTTACCGAGACCGTCACTCCCACCCGCAGACGATTGAGCCCTTATTTTGCTCGTCTGCAGAAGAAATTTAGGGGAGAAAACGCTGGTCTCAGGTCTCAAGACCTTTTAAACGTAAAGTCCAGACCTATGCCAGACGTACGAAGTTAGAGTTCACAGTCATTGGGTTAGCTCTGACTCTCCTCAGTCAGTTGAATGCACTCCGCCTAAGAGGAGTAAGGTTCTGCCACAACAGAGCTCGACTGTTAAGGCTTTACCTCAGCCTACTGTAGTTTCTGCCGACCCCAAGTGGACTCTACTACAGTCCATGCAAGCTCTGCTTTCGGACTTGATGCGTGAGTGTCGGGCTGAGAGTGTTGCGCCTCCGCCTCCGCCTACACTCCCTCCGCCTACACTCCCTCCGCCTACACTCCCTCCGCCTATGCTCGCTCCGCCTGATCGCAGTACCACCTGCCAGGCGTACGATGTTGTGGACTCTACTACAGTCCATGCAAGCACAGCTTTCGGACTTGATGCGTGAGTGTCGGGCTGAGAGTGTTGCTCCTCCGCCTCCGCCTACACTCCCTCCGCCTACACTCGCTCCGCCTGATCGCAGTACCACCTGCCAGGCGTACGATGTTGTGGACTCTACTACAGTCCATGCAAGCACAGCTTTCGGACTTGATGCGTGAGTGTCGGGCTGAGAGTGTTGCTCCTCCGCCTCCGCCTACACTCCCTCCGCCTACACTCGCTCCGCCTGATCGCAGTACCACCTGCCAGGCGTACGATGTTGTGGACTCTACTACAGTCCATGCAAGCACAGCTTTCGGACTTGATGCGTGAGTGTCGGGCTGAGAGTGTTGCTCCTCCGCCTCCGCCTACACTCCCTCCGCCTACGCTCGCTCCGCCTGATCGCAGTACCACCTGCCAGGCGTACGATGTTGAGCCACGTGCTGAGTTTGCTGTTCCCAGTGGTGTTCAGCCTTAAGGCAACCTTTACAATGGGATCAGGAGGATTATACCTCTCTTCCTCCGCCTCCACTTGCTGCTCCACCAGTGATGCAACACTCGGTTGAGGTACAACAACCTCTCCCGTCCATGAGTCAGTCTCCTCAGCTCTCGCTGCAGCGAGCTCAACCCTCCACAAGGCAAGCACCACAACACCTTAGCCTTGCGCCTCAGGAGCCTCAGCTTGCGAGACATTTACCTTGTTCTGCGCAGCCTCTTCCTCATCGCGCTCCGCTCACACCACAGGAACTGGAACTTGCTACTCCGCTTCCGCCAACCGCTCAGCAAGCGCAACCCTTGGGTTCAACCACTCATGCTAGGAGTCAGCCTCCTCCACCCATGCGCCTTCCTTCTGCTTGTCTTTTATTCAGCCTTTGCAGACTGAGCCTCAGGTGTTCCCTCAACAGAGTCTTGAAGAGGAAACCACAACTATTGTTGTTCCAACTCGTTCTGACTCTGCTGTTCAGCATACCTCCATTTTCAAACCATGGCAAAAATATGAATCATGAGTTATGAATGTAAGGTAAACATTATGTTGATTTTTAAACCCCATGCAAGCATGCATAAAGCACTCTAGCACTGGTCATGGAATTTCTGAGAAATGTTTAACGCCATGCACACGCTCTGCTTTCCTTACAGCAGGCTCTGCTTACTACATGCTCAGCATACAGCATGCTCTGCATTCAGCATGCTCTGCATACAACATGCTCTGCATACAGCATGCTCTGCATTCAGCATGCTCTGCATACAACATGCTCTACATACAGCATGCTCTGCATACAGCATACTCTGCATACAGCATACTCTGCATACATCATGCTCTGCATACCTTACCGCATGCTTCTCAGTCACACATCTTGGGTTGTTGCCAACTCACTAGACTGTCAAGCAGTTTCATAACGTTGCCTTCTAGTCTGCTGCTTTTGCACCAGTGAACCCTCACTCAGAGAACTTAGCTTTTCTAGGATAAGGTCCCTGTAGATGAGAAAGTTCTTTTCTCCCTCCTTCTGATATTCCCTTGAGGACTCTGTCATTTGGAGGGAGCCTTTAGCTGCATAACCTCTTATGGACTTTTATTTAAGCATAACATGCTTCCAGGGAAGGTTATGGTTCCACTTCAGTCGCTAATCCCGTCTGTTACCACACCTGCTCCCATAGACCTTGAGCTGTGTTGCATGACATGCAGTCCAAGCTTAGTCCTTGTTAGAGGAATTTTTGTTTACGGAGTCAATGTGTCACGGGGAAGACGTTCAACAACCAACAGAAGTGACTTATTGTGACGCAGTGCGGCAACCTCAGCAACCCGTTAAGGAGTTGTCTGTACGACCCAGACAGTCTAGACAGATTCGGGTTGTCACTGTACTTCCTCGCTTGCCCATGATTGACAGTTCACAGACTGTGCAGCAGTATCATGATCTTGTGTCCGGCTCCGTCAGACGACTGGCTTTTAAGAGCTCCCACAAGTCGTCGCTGTCTGGAGATTTTCAAATGGACTATGGATCTGACCAAGGAACTGGACCTCCTGGTCAATTTTGAGGAGTCTCAGCTCGTTCCATCCCAGACCATTGTCTCCTTGGGTATGGATCTTCAGACTCGAGCTTTTCGGACTTTTCCGTCGGCCCCAAGGATCTTCCAAGCCCTAGAATGCATCCAGAGCATGCTGAGAAGGAACCGATGCTCAGTCAGGTAGTGGATGAGTCTAACAGGGACACTTTCATCGCTGGCCCTGTTCATCGTGTTAGGGAGACTCCACCTCCCCTCCCTTCAGTATCATCTAGCTGCTCACTGGATAAAGGACATGACGCTAGAGACGGTCTCAGTTCCTGTTTCCGAAGAGAGGAGGTCTTCTCTCGCGTGGTGTAAGAACAGCTTTCTTCTCAAGGAAGGCTACCTTTGGCTGTTCAGAAACACGACCGCCGTCTCCTCTCGGACGCATCAGACACGGGCTGGGGTGCGACTTTGGACGGACAAGAATGCTCGGGAACATGGAATCAGGAGCAAAGGACACTTCACATCATTTGCAAGAAGTTGTTGGCGGTTATTCTGGCCTTGATAAACTTCAAGTCCCTCCAGCTTAACAAAGTGGTGGAGGTGGACTCTGACAACACCACAGCCCTGGCTTACATCTTCAAGCAGGGAGGGACTCTTTCGTGGAAGTTGTTCTAGATCGCAAGGGACCTACTCATCTGGTCTTTAGATCGAAAGCTAACTGGTAACGAGGTTCATTCAGGGCGGTATGAATGTCACGGCAGATCACCTCAGACGGAAGGGTCAGGTCATCCCCACAGAGTGGACCCTTCTCAAGAATGTTTGCAACAGACTTTGGGCCCTGTGGGGTCAGCCAACCATAGATCTGTTCACTACCTCGATAACCTAGAGACTCCTGTTGTATTGTTCTCCGATTCCAGACCCAGCAGTAGTTCACGTGGATGCTTTTCTGCTGGATTGGTTCCATCTCGACCTGTATGCATTCCCGCCGTTCAAGATTGTCAACAGAGTACTTCAGAAGTTCTCCTCTCACTAAGGGACACGGCTGACGTTGGTTGGCTCCGCTCTGGTCCGCGAGAGAATGGTTCTTAGAGGTACTGCAATGGCTGGTCGACATTCCCAGGACTCTTCCTCTAGGAGTGAACCTTCTAAGTCTACCTCACGTAAAGAAGGTACACCCAATCCTCCACGCTCTTCGTCTGACTGCCTTCAGACTTTCGAAAGACTCTCAAGAGCTAGGGGCTTTTCGAAGGAGGCAGCCAGAGCGATTGTCAAAGCAAGGAGAACATCCACTCTCAGAATCTATCAGTCTCAAGGGGAAGTCTTCCGTAGCTGGTACAAGACCAATGCAGTTTCCTCAACCAGTACCACTGTAACCCAGATTGCTGACTTCCTGTTATATCTAAGGAAAGTAAGATCCCTTTCAGCTCCTACGATCAAGGGTTACAGAAGTATGTTGGCAGCGGTTTTCCGCCACAGAGGCTTGGATCTTTCCACCAACAAAGATCTACAGGACCTCCCTAGGTCTTTTGAGACCTCAAAGGAACGTCGGTTGTCCACTCCAGGCTGGAATCTAGACGTGGTCCTAAGGTTCCTTATGTCATCAAGATTTGAACCTCTCCAATCAGCCTCTTTTTAGGACCTCACATTAAAAACTCTTTTCCTCGTGTGCTTGACAACAGCTAAAAGAGTAAGTGAGATCCACGCCTTCAGCAGGATCATTGTTTTCACATCTGAAACGGCTACATGTTCCTTGCAGCTCGGTTTTTGCTAAACGAGCTTCCTTCACGTCCTTGGCCTAAGTCGTTCGAGATCCCAAGCCTGTCCAACTTGGTGGGGAATGATCTGAAAAGAGTACTTTGCCCAGTTAGAGCTCTTAGGTACTATCTAAAAAGGTCTTAACCTTTACAAGGACAATCAGAAGCCTTATAGTGTGCTATCAAGAAACCTTCTTTTCCAAGTTCTAAGAACTCAGTTTCTTACTATTCAGGCTTCTGATTAGAGAAACACATTCTCGTCTGAAGGAAGAAGACCTTGCTTTGCTGAAGGTAAGGACACATGAAGTGGGAGCTGTGGCTACTTCAGTGGCCTTCAAACAGAACCATTCTCTGCAGAGTGTTATGGATGCAACCTATTGGAGAAGCAAGTCAGTGTTCGCATCATTCTATCTCAAAGATGTCCAGTCTCTTTACGAGTACTGCTACACCCTGGGACCATTCGTAGCAACGAATGCAGTAGTAGGCGAGGGCTCAGCCACTACATTTCCATAATCCCATAACCTTTTAACCTTTCTCTTGAATACTTTTTATGGGTTGTACGGTCGGCTAAGAAGCCTTCCACATCCTTGTTGATTTGGCGGGTGGTCAATTCTTTCTTGAGAAGCGCCGAGGTTAAAGGTTGTGATGAGGTCCTTTAGTATGGGTTGCAGCCCTGTATACTTTAGCACCTTTGAGTTGATTCAGCCTCCCAAGAGGAACGCTGCGCTCAGTAAGGAAGACGATCTTATTAAAAGCAGAGTAACGGTTCAAGTCGACTTCCTTACCAGGTACTTATTATTTCATTGTTATTGTGGATAACTGATTATATGAAATACGGGATACTTAGCTATCCTTTAGTCTTGTACACTGGTTTTTCACCCACCCCCCTGGGTGTGAATCAGCTACATGATTATCGGGTAAGTTTAATATTGAAAAATGTTATTTTTATTAGTAAAATAAATTTTTGAATATACTTACCCGATAATCATGATTTAATCGACCCTCCCTTCCTCCCCATAGAGAACCAGTGGACCGAGGAATAATTGAGGAGGTGTCAACAAGAAGTACTTGAGTACCTGGCCACAGGTGGCGCTGGTAAATACACCCCCTTCTAGTATTGTGATAGCTGGCGTATCCCTCCATAGAATTCTGTCGGGCAACGGAGTTGACAGCTACATGATTATCGGGTAAGTATATTCAAAAATTTATTTTACTAATAAAAATAACATATTTCAGCTTTTTCTCTGTGGGGAACACTTCCCTTTGTAGGATCAGTGGTTCTCACTACTGTATTAGTGAATATTCTTAGCTGATTTAAATAATTGTAATTCTGGTTTTTTATTACAGTTACTCCGCTTCCCCTTCTCCCGTGGAAGTTGACTGGGGAAGGGAGAGCGCAATACTTATTTTTATGTTGTTCCCTTGGGATCCTCAGCAGAGTTCCTCCCTAGGGTATTTTCTGTTAAATAATTAATTCTATTTTTTTTTTCCCCAGTTAGCTATGAAGTTTTCTTCGTTCGACTAAGAGTGACGATGAAGCAGAACTGTTCTGTTAATGCCTGGGGAATCTGCTGTCACTGCCATTCCTCAGAGGACGTCGTCATGGGCGTCATCCCTTCTCTTAGAAGTACGCCCGTGACAACATGACCAGCACTTCAGATCATCTTAGAACGCTAACCAGGAGGCTCAGGGATTGGACAACTTTCCCTTCCTAGGGAAATTTCTCTCCCGAGGTGTGAGGTTGTTTCTCCCTTCAGCGGGAAAACTTCCCACATCTTAATAAATTCATTGTCTCCTACTGCTGTTGCTGCCTTCGCCCAGACTACTCTCCCCCCTTGCTGAGTCTCTCTTCCTTCAGGGGCGGAGCACAGTTTTAGGTAAGTCTCTCCTACGAAGTGTTCACCTCTCTCGTTTGCGAGAGAGGCCACTCAGAGAGACTCCTCTTCGGAGGATCGCTACTGTTGAAGGTCGGCTTGCTGATCCACCGGCCCTCATGGGCATCATCCCTTCTCTCAGAAGTACGCCCTTGGCAACACCTGATCAGCACTTCATCTTTGAGGAAGAACTGCCTGCATCTTAATTACTTCACAGACTCCGACTGCTGTTGCTGTCTTCGCCTAGATGACACTCCCCCCTTGCTGAGTCTCTCTTCCTTCGGGGGCGAAGCATAGTCTTAGGCAAGTGTCTCCTGAAGTGATCATCTCTCTCACGACAGGGGCCACTCATAGAGACTCCTCTTCGGAGGATCGCTACTGACAAGGTCAGCTTGCTGGTCCACCGGCCCTCATGGGTGTCATCAGTTCCTGATTGTCCTACCAGCAGACCTACCAGAGTAACCTTGCCCTGCAGCTTAGTCCGTGGACTTCGGTCCTGGACTCTTCTATGGACCTTTCACGGTTACCATCAATGGATGTTTGCCCTTCCAAAGGGCTCATCCCAGTTTCTGGTCGTCCTGCCAGCTGACCTGCTGACCTACCAGTGCTACAGTTAGTCCTTGGACTTCGTCCAGGACTCTTCTTTGGATCGTTCCTGCATCTGCTCGCCAGCTCTCTCTCCTGCACCTGCGCGCTAGTGCTTTCCTGCACGCCCGCGCTCATGCGTGCCAGCGTTATCATGCGCACCATTGCTTCCGCGAGTGCGCCAACAGTTCTGTGTGCGCGCACCCGAAGTCTTTCGCGCGCGCGCAGTCTCCCGCTCACGCGTGCCAATGGTCTCCCACTCGCGCGCAGCAATGGTCTCCCGCTCGCGCGCGTGAATGTTCTCCTGCTCGCGCACGCCAATGGTCTCCCACTCGCATGCGACAATGGTCTCTCGCTCGCGTGCGACAATGGTCTCCCGCTCGCGCGCGACAATGGTCTCCCGCTCGCGCGCGCCTATGGTCTCCCGCTCGCGCGCGCCAATGGTCTCCCGCTCGCGCGCGCCAATGGTCTCCCGCTCGCGCGCGCCAATGGTCTCCCGCTCGCGCGCGCCAATGGTCTCCCGCTCGCGCGCCCCAGTAGTCTTCCGCTCGCGTGCCCCAGTAGTCTTCCGCTCACGCGCGCCAGTAGTCTTCCGCTCGCGCGCGCCAATAGTCTTCCGCTCGCGCGCGCCAATAGTCTTCCGCTCGCGCGTGCCATGCAATCCCGTGCCCATGCACCCGCCCTTGTGCAACCAGTCACCCGCTTCGGCGCATTCCAGGGAGACTGCACAAAACTACACAGTGCCTTACTGCGCGCCAGCGCCTGCCTGCGCTCTCATATCCAGCACCCTCCTGCTCACTTGTGCTTGCCAATGCGCCAACTCCTCACAAAGAGCCAGCGCTTGCCTGTTCTCACTTTCCTGCGCCCTCCTGCGCAGTTGCGGTCTCAGATACAATGCGCCAGCTTTTGCCAAAGAGCCAGTGCTTGCAGATCCAATGCGCCAGCTCTTGCCAAAGAGCCAGCGCTCACCTGTGCACCAGCGCTTGCCTGCTCTCCAGCGCTCTTCTGCACTTCAATGAAACTGAGCACCAGCATCATCCTGTGTGCCATTGCTCCAGTACTCTCCTACACACTCGCTCAATAGGTCACCATTGCCCCATTCCTCTCCCTGCAAACGCATAACATGGCCGCCGTGAAAAGAGGAAAGAGGCTTCACAGAAGGATTCAAGATCCCGAAGATTCAATCTTCCAAGGGGAATCGAAACGGGGAATCCTTGGTCCCTGTCTCTTCTGAAGTTTCTATTTTCCTTGACAGACCACAGTCAGCAAACAAGAAAGCATCAACAGACTGATGTCTAGATCACTGTTTGCTGATGGCTAGTTTATGGTTTGCTGATCGCTAGCTCGCCGATCACCCGATCGCCAATTGCTAGCTCAGCTCTGATCATTGACCTCTAGTCCCTCCAATGACTAACGATCTCCGATGGCTAGCATTCCAATCACCGATTGTTAGTCAATAACCAATCATCAGCTTGCTGATCTCTGACCAACCAGGAGGGACCATAGTCACCTTGCTGATCTCTAGCTCACCGTTCACTGGTCTGTGATCAATCGATGATCATCAATGGCTTACCATCACCAACTGACTATTGTTAATCCATTCTGCTGTCTCTCAGGGCTCTCAAAGCAGATTACCAACTCATTTATTGCCAACCTACCTTGGCTGACTGACCAGACAGCCTTCATCTGCCTGTCAGTTACCATCTTCGGCTCAGACCGCCGATTCACCGATCATCGGCAATTCACCAGCAGTTCATGACTCGGACTTACTAGTCAACTTTTGCCCGTAGTTTCCTAGATCAGAAGGTATACAACACACTTCTCACTACTGGCTGTTCGCCATCACTCTAAAGTGATCAGTAAACGATCGACAACCCTCACCAGCGGCTTGTCGACAGGGGACTACTTTCGAGCACTCTCCAACTGCACAGTAACCACGATACCCAACCGTTAACCATTGATTAACATAAGCCAGATTGATTCTATTCTAAGGAATAGCATTAATCCCATCAGGGCGCATGGTAGGGTTAAGCATTGTCTTCCTTCTGTTAGTTAAAGGAATTCTCTCTCAGGGAAGAATCCTTACACAGGGCATCGCATCTGATCCTTTACGCCACGAATCAAGACCCCAGTGTCAATAGTCTCCCATGCAAAAGGATCCGCAAGGAGCTGTCCCTTTGGGTTGATGTCCACACCATTTTGGAGTTTGAACAAGGGCTAAGACCTCAGGTCTTCATTTGCACACTGCATACTTCCAGGCCCAAACCATCCATCTAGGAAGGTTGGAAGATTGTCTAGACAAACAAGAAACATCAGTTCAGGGCACTGTGCTTCGGTCTTTCCACTACACCCATCCTGGTCTCACAGGATTGGCTTCTGTCTCCTCCGTTTTGGGACGACTGACTGACCTTAGCAGACTCAGTGGCAACCTTGCATTAGCACTGGAACTTCTGAAGTTTTTTTTACCAAGATCCAGTGATCAAGGTAAACCTGTGGAAGTCTTCCCTGCTTCCCTCCCAGGAGACTGGTGTATCTGGGAATGATTCTTGACACCAATCTCCACAAACTTTCTCAAAACGAGAAGAACTCTGATCCCAGAGTGACTTGAGTCTAATTGGAATCAGGCCCTCGATTCCCCAGACATTCTGACCCCCATGGGATTAGAAGTTTGGACGAACCTCAAGGGGTGGGTGTCAGTCGAGAATCTACAGAGTGGTTTAATCTTCTCATCCTTCCCCACCCCTCGGACTTGATGCTGTGCTTAGAACACATCAAAAGAAGAGAGGAGGGACCATAGTGCTGCACCACACAACCTCAGCCCTCTGGACAGAGTCCAAAAGTACCTCCACTTAAATCTCTTAAGAGATGAAGGCCAACTTTCCGGTCCTTCAGCAGCCTCATTGGTTCCTAACAGACCACTTGGTGATGTGATGGGCAACAATACCACACACCACATAGAGGCTCACATCGGTAAGCAAGAAGGAACTTGCTCGTAGCCTCTTCCCATCTAACAGTATACAGGTAAACACTAATAAGGGTCAAAGTCCATTCGGTGCCACCATCAGCCCGCTTCATTCCAGACTATAGGAATGTGCTTGCCGACAATCTTTGCACAGCATCTCAGATAAGGTATACCGAATGGTCTTTGGATCACTTTGTAGCTGACTTGACTTTACGGAGTCCTCCAACTAGGGATCTGTTTGCAACGCTCCTGAACCTAGACCCCAAGGCTCAACAGGCCAACAACAGTGGGTACAACAATGTCGTTTACGTCTCGTCCCTGTTTTGTCTGGAGAAGGGCACCCAAGAAGGCTAGAACATCGGTCAGCCTCTCAAGGACTCTCCTAGCTCCTATGGCATTACGCAGAACGGTTTCCAAACCTTTTGCAGCTCCTGATAAGTCTCCAAGAGAACCCTCTTCACATCACAGACAACCCACTTCGACACCTACCATAAGCTATAGCTTTGTTATGATTGTATGCCTGTAGACTACCCAGTACCTCCTCTCCCACAGAGGCTTTTTGCAATAAGTTGCAAAAAGCTTGTCTAGATATTTGAGGAATTCCTCAGCATCAGTCCACCAGGCAGTATAACGTCTTACGTGGCTGGTGTCATGTGAAAGTGTGTGTCTCCACTCGATACCTCTATTCCATCAATAGCGGAATCCTCGAGTATATGCAAGAGGGAAAGACCCCTATTCAGTTTCTACAGGTAATGATGATCACTCAACCTTGATCCTTCACCTTCAAACTGAAAGGAAGGAACATCCTCTCATCGTTAGACCTTTCCTAACTCATACAGACTTACAACTTTTCCTTTCTCCAGTTGGAATTGATACCTTCCTTTCGGAACATGGTTCAAATTCTCCGGTCTCTAAAGAGACCTCCTTATGTTCCACTTCACCAGGCAACAAATTTTCACCTGGTTTAAGAAGACAATGTTCTTACACACACTGACAGCAGCCATACAAGTCGAGGAACTTCATTGTCTCTCTTTCGATATCGCCCATTAATGAGAAGGGCGAAAGGCTATGTTCAGCTTCATCCCCGAGTATGTCGTCAGACACAGTCTCCAGAAGTGACGGGACCTACACAAGTCTCCACTCGGTAATAGACGATCCAGATCATTACTGTACCCATGGCAAGGTATGAGACACTATCTTAAGAGAATGGCAACAGCCCACCTGGGTCCCTTCTCATGTCATCATTGGGAGGGACTAAAGGAGGATCACCAAAACGTTATCTCAACATGATGACTCACAATATCAGGGGTATAGCTATGCCCCTGGTCCTTCTAAGCAGATTACTCTGTGACGCAGGTTTTACAAGAAAGGATGTGAATGCTCCAGGTGACTTTCACAACCTTTCTCCTGCAAGACGTGACCCACAGGAACTCTATACGATCTCTTATCGGTCCGGTGGTGGCTGCACAACAGCTGATTGTATACTGCAAGTTCCTTATTAGACAAGTAGCATAAGGTTGAGGGCACTGTTACCTGGTTTTAGTCTGCATGAATGAAAAGATTTGACTGGCTCTTATTCTTTTCTTCATCCTACCCTCTCCCGGGGAAAGCAGCATCCTGGGTTCTCTGCATAAGCTGACCTCAAACCACTGCAGGTAAACCATGCTCCCTTGTGTACCTAGTATTAAGCTAATACTGTTGCGTCCCCATACCCTGGTGAGGTGGTATTGGGAAAGTCTTGGTTACATCAGTTTTTTCATCCATACACTCGGAATAATTTTACCTATACAGTCACACTTCTGCATTGTCTCGACACACAGCTTGCATAGCAAGGTTTTAGCGAGGGCAAGGACTCTTTATTTTTGAGTACTAATATACTCGGATAAGGAGCCCCGGGTAAAGCCAAAAGCCAGATTGGCAGGGACGTCCACCCTTCCTAATGGGTGAGTCACTCCTAATAAATAGCGTGGTTTGTTTTCCAGTTATGGAACAAATGACAAATTTTGAGATAATTTGTATTTTTCCTAACTATACAAACCATAGCTATTTATACAAACTTGCCCGCCAGCCCTATTCCCCTTGAAGGCCTACCTCCAAGCAAAGTGAGCTAAATCACAGGTGTGTGAACGGGAGTAGTAGCAAGCTACCCCCCCTACCCCCCGCTAACTAACGGTGTGGGTAGTTAACCCTTGCTAAATTTTAATGGCACATCATTTCAGCTCTGCCAAAAGTATAACCCCTAATGAATAGCTAAGGTTTGTATAGTTAGGAAAAATACAAATTATCTACGAATTTGTCATTTTATGTATTTCTGACCATGTTTATTGGGCCAAACCACCCATTCAAGATTTTTTGGACCCCCTTGATAAAGACAATTATGGGGGATACCAGTGGAAAACTTGCCTTTTATGGTTGAAGAAATTCCAAAAAAGAGTGATTTGTAGCAATAATAATGGTCAGAAATGCTATTTAAACACAACATAAACAGCTGGAAAAATATATGGTTCATATATGTGGATGAAAGTTTAAGTATAACAATTCTTTATGATTCAGTTCACGTTCTTCTAACTGTTTTTGCTCCACCATGGCTCGCTTCGCTCGCAAATAAACATTATCACACTGCTCCTATATTCTGGCATGCGGTATATAGATATGCTACACATGCTATACTTTCAAATGAGAAAAAATAGCTTTAGGCTACATTGACGGACATTGAGACGTCTTTTTGCGATGGTACTGAAGTTGACTTTGAAGTTGAGGGCGTAAAGAAATGGCTTTTGTAGAACAACATTTGGGAACTTGTGCATAAACATTTGGAAGTCTGTAATTGGTTAAAAAAGCCAGGTAATGATTGTCATACAAAGAAACAAAATAGCTTGTGAAAGTGAATGCAAGCAACTCATGCGCAATGCCACTAACTCCCCATCAGTCTCCCAAATGTAAACAAACAATGGAGTTAGAGTGAGAAATACTTCACATTTTAATCGATTGATATGTAATTTATTTTTCCCCAGCCAAACATATAGAGAAAAATGCCAAAATAGCCAGGACACTTCTATTTCTTATAGTGAATTCCAGTTTCGCATGTAATTAAAGTATCATATATTAACCAAATTAACATTACATCACTACTCCTATGTTCTGGCAAGTGGTATATGATGTGCTGCACACGAAAGCCCAGTGAGTCATTATTTCAGCTACCTTTTTATTTCACATGAACAACAAATGCTACTGTATACAAGTACTGTACTGTATACTGAATGAAGAGAATTTTCAACACCGAAATAGATGAAATTACACAAAATTACTGTTCCTTTTGTAGTCGATCTTACATTAGCTTCACAACACATTTGCTCAAGAAATAAATATTCTTTGAGCATATTCAACCACTAGTTCAATACCAACACTAAACAAATAATGATCAAATTTGCCGTAACCATCTTGCACTGCAAACAATGTGTAGGAATTGAGTCTTTGTCCATATTAACATCATAAGGGCCAGCCACTACCTCTGCCATAGCTACAGTAAATAAAAATTCTGGTTTTTCCTTCATTATTCGAAGTATCCAGTCAAACAAAAATACCAGCGGATTTTGAGTTAACTTTATTACTCCTCTGAATTCCTAGTAAAACTTGGTTTTTGTCTGAAGTCTTGCGTAATTGGTTATGAAACCATTACGTCATGATGGTGTTTACAACTCTCAGCCAGTAATCTGTAATTGGAACTGCTTGTGTCTGTGTAAGAAAGTGAGTTAAAGGGCTCATTAAAAGTAAACATTGCCGTAGAGGAAACGTCTCTTACGACTTGGGAACTATTTGAGGTAAAAACTAAGCGGGTTTATTTAATTCCACTTTGTTCAATGTCTCATATAATGGTTATGCTTTTTATATAGCTTTTCACTTTTTTTTTTAATGTACAGTAATTGATTACTTTTAAACATCTGACTTACCTGGTAGTTATATATATAGCTTAGTCCCTGACATCACGGCAGAAATTTCAAAACTCGCGGCAATCGCCGATTGGGTAGCTAGGTATACCACCAGTGCGCCCTCTACCCAGGTACCTGGAACCATTCCAACTACTCCTTCAGGTCTTACCTGCCGCCGTACCGGTGACATCATTGGAATTTCGCTCGCTTTGGCCTGTGTTTTTTGTAGTTAATTTGGTGAAGTACACTTTGGCTTTGGCTTTAGCTCTTTTTTTTTTTTTTTTTTTTTTTTTTTTTTCTTCTAAATTTTGTTTGTAAGCTTAAAAGAGATAGGCTCAGGAGTTTTTCTCCCCTACTATAAAAACTAACGAACCAACTCTTAAAGACATGATAGTGGAAGGAAATCATTCCACCAGAACTATGACGTCACAAGTCGTGATGTAAACTCTACGAAGAATGACTTGCAAAATATGTAAATTCATTTCTTTTTCTTGCAAGGAATGAAAAGAAAATATTAACTTACAAAGCAAAAGTATTTAATTTTTATAATGTAAAAGGAAATATATTATTTTTTAAGAAAATATTTGTCTTAGTAGTATACTTTCTTCAGATAATCATCGATCTATTATCAGAGATTAAATAAAACTTGTGTACAGTCAAATTTACGCTACGTAGTACTCATGACCTCATGACGATCGATACTGTCCCACAAAATACTTTGTATCATTATTTAATATTTCGATATTGGGAATACTAATATTAATCATTAGCCTATTGGATTCTCATTCAAGCCCTTGGCGAAACAATAGACTCTCGCAGCGGGCAGGTCTAAATTATGGTCTGATGTGAAAATTAAAAAGTGCAAGTTTCAGTGCTAAAATCAGTGCAGTGGAGGGTGCGGCTGCTCGGACCTGTCATTCTCCTAGCCCTGGACCTTTTCCAAGTTCCCCAACCCTTGGGGGAAGGAATGTCGCCAGGCGAAGGGAGGCGAGAGGCGTTAGCCCCCGAGCAGTCGTCCCCTCGAGCGTACCTGTTGATGCTTCGCAGGACGCTCGCCTTTGCCATGGGAAAGGCGAGGTAAAAGTGTTATCTTCGCCGTCGGATGACGCAGCTCACAGACGGGGCTGGCTTCTTTCGTATATCCCTTCCTGCGTCAAGATTCTAAATGCCATGACGCCAAGCGTCAGAAAGCCAAGCGCCAAGAGGGTCATGACGCCGAGCGTCAAGGAGTTGGACTACATCATGCCAAGCGTCGAGTAGTTGGAAGTCATGACGCCGAGTGTCAAGAAGTTGGACGTCGTGATGCCGAGTGTCAGAACCTTGGAAGGCATGACGCTGAGCATCGAGAAGTTGGACGTCGTGACGCCGAGCGTTGGAACCTTGGAAGTCATGACGCCGAGCATCGAGAACTTGGACGTCGTAACGCCGAGCGTCGGAGCCTTGGACATCAAGCTTCTAACGCTGCTGTAAGAGTTAGACATGATGTTGACCCGTATAGATTATTCGAAATTAGTGTGAATCATGCAATAGGAGGAAGAACTTTTTGTTATGCTGCACCGAGACTCTTCAACGACCTTCCACTTGATGTCAAGAATAACAAAAATGTGGCAGCTTTCACAAGAAACCTGAAGCCTTATCTCTTTGGAAAGTGTTATAATAGTGATCTGAAAACCATTAAGCCTGAATACTAATGCTAGCGAATAACTGTAAAGATACAGAGCAAAATATAAACTGGAAAGAAATTATATTCACACATCAAGGCTCGCCTGAACAGACTCTGTGTCTGATGGTGGGCGAGAAATAAACCCCTAAAAGTAAAAGTAAGTCATGAAGCCGAGCGTCAAAAGCGCGGACTTCATGGCTCGGAGCGTCATGTTTTTGGACACCGTGACGCCAGGCGTCAAGATTTTGGATGTCATGACTCCAGGAGTCACGAAAAGACGCTCGGGAAATCTTCAAAGGAGTCTCATATTACGAAGATGGTTTTGTCTCGTTCATCCAAGAGAGCCTTAAATGTTTTGGGAGACTGGATGCAATCTAAGAAAGACCAGGGGAAAAACAATTTTCTCGTTTTTTCCTCCGGCCAGATTAGCATCCAGGTCGAGTATTAGGTACGAAGCTCTCAGCCTGGGAGTCCCTGCCTCTGCCCAAGGGGACTGCTCGAGTCTGGTGAACGCCCCTCGTCGGACGGCCATGTAAAGGACTTACGTCTTTTGGTCAACTTCTGAATTGGACCACCTGCTCAAAGGCATTTTCAGAGCCTTCGAAGTTTTTAATTTCCTCGATTGATTTCTGGGAGTCTTGGGGAAAAGGATGGATTCTTTGAAGGATTTTGACACAGGTCTCGTCCATATTATGTCATGTATGGGCAAGGCGTTGAGAGATGGGCCAATGAGTTAGCGGCACTTTTCTCAGCAGGTGTCCTTAAGAAAAAGGGCCCAAATGTGCGCTTTTCTGACGAATGGGGTTATGCCCATGCAGAAATCTGAGCTGCTTTATGCACCTCTTTCTTCGCTCCTTTTCCTGCAAGATCTGTTGAGAGAAGTCTCTTCCGCGTTAGCCCAAAAGGGTATACTGGTCTTAATGTCCAAAACAGCTAGGAAGGTTCTACCTACATCATTCTCAAGCCACAAACCTAAAGAGGAAACACCATCTCATCAGTTTTCACAGCCCTTTCGAAGGAAAATTTTCAGCAGAGATAGTACCAGACCCGAGGGAAGGAGAGCGAAGAAGAGAGGCTCGAGACCAGGGCGAAGCAGGGTCTGACTGCTTTTGCCTTCAGACAGCAGTAGGAGCCAGGCTAACCAACTTCTGGCTAGTGTGGGAGAGGAGAGGAGCAGACCTTTTGTTCGCTCAGTTGCTCAAGGAGGGATACAAAATCCCTTTCATTGGAAAACCTCCTTTAGTAGTGACTCCCACAGATCTCTCGGCCAGATAGAGGGAGGAATCAAAGATACATGCGATGCAACATCAAATGTGGTCTTATTAGAGAAGGAGGCAATGGAGAGGGTGCAAGATTTACGGTCACCAGGATTTTACAACCGCTTGTTCCTGGTTCCCAAGAACTCGTGGGGGATGGAGACCAGTCCTAGATGTAAGTGCACTCAACGTCTTCGTTCAGAAGACGAAGTTCACTATGGAGACAACGAAATCAGTCCTAGCAGTAGTCAGAAAGGAGGACTGGATGGTCTCTTTAGACCTCCAGGATGCTTATTTTTACATTCCCATCCATCCAAAGTTCAGGAAATTCCTAAGGTTCATGTACAAGGAGGAAGTTTTCCAGTTTCGGGCTCTTTGTTTCGGCCTAAGCACCACGCCTCAAATCTTTAAGAAGTTAATGTCAAATGTAGCGGGAATGCTGCATTCAAGAGGTATCGGAGCCCCTCTGTATCTGGACGACTGGCTACTCGGAGCTCATTCCTACAACCGCTGTCTGGAGGATCTGCAGATGACGTTGAAGTTATCAGAAGAACTGGGTCTTCTGGTAAACAGAGACAAGTTTCAACTGACTCCATCCCAAGAGATTCTGTATTTGAGGATGGAGATTTGGAGTCGAGTTTTTCGGGCTTTTCCGTCTGCCTCAAGGACGGAACAAGCCCTGGTGAAGCTTCAATGCTTTCTAGAGAAGCAAAAGTGTTCTGTGAGGGATTGGATGAGTCTTCTGGGAACCCTTTCCTCGTTGGAGCAGTTTGTCTCCCTGGGAAGACTGAATCTTCCCCCTCTTCAGTTCCACCTCAATCTACATTGGGACAAGGGAAAGGAGCTGGAGACAAATGTATCCCCATTTCAGAATACACAAAGCGATGCCTTCAGTGCAGGAACAACCCCATCAAACTGCAAGAGGGTCTTTCTCTGGAACAGAGGAACCCAGACCTTATGTTGTGTTCCGACGCCTCGGACTCGGTGTGGGGAGCAACACTGGGAAAGTTGGAGATCTCGAGTTCCTGGACAAAAGATCAGGAGATCCTCCACATAAACCAGAAGGAACTGTTGGCAGTCCTGTTAGCCCTCAAAGGCTTCGAAGGGTCAGTCATGAACAGAGTGGTACAGGTCAACTCGGACAACACTACAGCATTGGCCTACATAGCCAAGCAAGGCGGAACCCACTCGAGGTCTCTTTACGAGACTGCGAGAGAACTCCTTTATTGGGCAAGAGAAAAGAATGTAACCCTAGTAACAAGATTCATTCAAGGGGAAAGAAACGTGATAGCAGACAGTCTCAGCAGAAGAGGTCAAGTCCTGTCTACAGTGGACGCTTCATCAGGAAGTCTGCAAGAACCTATGGCGGACTTGTGGTCATCCTTGTATAGACCTGTTTGCAACCACGAAGACGAAAAGACTGGAGACTTACTGTTCCCCAATGCAAGATCCCGAAGCAGTTCACATCAGTGCTTTCCTTATGGACTGGTCCCACCTGGACGTGTACGCGTTTCTTCCGGTCAAGATTGTGCACAAAGTAATGCAAAAATTTGTGTCTCACGAGGAAACCAGAATGACTCTAGTGGCCCCCTTTTGGCCCACAAGAGAGTGGTTCACAGAAGTACTGGAATGGATGGTGGACACACCGAGAAGCCTCCCATTGAGAGTAGATCTACTCAAACAACCCCACTTAGAAAGGTACCATTAAAACCTCCAAGCTCTACATCTAACTGCCTTCAGACTATCGAAAAACTCATGAGAGCTAGAGGATTTTCGAAGGAGGCAGCTAGGGCGATTGCGAGAGCAAGGAGGTCTTCCACCATCAAGGTTTACCAATCCAAGTGGGAGGTTTTTAGAGAATGGTGCAGTCAACTCTGTTTCCTCTTCCAGTACCTCTTTGACTCAGATTGCTGACTTCCTTCTATACCCTAGAAGGAAACGTAATTTTTCGACCTCAGCCATCAAGGGTTACAGGAGCATGTTAGCGGGCGTCTTCAGGCATAGGAATTTGGACCTGTCCAATAACAAAGATATCTAGGACCCTCTCAAATCCTTTGAAACGACTAAGGAACGACATCAGGAATCACCAGGGTGGAGTCTGGACATAGTCTTGAAGTTCCTTATGAGTAACAGGTTTGAGCCTTTACATTCAGCCTCGTTTAAGGACCTCACCATAAAGACTCTCTTTTTGGTCAGTTTGGCGACAGCAAAAAGGGTCAGTGAGATTCATGCCTTCAACAAAAATATAGGTTTTAGAGATAGCAAGGCTATCTGCTCCTTACAGCTAGGCTTTCTTGCTAAGAACGAACGCCCTTCACAACCCTGGCCTAAGGCTTTTGAAATTCCAAACCTTTCGGATTTGGTTGGAGAGGAATCAGAGAAGGTCCTGTGTCCAGTAAGAGCCCTGAAGTTCTACCTTTGCAAAGTTCTTTGGTGCTCAGTCAAGAAACCTTCGTTACGGATGTCTAAGAATGCACTATCCTACTTCATCAGGCTCTTAATAAGGGAGGCTAATTCACATTGTAGTGAGGCAGACCTCAAGCTTCTGAAGGTCAAGGCACATGAAGTTAGAGCTGTGGCAACTTCTGTAGCCTTAAAGCAGAATAGGTCTTTGCAAAGCATTATGTACACAACATTCTGAAGGAGTAAATCTGTGTTTGCCTCACACAATTTGAAACGTGTCCAGACTCTTTATGAGGACTGCTACACCCTGGGACCATTCGTAGCAGCGAGTGCAGTCGTGGGGGAAGGATCTACCACTACATTACTGTAACCCAATACCCTTTTCTTCTCTTGGAACTATTGTATTTTTATGGTTGTTGGTGGAGATTGGATGCAGTCTTCCACAATCATTGATTTTAGTCAGGTGGTCAGTTTGTTCCTTGGGATCGCCCGGAACAAGGGTATTGGAGGAGGTCCTGTCACATAGAGGTTATACACCGGTTTGACAGCTCCTAGAGGTCTTCAGCCCCCTGGGTGGATCGCTAGATCTCATAAGGAAAGCGGACATAATGAGGCAGGAATTCATTGAAGTCAGCTTCCTTAACAGGTACGAACCCTTAAGCTTGTTTATTAACTCTTAGGTAAATTCCAACAATGTTGGCTGTCTCTGACCCTCCACCAAAGGTGTCAATCAGCTATATATATAACTACCAGGTAAGTCTGATGTTTAAAAATGATATTTTCATAATAAAATGAATTTTTGAACATACTTACCTGGTAGTTATATATAATTTAATGCCCACCCTCCTCCCCTCTAGAGACCTAAGGGCATGAAAGATCTGAGGAATAGTTGGAATGGTTCCAGGTACCTGGGTAGAGGGCGCACTGGTGGTACACCTGGCTACCCAATCGGCGATTTCAACGAGTTTTGAAATTTCTGCCGTGACATCAGGGACTAAGCTATATACAGTTTATAACTACCAGGTAAGTATGTTCAAAAATTTATTTTATTATGAACATATTTTTTTTTTTTTTTATCGAATGTGGCATGCTTCTGAAGTTTTGCCATTTCATCTTGGTCTGAAATGCATTATGAATAAAGTTTTAGAATTTACATAATATGATTTAATGGTACCTTATTAGTAGTGAAGCCAGTTTGGAGGCAAATACAGGGTTAAGCTAATAATATGGCAGTCTAGGGGAGTCACAAGGGTAGCGGAGCCACCCAAAGTAGGCAAGTAGCAAAAGATATGGCTCCTGGGCTAGGTTAGTTGGGAAACCTTAGGTTAGGTGGTATTCATGTGTTTCCCTGTAAAATGTGGTTCATTAGTCATAACTTTAAAACTCAAAATTTGAAAAAAATATTTGCATTAGAACAGTTCAAAGTACAGTACCATTAAATACACTAGGAATACTTCTTATTTTCGTCATTAGGAATATTGTACGGTAAAATTTCAATAGAATCTGTCCGGACCTTTTTGCCGGAAATTATTTTTTCAGTTTTCTTGTTTTAACCCAACAGTACTGGGGTGGGGGTCTTCCAGGTGGTAATCTGGGTTTAGGAAGGGTTGAAATGTAAATATAATTATTCACAAAAGTCTTAGAAAATGCTTTTTCATATAAAAATAGATGGAACAAAACTTAGAGTAACTGCCGCAGTTACCTCTCTCCAATACTATAAGCTTCAGGATTATCTCTCTCTAATGGTTTTTGCTTAGCTGTGGCTTGCTTTGCTCGCAATTAAACATAACATCACTGCTCATATGTTCTGGCAAGCGGAACAGGAATGTGCTGTGCACGGTAGCCATGTGAGTCACGATAAAAATATCGTAATTGCCTATAATTTATAGGAGTCTCATCGAATGGTTTATGCTCCAACATGGCTTGCTTTGCTCAAAATTTAACATAATTTCATTGCTCCTCTGTTCTGTTAAGTAGAACGGGGATGTCAGGCGCACACCAGCCATGTGGGTCATTATTTCAGATACCACAAAGTGTTTTAGCATTATTAAGCTACCTTAGGATGCCATATTGTCTTAACCTTATTAGTCGGAGTCTGCTGTTCTGGGTGGAGTACAGACTTTGGCATGATAAATTAACATTCATGCACACTTAATATCTCTTGGATGAACACTGTAACAAAGTTTGAGAATTATTACATAAAATAAGACATGATTGTCGGTCATGAGACTTATGACTGTAATGAGAAATTTTATTTTAAATGAACTGCTGAAGTGTGTTTCTTTAACGACTTATGAAAATCTAGTAAAAACGGATGAATTATACAAATAAAGAATCTGTATGGGCAATCTAAGATGAGGCTTAGTCAAAACATCAGAGATAGAGATGGTTAAAGTCTCGGCCATGTATAAAGAAGGCCTGGCCACTAATGTGAGAGTATCTGCATCATCAAAATGTTTTTTGTTCCTTCACTAACAAACCTTATGTTATTTATAGGGATTCTTTTGGCGAAGCTGGAAGGTTAGCCTAATGCAAGGTGGCACCCATACAAAACCACTATAGTTGGTAGGTAGGGGATGGCTAGGGGCTACCCAGCCACCTATAGCCTGTCTACTCACTTATTAGTGAATTAAGTCACTTTCATCATTTGGCATGTAGAGACTGGACGTGTCTGCTTTCTCCGCCTCAAGGCTTGGTCATACTTATCGCTTTATGCAAATTCTTTTATCTTTTTAGGGTGTGACTGTTCTCTCTTCGACGCCCCCATTCGTACCTGCCCTGGTTACGAAGGACACTCATGCAACACTTTCATATCGTCGGCTGAAACTGACCTCTATTTGCTGTGCCCGAATGGCAGGGGCTGTCGCTGCGAGCAGGGTTCACCCTGCGAAGAGTGTAGGGAGTGGCTTGCCTCCCAGTGGAAGAAATTTGAGTGTTGCAGGAAGATGAAGGCCAAGAGAGATATCTCTCCACTAGGGTCCTCCTCAAGGGCAAAAAGACCTCGGGCTTCATCACGCACTCCTAGAGCTCTCTCCGAAGTTCCTCCTCTCTTGCCTTCCGGAGGGCAGTCGAATAGGAGTGCAGACCAATTAACTTCATGGTAACCTCGGGGTACTGGGTGGGTTTTTGTTTGCACTAGAGGAACTCCTTCACCTCCAGCCGCCAGGAAGCCTTTCTCCCTTTCAGATTTTCTGCAGGCATGGCCGTCCCTGTGAGTGTCTACATACCCCTTCTAGGGAACCTCTACTTCAGCTCCTTCAGGGACGCGGAGAAACCCTTTGCCAGTTGCTTCGGCAGCTGACACCCTTGATGTATGCTAGGTCCCTCTCCTGGCCTCTCCACACGTATACGAGGTCAGAGCTCTTGTTCGCCCATCCAACGGCCTGTTGACGATGAGTCTTCTTGCTATCCTGAGACTACATCATCACCTAACCCGCAGCCTCTTGTTTATCCCCACAGGCATGGTTCCAGCTCGCGTGTTCAACACTCGTCTGCTGCAGAAATTGGGATTGATGATAATCGGTGGCCAGCGCTCCAAGTGCTCGCCGGTCGCTAGGATGAGACACGTCATCTCCTTGTCCTTCTGGATGATCACCCTCAGGACGTCATTCAGGACAATCCGATGATCATCATAGAGATCACATGACATCATGATCTTGATGCTCTTCGTCAAGAATTCGTTCACATTCACAAGCTAAGCACTCTTGAACAAGAGATAGTAGGTCATCACGATTTCGGCGCTCTTCTTCTAGAAGGCATTCTCATTCACGAGCTAAAAGCTCACGAGCATGAGCTAGACACTCACTATCGTGAACAAAGCTCTCACGATCACGAGCAAGACGCTCACGATCACGAGCAAGACGCTCACGATCACGAGCAAGATGCTCACGATCACAAGCGAGGCACTCATGATCACGAGCAAGATGCTCATGATCACAGCCGGTCGCTAGGATGAGACACGTCATCTCCTCGTCCTTCTGTACGATGACCCCCAGGACGTCATTCGCGACAATCTGATGATCATCATAGAGATCACATGTCATCATGATCTTGATGCTCTTCATCAAGAATTCGTTTACATTCACAAGCTAAGCGCTCTTGAACAAGAGATAGTAGGTCATCACGATCTTGGCGCTCTTCTTCTAGAAGGCATTCTCATTCACGAGCTAAAAGCTCACGATCATGAGCTAGACGCTCACTATCACGAACAAAGCTCTCACGATCACGAGCAAGACGCTCACGATCACAAGCGAGGCATTCACAATCTCGAGCAAGATGCTCATGATCACAAGCGAGGCACTCACGATCACGAGCAAGATGCTCACGATCACAAGCGAGGCAGTCACGATCATGAGCAGGACGCTCACGATCGCGAGAAAAGTGTTCACGATCACGATCCAGATGAACCTCTTCGTGAGGATGAAGTAGGCACTCGTGCTCATGTTCCATACGACGTTCTACAACCTGACGATCTCCTGCTTCTTTTCCAAGACAGACCACACACAAACAATGATCTCCCTTATAGGTTAACCCTCTTGAGGTATCCTAGGTAAGCGTTCGCCTACGCGATAGTAGATCTCCCAAGAGAACTACCTCCACTGCAAGATCTACTCAACAACCAAACGTGAACCTCTTTCACAAGGCCGTCCCATGTCAGCGGCTTCACACCTGGAGACTATCCAGTGTCTCCTCTCTGAGAAGCTTTTCACAACAAGTTGCATTAAAGATATCTGGATACTTGCGAAGATCCTCAACCTTAATTTACTAGGCAAAGTGGACAGACTTCTGTGGTTGGTGTCGTGGAAGGGATATCTCTCCCCTCGATGCCACTATTCCAGTAATAGTGGAGTTTCTTGTATGCCTTCAGGAAGAATAACTCCTTGGTCTCGGCAGTGAAAGGCTTTTGCCTAGCTTTAAGCCCAGCCTTTAGACTGAATGGAGAAGACCTTTCCTCTTTGTTGGAGCTTTCGTTACTCGTACAGAGGTATGAGATCACTTGCCCCCAGTCGGAGATAAGATATCCTTTGAACGTGGTTCGCGTCTTAAGGTCCTTAAAAGGCACCCCCCTATGAACCAATTACGTTATGCAACAGACCATAATCTCACTTTGAAGACGGCGTCTGTGCTTGCTTTAGCGTCTGCAAAGAGAGTTAGTGAACTTCATCTCTCATATGACATCACCCATTCAAGGGATTGGGGGGCGGTGACACTCGGCTTTGATCCCGGGGTTTATTACAAAGGCTAAAAATCTGGGGGTACTGGATTCTAGATTCAGGCCCTTTCAGATTAAGGGTCTGTGTTCTGTATCTAATGACCCAGATCAATTGTTACTATGCCTAGTGAGGAGTTTGAGATATCTTAAACGCACTGCAGCAACTTGGCCCCAGCTGTCGGTCCTGTTTGAGCACGGGTAGAATTAAGAGGTAAGTCACCAAGAACACTATATCATTTGAATTTGCAGTTATAGGCTCTGCTCTGAATCCTGACCCTCCTCCAGCTTGACAACCTAGAGCTCACAATGTCGGGCATCAGTACGTCCCTGGCATTTAAAGGCAACTTTTCAGTGTTGCAGTGTTACAAGTGGGCATGTGGAAGCATCAGACGACCTTCACTGCCCACTTTCTGCAATATTGAACCCACAGAAGACTCGATACGTTGTCTAGCAGATGGTTGAGGGCATGGGTTATCCAGGTTAAGTCTGGGATGAATGAAGAAGAATGACTTGCTCTTATGTTTTCTTCATCTTCCCCTCTCTTGGGGAACAGTGCCATGTGTCCTTTTCCAAACTGACCTCATCCTCTGCAGGTAATACTATTTCCCTTGTGTAGCCTAGTATAGTTTATTATTTTATACTTGTACACATCCCCAATGCTTCCTGTGAGGTAAGCATTGGGAAACTTCTATATGTAATTAACATTCCTATTTAAACTCCGAATATTCCTACTTAGGCATTCACATGACAGGTACCTTGTCATGCATTGACCTATCAATTGCAAGCTCTAACTGCACCCCCCCAGATGCTGAAGCCTTGACGAGGATGGGGGGCTTAGGGATTAGCAGCTGGGCTCTAATGAACAGTGGGAACTATTTCCCATTGGACCTCGGTGCCCAGCTGTCGATTCAACTAAATCAGTCAGCACTTTCTCTTTTACTTTTGATTATTTCTTTTTTTCTCCCATCTCTTCCTTTTGGGCTCGATATTGTTGACGACTTTGGCATGTTCGATTTTACTTTGGATGCTGCTTTGGATTTGGCACAGTGTGGGATGGACTGCATTCCATCTCAACCTGTGCCAATTTAGATGCCATCACCCTCTGGCAGACCCCATTGGGTGCAGACCAAGTCTGTTAAGAGTCGGGCTCCAGTGATCCGGTCTTAAGTCACCCATATTTGCGGGTAATGGGTGACGCCAGGCATTGGAGTCGACGGTGGGAGGGGCTAACTACCCCCACTGACCAGTGTACGCCCACCTTAAGAGAGGCAGCCCCTCTCTAATAGAGGACTGGTCCCCGCTGAAGCCTCTTCTCGTGTTGGGCCACATGGGATAGGAGGACTGACATCCTCCGATAAGAGGTGGATAACCCGGCTTGCTTTTTCAAAAAAACCCAACACCTCTGTTGACGACCTGGAAAATACAAACATGGACCTCGGTACAGACAGCTCCAACTCGGGTTCTAACATTGTAACGTTAGAACCTTATTCACGTCATGTGAATAATAAAACGCTAGAGAAGAAGAGAGAGAGAGTGAAAAATGATGACAGTACAGAAAGATATAGAAAAGTAGAAGTATTACCTGGTCACTATGAAGTAGTGAATTATGAAAAATTTTTTATCTTGGAATTTGAAAACGGAAGAAATGAGCGTATAAATGTTTTTAAAGCTAATAGAGAAATAGTTAATTTATGTGGAGGGCAGCCAAAAATTTTACCCCAGGGAAATGGAAGTCTCTTGATAGAGACACTGTCCCCATTACAAGGTGAAAGGTTAAAAACACTTACAACATTGAATGGTCATAGCGTAAAATGCGTTTCACACCCTACTTTCAACCAGAGTAAAGGTGTGATATATGCTCCAGAATTGTTGGATATAGAGGAGAAAGAAATAGAGGATGAACTGAAAAGTCAAGGAGTAGTTAAAGTAGTCAGAATGAGAAAGAGAGTTGGAGAACAACGTATCCCTCTTGCTACTCTGATTATAACATTTGATCAATGCCGATTACCAAATGTTATAAAAGCTGGATGGCTATCTTTGAAGGTAAAACCATATATACCGTCACCATTGCGATGTTATCATTGCCAAATGTATGGCCATTTAAGCCAGAAATGTAAAGAAAAACTAAACAATAAGCCAGCTGTTTGTGCCAACTGTGGAAAAAGTAGTCATGGAGTATGCATAGAAAACCCTAATTGCATACATTGTGGGGAAGCACACCCAGCTACATCTAAAAGCTGTGTTAAGTTTATTTTTGAAAAAGAAATTCAGGCCATTAGGACCATGGAAAGGGTTACTTTTAAAGAGGCTCGTAAAAGAGCTCTTGAAAAGCAAATAAGACCAGGGCAACCTTTTTCAATGGTTCTGAAGAAAAACTTGTCAAACCACACAGACGAAAATTATATCTCTACTTCTAAGATAAAGAAACAAATGAAAGTAGTTAAAGAGGTTGAAAGTCCCATCGAAAATCTATATCCAGAAATTGTGGAAAAATCAAAACGGACACTTAAAGATCTGAAAATTATTCAAAAGCCAACTACTCCGATTTTAAACAAAAGTACAAACCTCTCACAGGCCGTTTCCTTGCCTGATCTGATGGAGGTTGCACTCGAAACCAATTTACCTGGTGAACCCGTAGTGGGGAAGGTGCAAAAACCTGACAGATCACAACCTTTTAATCGAAAAAGAGAGAGACCTCCCTCCCTCTCTCCTCCTACCATAAGAAACATTAAAGTCACGACTTCCAATAAATATGATATCTTGTCTGCTGATGTTTCTGAACAACTAGAAGGTAAATTGAACCAATCAGAAATTCAAGTTGAGGTCCACCATCCTCCTCAACAATTAGATCAAAAGGACACAAAGAAAAAGAGAAACACAAAACCCACTATATCAAGATCCTCTCTAGAGTTACCTCCGGGAAACATTGTTAGATCAAATAGTGCCATTGGGAAGACTTCATCTAAGGTGTCTTCCAAAAAATAAAACATAGTTTTTTCCTCCATTCTGCAATGGAATTGCCAGGGTTTAAGGGCGAAATATGAACAACTTAAGCTCCTCATACGTGAGCACTCCCCTATAACAGTATGTCTACAAGAAAGCAAGCTCGATGCTAATACTCCTTGTCCTCGAGAGTATGTTAGCTATAGGACACCATATGATCAACGAGCAGGGAGCCATGGGGGAAGTCTTATATACATTCGTCGAGATGTTCCCCAAATATCTTTGTCTATCTGTACCCCTCTGCAGGCAGTGGCTGTACAGATTGATATAGGGAGAAAATACACAATCTGTTCTCTTTACTTGCCTCCAAATGATAACATCTCATATGATAATATAGTAGAGGTGATTAAACAACTCCCACAACCCTTTATCTTACTAGGAGACCTTAATAGTAGACATCCTTTATGGGGTGATGTTTTAGCAAATGCAAGGGGTAATATATCGTCAATTTTGGAGAATGAAGATGTCGGACTCCTCAATACAGGAGAGCCCACACATTTTCATGTACAGACAGGTACCTTGTCCTGCATTGACCTATCAGTTGCAAGCTCTAACTGTCTTCTCGATTTTAATTGGAGAACATTAGATGATTGGCATACTAGTGATCATGCACCAATCATTATAAACACCAACAATGGTCCACCTTTACAAAGATCACCTCGATGGAATCTTGATAAGGCGGACTGGAATAGATTTCGGGAGTTAAGTGAAATTGAAGGAAATGCAGAACAGTTTGAAAGTGTTGATGATGCCATAGACTTACTTAATGGAACTCTTCACACAGCAGGAGTGAATTCCATTCCCAAAACAACTGGGATATTCAGACGACGACCAGTCCCCTGGTGGTCGTCAGAACTAACTGCCCTGCACAGAGCCACAAGAAAGTCTTTAACTCGATTGCGCATGCACCGTAATGAGGAGAATTTAGTCATTTACAAGAAATGTAGAGCACAGTTCCGCCGTGCCATGAAAGAAGCTAGGCGCCAGTCTTGGATGTCCTTTGTTTCCTCCATTAACAGTAGAACACCAACATCATCTGTGTGGAGGAAAGTAAAAAAGATAGCAGGAAAATTCACCCCAAACCCACCACCAGTGTTAAAGATAAATGGCCAGTATATGACTGGAGCAACCGAAGTTAGCAATGCCCTGGCTGACCATTTCTCAAATGTATCGTGCAAGTGTCAAGCAGCTCCTGGTCACCAGTATAGGAGCAATGAAGAAAAGAAAGTTTTAAACTTCGCAACAAGAAAGCAAGAGTCATACAATTCTCCTTTTACTGAAAGAGAATTTGATTCTGCTCTTGCTACTTGTAACGATACAGCCCCTGGACCCGATGGAATTCCATATGCAATGATTAAACATGTACCTTATAATACAAAGTTATTTATTTTAAGCATTTTTAATAGAATATGGCATGATCATAGTTATCCAAGTGTTTGGGAACTAGCCATTATTTTAGCCTTTTTAAAACCCGGTAAGGACAAGTTTTTAGCAGCAAACTACCGACCTATTGCATTGACATCTTGTTTATGTAAAATCATGGAGAAGATGGTCAATGCAAGACTGATTTGGTACCTTGAAAAGAAGAATATTTTATCACCCATTCAATGTGGATTCAGGAAAATGCACTCAACGACTGATGTGCTGATACAACTTGAGTCCTCCATTTGTGAAGCCTTTGCTTCCAAACAGCACCATGTTACAGTTTTTTTTGATCTTGAAAAGGCATATGATACCACATGGAGATACGGTATACTTAAAAGAATCCATGAGTGCGGATTGAGAGGTGAGCTACCACTATTCATCCAGTCATTTCTTTCACATAGAGTTTTCCAAGTGAGAGTTGGGGAAGCTCTATCACAGAGTAAATGCCAGGAAGAAGGAGTTCCTCAGGGGAGTGTGCTGAGTGTAACCCTTTTTGCACTAGCAATTAATGGGATATCCTCAGTCATTCCCCGGGATGTTCTTGCAACATTATTTGTGGATGATCTCTCCATATCATTTGCTGGAGCCAGAATGGCAATGGTTGAGAGAAAAATCCAACTCTCTATTGATAAAATTATCCATTGGGCCGATATGAATGGATTTAAGTTCTCAACAAGTAAAACTACAATTGTCCATTTCTGTCGTATATGGGGAGTACATCCAGACCCGGATATATACATCAAAGGTCAACGGATCCCATGTGCAAGTGAAGCCAAATTTTTAGGGTTGATATTTGATTGTAGGCTTACATGGGTTTCTCACTTAAAAACATTAAAAGCTAAATGTGTTGAAGCTATGAATCTTTTAAAAGTCTTGTCCCATACATCATGGGGGGCAGACCGCAATACAATTTTAAAATTATACAAGGCCTTGATATTTTCCAAAATTAGTTATGGATGCGAAATATACTCCTCAGCAACCCCAAGCCGGTTAAAAATACTAGATTCAATACATCATGCTAGCATTAGATTGTCCACAGGAGCCTTTAGAACCTCCCCTATCACAAGTCTCCTTGTTGATGCTGGGGAGTTGTCTCTGGACCTTTACCGAATGTCTTCTATTATTCGGTATTGGTTTAGATTGCAAAGACTCCCCAATTCTTCAGCCTTTCAAACTGCAAGCCTTGTAAGGAACTCAACCTACTTTGAGTTGCACCCAAAATCTCCTCAACCCTTTGGGTTTCGGGTTAACCAATTATTAAACAATCTGGATATGATTAGAAATAAGGTGCTTCCATTCAAGGTATCATCAACGCCTCCATGGAAATTACCTGACATATCTTTTTGTAGATACTTTATTGGAGTTAAGAAGAATTTGACTGACTTAGAATCCAGGTCTCTTTTTATGGAACATGTCGAAGAACATAGGGGATCGACTTTTATATATACTGATGGCTCCAAATCTGATGCTGGCGTTGGATTTGGAGTACATAGTAATGATTTTAATTGTAGAGGTGCACTTCCTCTAACAGCTTCCATATTTACTGCCGAACTGTATGGCATATTAACCGCTATTGAGAAAATAGCTTTGGAAAAGGAGGGTAATTTTACAATTTTTAGTGATGCAAGGAGTGTTCTTCAAGCTTTAGAAGTTTTTAATTCTAGTAACCCTCTAGTTTTAAAGATTTTAGAATGGCTTTTTATTATTGGACGGAAAGGTATAACTGTTCGATTTTGTTGGGTTCCAGCACATGTAGGTGTGTCTGGGAATGAGAAGGCAGATTTACTGGCGAAGAATGCGGCATCCGAGTTGCTACCAAGGAGGTATCCCATTCCATGTAACGATTTCCTACCTTACATCAAGAAATTGGTATGTGATAAATGGCAACAGCACTGGGATAGTCAAGATGGCAATAAAATGAGGGAAGTAACAAATATCATATCACCTTGGAGGTATAACATGATTCCCCGAAAATGGGAGACGACTCTTTGTCGTCTCCGTATTGGTCACACACGGTTGACACACGAGTTTCTGCTGAAGGGCCAACACCAACCGTATTGCGAGGACTGCTTAGTACCTTTAACAGTGAGGCATTTGTTGACCGAATGCCCTAATTTTACTAACTTAAGAAATAGATATCTGTTTGAGGCTCGAGGTGAGGATGGCAGGTTTATCCTTGCCAAGATTCTTGGACATGATGTGTCTTACTATGCGAGCGGAATTTTTAGATTTATTTCAGAAGCAGGTCTTCTGAAAACTATTTAACTATTGTAAGGACTTCTTAATTTTTTTTTTTTTTTTTTTTTTTTTTTTTTATGGTTTTAATCGAATTTGCTTTTAATTTTCATATACAGTAAATGGTATCGGCGTCAATGACCTTAGATGTCAGGATGCCAGAAAACTTTCAATCAATCAATCAATCTAACTGCACCTGGTGGTCTTCAGAATTAATAGCCCTCCACAGAGCCACAAGAAGGTCCTCGACTCGATTGCGCAGACGCCGTACTGAGGAGAATTTAGTTATATACAAGGAATGTAGAACACAGTTCCGTAGTGCCATGAAAGAAGGTAGGTGCCAGTCTTAGGCATCTTTTGTTTCCTCCATTAACAGTAAAACACCCCCATCTTCTGTATGGAGGAAAGTAAAAACGATAGCAGGCAAATTGGGTCCGTTTACTAGTTAGACAGTACTACATTGGATCCTTCTCTCTATTTACAGTTAATTTTCCCTTTGTCTACACATATACCGAATAGTCTGACCTATTCTTTAAATATTCTCCTCTGTTTTCATACACCTGACAACACTCAGATTACCAGACAGTTCTTCTCTCAAGGGGTTCAACTACTGCACTGTAATAATATGTTCAGTGGCTACTTTCCTCTTGGTAAGGGTAAAAGAGACTAAGGTAAGCAGCTCTTGTAGGAGAAGGACACTCCAAAATCAAATCATTGTTCTTTAGTCTTGGGTAGTGCTATAGCCTCTGTTGGTCTTCCACTGTCTTGGGCTAGATTTTTCTTGCTTGAGGGTACACTCCGGCACAGTATTCTATCTATTTATCTTTCTCCTAGTTTGTTAAAGTTTGTATAGTTTATATATGAAATATTTTAATGTTACTCTTCTTTAACTATTTCATTTTAATTACATCTCTTATTTCGTTGTCTCCTTTCCTCACTGGGCTATTTTCCTTGTTGGAGCCCATGTGCTTATAACATCCTGCTTTTCCAACTAGGGTTGTAGCTTGGCAAATAATAATAATAATAATGATAATAATTCTTGACACTCATGACTGAGGGGGAGTCTTCCTCAAGGAGAGAGAGTTCTCGTCAGAGGCCCTCCAAGTTGAGGGACACCTAGTGATCTGATCCCTCATTGTTGTGTTCCCCCTTGTGTCCTTTGAAATTGGGACACTTAGCATCTCCTGGATCTTGTGGCCAAGAGAGAGCAGTGAGGTTGCAGAGACTACTTAGAAATCCCAATTCTTTTTCCTCCTGCAAAACATAGAACAGGTTCTATCCTTGTCTGACTCCTATGTGTGGAAAGTTCTAACTCTTGTGTGAGAGGGGGATTTACTATTACATCTGTTGATTTCACTCCTCATGGAAGAGGAGAGAAAGCTTGGGCAAGGTAGGTTCTTCCTCTCCTGACACAGCCACCCCCCCCCCCCCCCATAGAAACAAGGAACCCAGAATCAAAGTCAACCTTAACATTCTTACACTCGTCAGAGAGATTAACAAACTCGGGAAGGCAGCCACAGAACTAATCAAGGCCGGGGTGACACACATGGATCGGCCCTTTGGTGCTCCTCAAGCCTCCAGACCTGCCCTTGAGCTTCCTTGGTCGAAGCACTTGTTCGAGTAAATTCGCAGACCCTAAGAATTCACTTTATTTAAGTAGATCCACCAAAGTCCTGCCTCCAGCCCTCTCTCCTTAGCAGAGATTTCATGACCTGGAAGAGGTCGTCTCGATGTGGAACCAGGTTTAAGGACTAGGGCTTACACCTTTCATCTGTGTGGGAATCATCAATACAAATGTGGAGCTTCAAAAAGCTTTGCCCTCCTAGTGGACTCTAGCAACAGAATGTAATCTCTCACGATCCCAAGCAAGATATTTGATCTCACGAAACGGGGGTCAGATAATTATTCGACCCTCAAAATTGTCTTCTTCTAGCCTTATCCTTAGCCTCAGTGATCCAAGTAGGCAAGGAGCATGGTGTTTTTCTGTCTCACAAGTCATTCTGAATGATTGGAAGGTCTCCCTCACCTCTGTTCAGAAGTTTGTGACCCAAGACCCAGAATCTAGCTGTTCGTGACTTTTACCCCTACTTCATATCTTCTTTACATGAAGTTACTATCGGGCATCATGATGACTTGCCTCTGTCTATTAAGGACACTACAACATTACCTAATAGCACCTAAAGGGATAAGAGAAGAAGTTCAAGAAAACTTTTTTTTTCTGGCATAATAGGAAGATCAGACATTATTGTTTTCCTATTGGGGAGATAGAAAGACCATCCTGTATTCTAGCTCATGGAGTCGTAGATATTGGATTTACCCTAAATTATTCAGAGAAACCTGTCGCTGGCACAGGTCTTTGAAGGCAGACGATCATCTTTGCCCACTACTTATGGAAGATTATTCACAGGTCCCTGGATACCTTTACCCTTTGCCTGGTGGTGGTTGCTTAACAAATTGTGTAGCTAACCTAGCTCCTTCATGGGACAATAAACAAACAAATCCAAGATAGTGGATGCAATGTAGGTATAGAATGAGAGGTAATATTGGATGGCCTTTTTTACCTCTTCCCTTCCCTTTGGATGCAGTAGTCGTTCTGTTATGTTCATGTAATCTAGATGCAGGTAAGCTGCATCATTGAGCAACTTTTTTTAACCAATAAATTTTGTTTAGATGTATCTTTCACATTCCCCCAAATGGGCAAAGAGTATGCTAACAAATTTCTCATAAATGACAAAACATTCAGACATGTACGCTCTTCCATGACCGTTTACCTTTCACCTGGTAGGGACCTAGCCTTTCACCTCCCACATTTGCATGCTCAGATTGCTAGGAGGGTGACAGGATTCATCACTTCAGCTCCTGTACAGGACCAAAGTGCGTTGACATTTCCAGGAAAATAAATCAGCTAGTATGTTATTCTCTCATAAGGAAGTCTCTTATTAAAGAATGATGGTTTCTATTTGTTTAGAAACATCACAAAATTATAAAGTAATTTGTACCTTTCTTAACTATACGAAATGAGTGCTTTGTGTTACATTTCTTGCCTCAACTGCTCAAGTCATAGGTTTAAGATCAATGTGAGTGCTCAGTTTCCTGAAGAGGTTATAGGGGGAAATACCCTCCACCCACCAGCAGCTATAACCACATACTTGAAAGTTTTAATGGCTGGTTCCAGAATTGTTGAATTCAGTACTGCAACATTCACCACCAAAGCAGACAGTCTGACCCTGGTTAGGTAATTACTAGACTATATTTCATAGTCATATATCCATTGTGATGGTTTTGTTAATAATGTATTTTTAGTATAGTTGGCAGAAGTAGAACCATAAAGGAAAGCAAAAATTAAGGGTATATTTGTGCAATTTCAAAATATTTTAAAATTGATTAAATGTTGGTACAGTATTTTGAAAAGTTTGGTTTTTTATAATTGCTGTCAGTGCGTCGCAGACTGTGCATCGAAAGTATCACTTATTTACAGCCTTCTTATAACACTTGAGCTGCAATTGCGATTTAGCTCTCTACTATAGCGTCTTCGTTCCTTTTCTTAAATCTTGCTTCCTAACCTCCTAAATTTTCCTTTATGCCGCAAATGTCTAGTTTTCCCCTTGTTGTACGTGGACGTCAGTGTCTTTCTATCGCGCAGTGCTTGGCCTTTGGGCCAAAATCGTAGACCCAATGTAATCCATGGCATAAAGGAAAATACTTGAGAATGTAAATTTCCACGAGACAGGAAATTTCGTTATATATGATTATATGAATAATCGATTAGTTAAGATATTTGGAAAATTTGATTGCAGAACGATCATCTTTGCATTTTCTATATTTTTCATTGTACTAATGAGTCAGAGATAGAAGTATCATTCATTTTACACATCTCGGTTTCACAGAGAAGTAAAGTTGAACGCCAACCCCTGAACCCATGTTAATTTTCAACTTTATTTCATAGTACAGTCAAATCATTTTCCCTCTACAAAAACACTTTAATTGGCCTCATCATTCCCAAGCCAAGCCCGTGGCCAGAATTCATAAATACTTCCCTCTTGGTAACGGTAGAAGACACTTTGGCTATGGTAAGCAGCTCTTTTAGAAGGACACTACAAAATCAAACTATTGTTCTCTAGTGCCATAGCCTCTATACCATGGTCTCCCACTGTCTTGAGATAGTTCTCTTGCTCAAGTGTACACGCAGACACACTATTCAATCTTATTTCTGTTCCTCTGGTTTTTCAAGTTTTTATATATTATATATTTAAGATTATTTCAACGTTTGTTCTTAAAATATTTTATTTTAATTGTTCATTTCGTCTCTTGTTTGTTTATTTCTTGGTTTCCTTTCCTCAATAGGCTATTTTTCCCTGTAGGAGCCCTTGGACTTTTAGCAAACTACTTTCCAACTAGGGTTGTAGCTTGGTAATAATAATAGTCGAATATGAATGGAATTTTGTGGTAGTTCTCCCTTATAAGTATGTAAAATGAATTACGTTTTCTTTCATCAAGTACCATAGAAAACTGGATAAATAGTACTATGGACAAACAATTAACATTGGCCCTGTACAACTTAGTTTATTATGTCTAAATAGACTATTTCATAATGGGAGTTTCTGTGGAGGCGTGGAAACTGATGAGATCTTGACCAGTGGAAACGGATGAAAATGGAGCTAATTAGACGATAAAAAAAAATGTAGCCTAGCCAAGGGGAAGATGCACATTGGTGTTAATTTGTGCTTATCATGAATTTTCAGAGATAGGCTTGTCAAAAACTTATTTGTTTCTATCTTTGGGAATGTTAGTAAAGTCTTCGGCTAAGGTTGAAAAGGCATACTGTATATCCTAAAATACCAAATAAGTTTTCGGGCGTTTTGTGTCAAGACTCAAAATGTAACCTAAATAGAAAACGGAAGGTATTTTTCTTCCTTATATTTTAGATGGTTAAAGGAAATGATTGAAAGATATCAGTCATAACATGAAAGGGGGGGGGGGCAAGCCTCCCTACATAAGTAAAAGGCCATTATAGTGGTTAGATATTTATTAAGGGTCATGATTATTTTTTTTTTTATAAACAAAGTTGCAACCCGACATGATAAAACCAGTATGCTACAATGCTACAGGAGTGAAAGTAAACCAATACATATAAAAATAGTCATATACTGAAAGAAAATTATCAAAGAAAATCAGACGTGATTAAAGATATATTAAATTGCAGTGAAACTCGTGTCAGCTGCTCACTATAATAAAATTTACATTAAGTTTTGTATTTGAAGGTTTTACCAATTCAGGTATATTACGCTTAAGAATTGTAATTTCATTGTTTGATATTTTATTTTACCTTTTACAAAATTACCGACATTTTTCTTCTTGAACCAATATATATATATATATATATATATATATATATATATATATATATATATATATATATATATATATGTATGTATGTATGTATGTATGTATGTATGTATGTATCGTACCCAAGGTGTCGTAAATTACCTTTAAATATAGGGAGATATGCACATGCACAGCACACCGATTTTATCCTAGGAGGATTAGCCTACTGTTCTATTTTCTCGTTTCCTGAATGTACCCCTCACCAGAGGATGACTACTACTTCTCCCTCCTGAGCATGAGAGGACACACACACACACACACACACACACATATATATATATATATATATGTATATATATATATATATGTATATATATATATATATATATATATATATATATATATATATATATATATATATATATATAATATGTTTTATCAGATTCTTAGTTTCTCTTTTTTTTCTAACATTTTAACTCAAGGAATATACATTTGATAGATAAAATTTAGATTGATCGAAATTTTTTATTTCTTTTACTATAATTATTTTTTACATTATAATATATATATATATATATATATATGTGTATATATGTATATGTAATTATATATATATATATATATATATATATATATATATATATGTATATATATATGTATATATATATATGTATATATATATGTGTATATATATATATACATATATACATCATCATCATCATCATCTTCATCTCATCTCATCTCATCTCCTCCTACGCCTATTGTCACGTAGGGCCTCGGTTGGATTTTGTTATTCTTTTCTATCTTGAGCTATTAAATCAATACTTCTTCATTCATCTTCTATTTTGCGCTTCATAGTCCTCAGCTATGAAGGCTTTGGTCTACTAACTCTTTTAGTGCCTTGTGGAGCCCAGCTAAACGTGTGGTGAACTAATCTCTCTTGGGATGTGCGAAGAGCATATCCAAACCATCGCTATCCACCCCTCGCTATAATCTCATCTACAAATGGCACTCGAGTGATCTCTATTATAGTTACATTTATAATCCTGTCCTGCCATTTAACTACTAATATTCGACTTGAGAGCTTTGTTCACATTTATAGTAAATCTGTTGGAGTTGGTTTCATTGTCATACCACGACTCATGTGCATACAGTTACTCACATCTCACTAAACTGATATATAGCCTGAGTTTTATATATAATTTTGGGTAATTTGATATCCAAATTTTACTTAACTTAGGCTTTGTCTGATATGCTTTTTTCAGACTTTCAATAAACTCCAATTCTAATGACCCTATATAGGAGATCATAGTTCCTAAATACCTAATTATTCTACCTCATTAATCCTTTCTCCATCCAATGATATTTCATGTTCCATTACATATTCTGTTCTCATCTGTCTTTTTCCTATTCATCTTGGGTCCAGCCTCGTGTGATATTTCATGCATTTTGGTAAGCAATCATTGCAAATCCTATGGTGTTCTGCTAACAAGGACAGCGTCATCAGCATACTCTGTCTGGTAAATTTCTATCACCAATCCAGTCCAATCCTTCTCCACCATTTCCAACTGTTCTACGCATTACAAAATCCATGAGAAGGATAAACAACTTAGGTGACAACACAATCCCTTTATTACTTCTCTGTTCACTGGAAATTCATTTTAGGTTTAGGTTTAAAGGCTGCTCGTGAATGGCAGAGGCAAGGGACAGTGACATTGCCCTATCAAGCAGGACAATGCTTTAGAGACTGACCATATTACATAGAATCAGCGCCCAAGCCCCCTCTCCACTCAGGCTAGGGCCAATGATGGCCAGGCAATGGCTGCTGATGACTCAGCAGATAGATCCATAGGCTCCCTCCTGCATCCTTAGCTCACAAGGATGGTGAGGTTGCAGCAACCAGAGGAACTAAAGAGTTTGAGCGGGACTCGAACCCCAGTCTGCCAATCACCGGGCAAGAACTCTACCACTAGGCCACCGCAACTTCACTAACATCAACTTTGCACTTGCTATTCTCATGAACAGACTTAATCAAAGGCTTTTCAGGGTCCACAAATGTCATCAAAAGTGGGTTTTTATCTTCCATGCATTGCTTTACAACGTATCAAAATGGAAATTTCGTCAGTACAATTTCTTCCTTTTCTAAATCCTGTTTGTTCATCTACCAGCTTTTTATCAACCGTTCCCTCTAATCTCTTTAGAATTAGCATATATATTTTCATGATGGCTGACGTAAGCGTGAGGCCTCTGTAATTATTGCAATCAGTCAGGTCTTTTTTTTTTTTTAATATCATAAACACTCATAATTCTTATTAATCAGGTTTTGCCTCTTCATGTCACGTTCCACAAAATAATTTTGTAAGTATTTTTGTGGTTTCTTTATTGTCAGTTAGTATCATCAAAGCAATTATTCCATCGTAACCTGGTTTTTCCATCTCCTGAGATTTTTAATCATAGCTTCGACTTCAAACACACTGAATTCATTCATGAGCACATCAGGGTCTTCATCAGCTTCAGGTATATCAATCAAATATTATCTTTGTTTCTCCTATTCACGACATCATCAAAGTGTTCCATCCAACGTTGCCTTTCGTCGTCATCTGTTGTATAACAGATCCATCTCTCTTTTTGATGAGTATATGCTTCTTCTTTACCCACACAGACATTTAAGTAATAATTCTATGAACTATTCTTACACCATAGCCACTCCCTGAATTCATAGGTTTGTCAGCCAAAAATGCTTTCCTGTGTAGATATTCTCTCCAGTTATTCCTGGCTTTTCTTTTGACCTTACTATCAATACTGGAATACTTAGCATGCTCTACCTTGCAATTTTCTTTACTTCTTCGAAAACTTGCAACAATCAATTTCATTCTGTATTTCCCTTTTATAGTATCCTACGT
>NC_090759.1:21553996-21563996 GCF_036898095.1 Palaemon carinicauda
CCTTTGCGGCAAAGCTTGTGATCCACCTCATTAAATAGATCAAAATTTTCTATACAGTGGAGGTCCATTTCATGAACATCCTCGGTGGATTTTTGTGTATGCGGTATATATATTTTTATAGAGCTCTTGGTGTTTGACTTACTGTAGGCCTATATGAGAAAGAATTTTTGGGATTTTTTTTCTATTAGTCCTTTTGAATGTGCACATTCTTTTTTTTTTTTTTTCTTTGTAACTTCCATTTTAAGGCTGCGTCAGTGTAAAAGGCTACTTTTTATCAAAGGTTGATTATTTTTTTAATACTTAGTTCTTAAAGCTTGGAAGCGTTGATTAGATTAGAATGTTTGAACCTTTGATTTTTTCTACTATCTAAACCCGTTTTTTTTTTCTTTTTTTTTTTAGGTTGATAAGTTTAAACTTAATTGAGGTAACTTATTTATCCTTACCGTGTGTGTAGCTACGGGAAGCGACGCAGACAGCTACCATACACTATTTTTCAGAGCCTTACTTTTTGTTATATGACACGACTTTTTGGATATTTCTTTCAATTTGAGTCTAATGAAGGTGCACATTATTGAAATTTACAATTTTATTCCCTCCTCCCCCATCAAGTTTTCGTGCGTGTGTACGTAGATGTTCTTACGCCTGTGAATTTATGGGAAACGTGAAACAATCTTTATGTAGTTAATCTTTGTGTATCCCAAGGTTTCGCTACTAAATTTGATAAGGGCAGTTTAGACCAAATGTGCGTGACTGAAAAAAAAAAAAAAAACGACCAATAGGTCATTTAATAAAACCCTAGTTTTAAATTAGCTTTTTGAATTTGTAATTTATATTTAGTTTATACACGTTTCTTTAAATGGATTGTTTTCCCTTAAGGTAAATTTGAAAACAAAAGTCTTTCAAGCCATAGGAAGTGTTTCCCCCTCCCCTCAAAGAAAAGGTGAACAGGGACTTTGAATGTTCAATTTCTTTTCCATTACTGTGTAATGTTCTTATACGATTTCCAGTCCTGATCCTTAGAAATCTTTCCCATTTTCTTCTCATCAGGAATAGACTACCCAGGGGAAGACTGCATTTCTCTTTGGAAACTCCCCAGGGGAGCTTAGGTCCCCTCGCATTCACGCCATCCACAGGGTCGATTCTATTCCCTTTCATTGGCAACAATTAGGTTCTGATAGACAGGAAAGTTTTCGCTTTCTGTCGATTTTTGGCGAAGCTTACTGTAGATTGTTATGGTTGACAGGTAGAGAAGTCTTACTGAAAGTAGAATGGTGACAGGAATTCTTATTATTGTCGTGGAATTCTAAGAGGATTATATGGAGAAGACTTAATGAAATCAGCCTGGCTGTTGTCACAGCTATTGTAGGGTATATTGTGTTACTCAGAGGCATTGAAAGGTAAAGGAAATATTTTCATTTACTGACATAGAGACCGAAATGTATCGAGTACGTTAGTTCTGTGTTAGTAGAAGTGACATTTGTCATTATGCGCTTTAAAGGAGTAGATGAAGGCTTCGTTATCCCTTCAATCACCGGGATTCGTTTTCATTTGCTCTCGGTCTTGATTTATTTTCTAAAGACTTCCAACATGAAAGTTAAGTGGATGTAGAAATGAACACTTTTAGTTACACATTTGGTTTTTATAACTTTAATACTATTTTATTTTCACGGACTGCTTGTTTTAGTGCTTTAATTCACTTTTTAGATATTGTTTTTAATGTCGGATACGTATTTGTTTTACTTTACTGACTTCAAATGGCATGGAAGTACTAAAACAACCAACACTTACTCGAAATTACGCGTAATTGTATGGTGGTACAATAGTCCGCCAATGATTCCAAATAGCCATCTGTTATCTCTAAACGTTTTACTCAATCAAATGTGAAAAGTTTCGTGAATGACGGCAAGTACGAAACGTAAAATTAGAACTGACAGTTAAGAATTGATTCTATTCATCAACTGTCGCGTTTTCATTGACGTAGGTGTTGAGATGACCATTACCCTGCATGAGTGATTAGCAGTTGATTTGTGTTGACAGTAACAACACAGGTAGGTGCCGTGCGGGTACTAATTTGGCCATTACCTTCACATCAGCGTTGTAGTTTTTATTTATTTAAGTCGTTGCCTTTCCTGCCCATTAATGATCTTTTTGTTCTAACGTTTATTGTCACCTTAATTGTATGGCGACAAGGGTTATGCAATCGGTTGATATTTCATATCGTATATATATATATATATATATATATATATATATATATATATATATATATATACATATATATATATATATATATATATATATATATATATATATATATATATATATATATTGTGTGTGGATTTATTAATTTTATTATAATCTCCAGTGTACGTTTATCCTTATTTTGTTTTCATTAAATATCCATATTTTTATAATTATTTACTGATGGATTTGAATCTTTGGAAGTCCGTTCTTAATGCATTGCATTTGCTTCAGTCATAGACGTTGTTTTAGTGTTATCAGGTTTTATTTACATTAGTTTGTTTCAATTCTCGAATCTCAGAACCTTTTATTGCCATCTCACTCTTTGGCCAAACATTTTTAAATTACATAGTGAAAGTGTCAATAGGAAATTTCTGCTATCTAGCTATTTGGAAGGTAATCCATGACCTAAGTAGAACTGCAAGTTCTTTTGAGTTAGATTTGGTAATTCAATTCGTGACTGAACTCGGATATCCGGATAATTAAACATTCATCAGTTCCTTTTAACCTTACAGTTTTGATTTTAACTACTGAACACCCATTTATAAAATCGTGTTTAACCTAACGATTAGATTTTATGTATTGAAGTGCTATTTGAAAGAGTTAGTTACTTTCTAATTAGAGTCAAGTTTATTACTAATTAACCGAGTGGCACTATTTAGATTCAGTTTCAGTACTAATTTACCATGGAATTTCTTGAAGTTGACTAAGGTTTTGTTCACACTGGACGGGTTCCACTGCGCAGTTTCATACGCGCTGTTGAGAATTCAATTATTGTTTATGGAACGACAACGTTACGCGTGAACGATTCTATAAACAATAATTGAATTTGCCGCAACGCGTATTGAACTGCCCCATGTGAACAAGGCCTAACTGTGTTAGTTAAAACTAAACTGTGGAATATTTTTATATGAACCAAAATTAAACTCGACCTTGAATACTGACCATTGGGAGATGGATTTAAGGACTAATCCGAGAACTTTGATGAAGACTAAATTTACATTCAGTAAGGGAAGTGGTGTTAGTGTACAGTTGGTTTCTATATTTCCGGTACACTTCGCAGAAAGCTAAGGAGACGTTTGACAGTTGTACATTGTAGCAGATAACGCTGTGTTTAGCAAAAGATGAACGGCCGCGGAGCTTGTAAACATGTGAACGAAAAGCATTTTTATTGATCTTACGAAGTGCCGCTAAGCAACTAACAGTATTTTTCTATACATCACTTCGTCAAAATAATTAAAATGCCTTTGATCACGTGTTAACAAGTTCAGCGACTTTTCTTTTCACGGGGGTAGGCTTGAAAAATAGTTTATTTCCAAACTCTTCCTAAGTGTCTCATTGAATGGCCTCCCAGGCCACATTGCTAGGCCTTATTGCCGAAATTCATATGTCTAATCCAAGCAAGTAGATCAGCAACTGTGTGTAGAAGGCGCTCTTTGTGTGGCTATTAGGTAAATTATTGGTTACAAGGACATTCTTTAATGACTGACCGTTGAAATCTATTAAAGAGAAGACAGTAATCTTTTGACCAGGATAAGAGTTTTCCACTAATCTACCCGTTTCCATAACTTACCTGATTAAGCTAATTAATTCGGCAATTATTTTTAACAAAAAACTTTTCTGTTTAGGTATTCCTCGCTGGTACTCGCGTTCGAGTGATATCTACACAGTCTGCGAAATATGTAGTCAACTTATGTACTTTTTTGAAATCTATTCAATTACCTACCAACCAAATTTACCTCCATGAATTATAGGCTTCGTTATTGATCTCGACCCTTAATTGATTCTCTCTCTCTCTCTCTCTCTCTCTCTCTCTCTCTCTCTCTCTCTCTCTCTCTCTCTCTCTCTCTCTCTCTCTCATATATATATATATATATATATATATATATATATATATATAATATATATATATATATATATATATATCTATATATATATATATATATACATACAAATATACAGATAAGCCACATATATTTTTGCTACATTAATGTCTGGATTCTCTTAACGACCTCGGGATCAAAGCCCCAGGCGAAATCACACAAAGACAAGAGCTTGTGACCGGTAGGGAATCGATCCCTGCTCCGGCAAACTTGCAGAGACAGTGACTAAACCACGTGGCCAAGTGGTTTAGTCACTGTCTATACAAGTTTGCAGGACCAGGGATCGATTCCATTCCCTACTGGCCACAAGCTCTTGTCTTTGTGTGATTTCGCCTGGGGCTTTGATCCCGAGGTCGTTAAGAGAATCCAGACATTAATGTAGCAAAAAGAAAAACACGTCTAAATGTGCAAAAATTTATCACACACACACAAATTATATATATATATATATATATATATATATATATATATATATATATATATATATATATATATAGACAGAAAAAGAGAAAGTTGGTTACGAGAGCAAACTAGAGTAGAGGATATTCTAAAAAATGTAAGAAAAAGAAATGGACGTCGGCAGGGCATATAATGAGAATGACAGACAATAGATGGACATTATGAATACCAGGATAGGTACCTGAAGATTGCATTGTATATATATATATATATATATATATATATATATATATATATATATATATATATATATATATATATATTATATATATAATCTCCCTCGTGTGTATATTTATATTTATACATATGTGTATATATATATATATATATATATATATATATATATATATACATTCATATATATATATATATATATATATATATATATATATATATATATATATATATATATACACACACATACATACATACATACATACATACATATACACATTTCGTGCTGTGTTCATGTTCTGCGTCTTTGTCGTTGTCGTAGTTATCATCGTTCCTTTCGGTGTTGGTGGTCGGATTGGCAAATAGTCACAGCCGTTATTTGCTCCCTGTGTACCACTAATTACTTTAATCGTCATGACATCCATCATCACAATCAATAAGGATTATTATTATTCCCATTGAGGCCACCAGTCATCATTATGATGATTTCACTTCAAACTGTACCGCTTGTGTGTGTATGTGTAGGGCGGCATTGTACCCAGAGGCTTATTGCCACTTAATGCCCTGATTTATGGCAACTAATTGCTAAATGCATGGCATTCCCTGGGCGGGGTTAGGAGGAGGCGATAGGGCGTCCCTTGGGGTGGGAGTGGGAGGTATGAGCAGAGACGTTAGATCCTTTTTATTTATAACTGGAACGCGAATTGCTCAACGACTCTAATTTAGATTTATCTATTTTTTTTCATTTATTTTTCTTTTTCTGTCTGGTGTTGGCGCCGGAAGGAAGGAATCCAGGTGACACGGACGGAGATGATTAAAGGCCCCAGCGGACCGGACGGACAATAACGAATGATATATGCGGCCGAATCTATGATATGGAACTGATATATGGAGACCGATGTTGATATATGCATCTAATTTTTCCCGACCTCGCGTCTGATATGGAGAGGAGAGATATTCATAGAATTTTTTTTTATTAATATTAATCAGTTTTGACGGGAACAGGAGGAGGTAAACTGGATAATACAGTTGGTATCGAAAGGAAGTAGAGAGAGGGATGGGGTGATGCTAAAGGGTATTAACGAGGTTGAAAATTATTGACGAGTTTGGTAACTTTGTGTATTCTTATTTTGCAAATCATAAAGAAAAATCAAATCTAAATTTGTTATATTTTCTTTCTTTCCGGTCAAGAATATGTTTGTGAATACGATTTGTATCTATAGTCAATTTTTTTTTAGCGAGGCAGATTTGTACCGACTCGCAGCGGTGCACTTTTAGCTCGGAAAAGTTTCCTGATCGCTGATTGGTTGGACAAGATAATTCTAACCAATTAGCGACCAGGAAACTTTACGAGCTAAAAGGGCACCGCTGCGAGTCGGTGCAAATGCGCCTCATTAAAAGAAATTGACTATAGTTGACTGCTTCAGTTCTGCTGTGTTGGGAAATACGAGCTTTTAGTGATAAATTAACAAACCGGTAGCTAACGTTTTCTTTTTGTTGGAATGGAATTACTATTTGGCTCTAGTTGATAAGTGAAAAAATACAGCACTGAAGAAATCGAATGAAAACCGTATAGTTAATTTCAATAGGTCTCTCTCTCTCTCTCTCTCTCTCTCTCTCTCTCTCTCTCTCTCTCTCTCTCTCTCTCTCTCTCGGTAACGTATCCATTCGTAAAGTCAATGTTTTGCTGTTCAAAATGCAGGCCAATAATAACCATTAACTTGTGCTTAAGATTACTTTAAATGATAAATGGGCTTTTAAAGAAATTGTAATTTTACTCAATTTTCGTAATAGCAGAGTTCCATTAAGGTAAGATAGATGCCTCTGGATTTTTTCCTTCTAACAGTTTTATTTGTTGACTTGCTCTAATGAGGTTGTGAATATACGATGCTGCTCTAAGTGAAGAATGCTCTCTCTCTCTCTCTCTCTCTCTCTCTCTCTCTCTCTCTCTCTCTCTCTCTCTCTCTCTCTCTTTTCTTTACTTCATACTGTAATAAAAGAAATGTTGCGTTTGTGAAATTAGGGAATTATAAATCTGTTGCCTTGAAATAAAACTCCAATTTCTCACATCCTGAATAGTTTATGCAGCATGATTATGTCCAACAGCAAATGGTCGGAATTGGGTGTAGCCCTCATAATCCATCGTTTTGTTTTCCCTTCAGTACGGTTATTGGTTGCATTATATGTGTGTGTATTTACATGTGTATATATATATGTATATATATAGATATATATATATGAATATATGTATATGTATATATATATATATATATATATATATATATATATATATATATATTTATATATATATATATATATATATATATATATATATATATATAGGCATATATATGTATATATATATTATATATATATATATTTAAGTATATATATGTATATATATATAAAATATATATATATATATATATATATATATATATATATATATATATATATATTTACATGTGTATATATAGATATATATATATGAATATATGTATATGTATATATATATATATATATATATATATATATATATATATATATATATATATATATATATATAGGCATATATATGTATATATATATATATATATATATATATATATATATATATGTAAGTATATATATGTATATATATGTATATATATATACAAATATATATATATATATATATATATATATATATATATATATATATATATATGAAGATATAGATGTAAATGACTAAATATATAGATACACACATGTGTGTGCGTGTAAAATACTTATGTATATAAAACTTACGTGATGCGTTTCACTGTAGAAATAAATGGTTTTTAAAACTATACATCTGCTGCATATCCTTGGTAATTTTTCCCTTTCCATTTCATCTTCCGCACTGCAGTCACGTAGATTTAAGGAAGCCCTCGCCTGTCTGTCTGTTTCAAGGAGTCTTGAGTTTAGATAGGTATTTCGTATGTTCTTTGGATCTTCTGAGACCATTATATATATATATATATATATATATATATATATATATATATATATATATATATATATATATATATATATATATATATATATATATATATATATATATAAACCGTGCGAATAGCATTATTCATTGGCTATTTGAGTCTTAGTCTCTTCACATAATCTCCATCAGTTCGCATCGAAATAACAGAAATAGAACAACAATGTTTTGCAATTTGTCGGTATTTATATTTCTATGTTATCCAGCCATATTATTTATGTCTCCGAAAATAGATCCCTACTTTTCGTTATCACTTCGTGTTGAAGTTAACTGTATGGTGAAAGAAAATGTTCTACAGTGATTTCCTACTTTTCGTTTCTTATATCCTTTAAAGTTTTTATTTTTTTTATTTTATTTTATTTTTTTTTTTGGTGTTGAAGGTTATGTGTCATTTACATAATGTTATTTACATTTTTAATTTTACCAATTTATGAAAATTTTGGTATAAGGTGGGAAATTGTGATTATTTTGTTTTCTTTTTTTCTTTTATACATACTGATCATTATGGTTCAGTCTAGATATTGCAGTTTTGTTCAAATGGTCTGAACTTACCAAATTATTTTTTATCAAAATACTTTCATATTTCCTGGTGTCATCCGACTTCTTAGCATTAATATTCTTTAAACCATTGTTATTTATTCATCATTGAACACATTAAACCATTGTTGTTTATTTATCATTGCATAATCTTAACAAAAAACCTAATGTAACTTTAAGACCTATACGATTTTTTATACAGTAGAGAGAAAAGGCTTTCAAATAAAGTTTCTTGAAATAGGATTTGCCCCTCACAAATTATCGAACACTTCATGTAGCATGATTATATCTAACAGTAAAGCCGTCCGGCCTTGGGATTGAAAACTCCCTTCCAATTGATTGATTGATTATCAGTTATCTGGCATCCTGACATTTAAGGTCATTGACGCCTATATTATTTGTTATAAATAAATAGATAAACATCAATTAAATTTAAAACAATAAAAACACAAAAACGTCCTTATAACAGTTAAATAGCTTTCAGAAGACCACCTCCTGAAATGAATTTGAAAATACCACTAGTATGGTACGACACATCATGTCCGAGAATCTTGGCAAGGATGAACCTGCCATCCTCCCCTCGAGCCAACAGATGTCTATTTCTTTCGGTACTATAAGTAACTCCCTTCCAATTCAACCGTTCATTGAATCTCAAACATGGTTATCGATGGCTTTGTGTAATACATATAGACAGATATTGCAATGAGAGTATTGGCGTAGTTTAAACCCTCCGTATACAAAATTTCATACCTATAGTTTTAAACCCAAATTGAGACATGGTTATTTTCTCTGTTTAGAAGTTCGAATTATAAGCTAGAAAATTTTACTCAATAACGAAATTAGATTTGTTCACTACCTTTTATCCCAGCAATATTGTCAGGTAGATTTAGAGGTTGGCTCGGAGGGTGCGCTTATCCGTCTTTCATACCTTATTTTTTAACTTTTACAGTATATTACAATGGTCGGATTTCATTAAATTGTTGCATATATCGTGTAATGAATTTGGTCTTAGAAAATATAATTAGATATTGCAGGTTTTACAATTTTTATGTTAATCTTATATGTTTGTATAATGCCTATTTTTAATGTCAAGCGAGGACTTTGAGAGCCGTTATAAATACACTTAACGTTATATGTACACTGCTAAGTGGTCTTCAGCAAATGCTTAGATATGCCGCCTACGGCGGAGATTGATAAGAACCATAGTAGGGGATTGGTGATTGATTTTCACGTGTCAGCTGGAGCTTTCAATAATCAAGTGGTTGATTAGGATTTGTAATTGATATTTACAGTAAATTACATCTTTGGGTCGGGTATTTTTGTGAAAATGCAAGTTTTTGTATTAGAAGGAAGTTTTTTTTCTTTTAACATACATCGTGGTTGGTTTTTGTCAAATAAAATCCATGAATGCTAAATAATTTATTAGTTGAAATTTAACTGTTCAGCGGTATATATATACTGGCTTTTGTTAATAACCTGTTGTGTCTTGTGCCCACTTCATTTTTATTGTACTTCCTTCACGCTTTGGCAAAAGAGGTAATTCTGTATCCCTCCAATGGTATCTCATCCTGGAGTCCCATTTCTAATATATATATATATATATATATATATATATATATATATATATATATATATATATATATATATATATATATATATATATATATATATATATATATTCTTCATCATT
>NC_090759.1:21576496-21598996 GCF_036898095.1 Palaemon carinicauda
ATGTTTGGAGTTGTGGCTCTAAAACAGCGTACCATTCATTTATTTTTGTGATAAATTCTAAAACTAATTTTTTCTTATTATTTAGCTTTGACTTTGTAGCCACGAATTGCTGAATCAGCATTATCTTGATCCTATTCTGATACTTCTAAGAAACATATTTATTTGGTTCCCTGTGTTTCTGTTTGTAAATAGAGCCCGGTATATTAGCATTCTCTCTCTCTCTCTCTCTCTCTCTCTCTCTCTCTCTCTCTCTCTGTAATATATTCTACTTAACGTTTAAACTGAATTTACCATTTCCCCTTGGATACGATTTCCTCTTTTGTTCTTTCTTTGTAGCTGTTATTGTTTTACTATTTATGGGTACAACAAGTTGTTGGCAATATTGAAGTCTTAGGAAAAAAATACATGCTTTGAAAGATCTTGAGCTAGGTTCATTTGAAGAAGAAAAGAAGCTGGAAATCATTGGTCATTTATTCTCTGGGGCTATTATGCGCTTGAAGCAGAGATGCTAAAATATAAGCATGAAATATTCATTAGGTTGAGGGCATTCTTAACTCCGAAATGATTAATCCATTCAGACCCCGTCTTTGGAGAATAGTATAAAATAATTATGATTAAATGGTCCACTCCTTAATCGGTGGTTTTGAGTTTTGTGGGTAATTGTCTATTGTAAGGGAACGGGGAGGTCTTCTGAAAGCCGGGTACGGGGAACCAGGAAGGGAAACGACAATGAAGAGTGAATAGATAATTACAGTGAATGTGCAGATTAGAAAGAGGACACATGAGGATGAATTTAGGTTGAGATTGAAATTCTACTTCTGGTTAGGTAGATTTAGAGTAGTGTTTGTTTTGGGATGTCTGTGTTTTCTGTATTTCATCGAGGGCAGGTTTGGAATTTATTTTGGATGTAGAGAGAAAAGAATCCAACCTCTCTTTGGCAAGATAATTTATTATCGCCATCAGGTCATCAATTTCTTGATTGTAGGGTTTAGCTAAAGGTCTTATCTGTTGTCGATGTTGTGTTGGTTAAATCACTCTAATAGATGGAAAATAACAGAGTTTTACGCTATTTGCTTCGTGAACCCTTGTTTATGTGGCATGGCTTCTCACCTATTTTCACCGTCTTTATTCTTAGTTACGGATAACGTAACGGAAATTTGCTCTTTGAAAATGTATATGTAGATGACTCAATACAAATAACATTCATATATTGCTTGAGTGTCCTTGACACTAATATTTCTCAAGGAATAAAGTACAGACACGCCATCGTTGTTGTTGTTGTTGTTGGGTTTTTTTTTTTTCTCCGGGACCAGCCTCTCACAGGACCTTGTATACCGAATGAAGATACTTTGGTCTGGAAATCAAAACTAATATTCCAGGGATCAGGACATTTCTGTTTCGAATCTCTTTGTTTACTGGTGGAATGACTGACGAGATAATAGGTTGAATTTTTTTCTCATAATTATTGTTTAGTCCTATACATTTATGGAGACTTCCATTGAACCCAGTTGTCATTTCTATCTGCTTGTGTTTTAAAATGTAACATTGCATTATACGCTATATATATATATATATATATATATATATATATATATATATATATATATATATATATTATATGTATATATATATATATATATATTATATGTATATATATATATATTATATGTATATATATATATATATATTATATGTATATATATATATATATATATATATATATATATATATATATATATATATATATTATATGTATATATATATATATATATATATATATATATATATATATATATATATATATATATATATTATATGTATTAGTGTGTGTGTATACTGTATATGCGTATGTGAGTTTAGGCGAAGTCAGGGTAAACGAAGTAATCATCAGTTAATGGGCTATATAGTATAGATCATTGGTCCTTATAGCAGTGTTGTAACGTAATGAATTTTGACAATACAAATTTATTTAGGCCTTTAAAATGTAGGATCACTGTCTTGCTAGGCCTTTTTATGAAAGCAGTAACGAATGTAACGAGTCCAAATTCTTCACTTGAAATTGATCATTTGTATTATTATCAAAATCTATTTTATGATTGAGCAACAAAATTGTGTAATACAGTTTTTAATTTTGGTGAAATTTTGACTGCTTACCTTCCATTCTCATAAACAACCACATGCGCAAACACAGTCGTATATCATCATTAGCTGTTGCTAGTCCACTGTAGGTCAAAGGCCACAGACATGTCCTTCCACTCATCTGTACAGTCTTTTCTATACCATGTCTATACCTGCAAATTTTCTTGCTCGTCAATCCACAATCTTCTGCTCCATCCCCTGCTTCGTTTGCAATATATAGAGACATGTTCTCTTGTTCCCTTTGTCCTTCTATTATCTGTCATTCTCATTATTTGTTCTACCCATGTTCCCCTTTACTTTGCTCTTGTATCTATGTTGCTCTTTTTTCTAGCAAAACTCAAAGTATGATTTTATGTAGGTCGAAAACAGTTGCTCCTCAACATTCGGATCTCAGCATTGATAAGGTTTCTTTAACTCTATAGGACTTGAAATTTTAGGTGTGATTCTCGACAACAAATTTATTTTTGAGAAACATTAGGTCTGTCACTTCTTCAAATGCGCGCGCGCGCGCGCACACACACACACACACACACACACACACACACACACACACACACACACACACACACACACACACACACACAAATCGTCTTATTGTGGAAGTCTTTTAAGATTTTCTGTGATCAATCCATTCTGAAGTGTTTTATCTCTTTCATTCTACCTTGTTTCGAGTATTGTTCTCTTTTCTGGTCTTCAGCTGCTGACTCTCATCCTAATTTGTTGGACAGGAGCTTAAGGTCTATTTGATTCCTTATTCCTTATCTAGATATTAATCTTTGGCACCGTCGTTCAATTAGTTCGTGATACATGTATAAGATTTTTCATAAGCCTGACCATCCTTTTCATTTAGATCTTCCCGGACAGTACCACCGTGTTCGCAATACTAGGCATGCAGTTAATTCTAAAAGTCAGTCCTTCTCCCTAAGAGGCTTAATACTACACAGTATTCTTGAAGTTTTATTCCAGCTATGACCAAGTTGTGGAATGATCTTCTAATCGGATAGTTGAATAGGTAGAACTTCCAAAGTTCCAACTTGCAGCAAATGTTTGTATGTTGAACAGGTATACATAAAGTCTCTTTTTATCGTTTATATATTATTATTGATATTATTAAATGCTAAGCTACAACCCTAGTTGGAAAAGCAGGATGCTGTAAGCTCAGGGGCCCCAACAGGGAAAATAGTCCAGTGAGGAAATGAAATAAGGAAAAATAAAATATTTTAAGAAAAGTAACATCAAAATAAATATTTCCTATATAAATTATAAAAACTTTAACAAAACAAGAGGAAGAGAAACTAGATAGAACTGTGTGCCCGAGTGTACCCCAAAGCAAGAGAACTCTAACCCAAGACAGTGGAAGACCATGGTACAGAGGCTATGACACTACCCAAGACTAGAGAACAATGGTTTGATTTTGTAGTGTCCTTCTCCTAGAAGAGCTGCTTACCATAGATGAAGAGTCTCTTCTACCCTCACCAAGAGGAAAGTAGCCACTGAACAAATAAAGTGCAGTAGTTAACACCTTGGGTGAAGAAGAATTATTTGGCAATCTCAGTGTTGTCAGGTGTATGAGGACAGAGGAGAATCTGTAAAGAATAGGCCAGACTATTCGGTGTGTCTGTATGCAAAGGGAAAGAACCGTAACCAGAGAAAAGTGTCTTGTGTAGTACTGTCTGGCCAGTTACTGTTCTTAAAATATTTCAGTTTGATTGTTTATTACTTTTCATATAGTTTATTTATTTCCTTTCAGCACTGATCTATTTTTCCCTGCTAGAGCCCTAGGGCTCATAGCATCCTGCTTTTCCAATTAGGGTTGTAGCGTAGCCAGTAATATTATTAATAATAATTTTGTTTATTACTAAGGAATCTCGCTCATGGCACAATCACGTTTTACAGTTATTTTCTGCTTCATGTTTTAGCCTATTTCCTTTTAGGGAATCTTCGAATCCGAAATCTCAAATGGAGAGTACATGATTCTACGATTTTCTATAAGGGAAGTAATATACTGTATTGTGTTTTACGGTAAAGGATACATACTAGTTCGGTGTTGGCTTTTTACTTGTCGGTATTGTAGGTAAAGGAATTATCAATTTTAGATTTTCACCTAGAACAATTATTAATATCTCCCATTGTTTCAAATAACAGATGAGTGTGTTTTGCTATAGTTATGGTCATATGAAAATTGCTATTTTCCCTGTAATAAATTAATGTTCTTAACAAGGAATCTGTAAAGTGACAGCTGAAAATGAATATAAGTCGAAAGCGATTCGTTTCCAAAAAAATTAGAAAGAAAATTAACCGAAAACAATAACGTAAATCATTGGGGAAAATGACCAACAACGGCCTCGTTTATGACTTTTAGGTCAGAATCTGAATAAAATCAATTAACCGTAACCCAAACATCTCCGAAGACGAAAACTGAAATTAAAATTCCAGACCCTTTTGCCGGGCCGAAGTCAAACAAGACCTGACCAAGGCAAGAATGGGTTAGTTTCTCGTTGTAATCTCCTTATGTTCGTGACCCTCTTGCTCTCGCACCCCGGGCAGAAGCCTTTGGGGGTTAGAAGGGCATACAATACTCTGGTATGAAAATCTATAAAAAGTTAGCTATATACCAAGTTTTGGAAATGCTTTAAGTTGATTGGATTTAAATCTATTCCTCCTCCCACAGCGGTTTGGTTATGTTTTAATTTCAGATACTAAATTTATTTTTTAGATTGATACATAGATCCAACGAGGTAGATTTAGTTTTCAATTAAACCATCGACTCGTGTGAAAGATGACAGTCGCCTTATATCATTGGATAATGGTTGATATTTTTATTATGTTTTTTTATTACATAAGGCGACATCTTTTACAAGAAGTAAGTTTGTTCTGGCAAGTATGTTCTAAATTATATTGTTTATTTCAATATTGGACACGTTTTTGGTGGAGCCAAGCATCCCGGCGGGAAAGGGTTCAAATGTATTGAAAAACCCGTTGGGTAATATCCTTTTTGGTCCAGTTTTTAGAAGATCTATCATTTACACTCAAAATAATACATATTTATAACCTATATCCTACTTTTTATTTTTTTCAATGTAAGATAATTTCATTTCATTAATAAAGTTTTCTGTGTAAGTATATATATATATATATATATATATATATATATATATATATATATATATATATATATATATATATATATATATATATTTGTTTAGATATATAATGTATATATATATTTGTTTAGATATATAATGTATATATATATATATGTATATATATATATATATATATATATATATATATATATATATATATATATATATATATATAAACCTTGTACACTAACAAAGTAACATCGACAAGAATATATCTATAAACCATATGCAAAGAGGCTCCGAAAAAAAAAAGGTGTAGCAAAAGATGATAAATTAAGATTAATTTGTCACCTACCACCCTCGTCATCACCGAACCATCATCACAAGACCCCGCAACTTGAAAGAAGTAAACGTCGGCGTTTAATGCATGAGCCAGAGTTCGTTAGCGGCCGCCTTAGCAGCTCTTCCTTCAATGGGGCCTATTAGCTCACTTCATACAATGGGTTGATGGATAGACCTGTAGCCTCCGGAGTACATGTGTAGGAGGGGGAAGGGGGGCGGTTGCTTGGAAGATGATGCCTTCACCTGAATAGAGTTGACCACCGGGTTACAAAGGGGTAGCTAATGTCCTTCAGTTGAGCCAATTGGAGGGCAAAGGCATCCTGTTGGGGGAAATTGGGAATATTTTAAGTTCTTTTCTAACTCATGCAAATGTCACTGCAATAACCAAAAAATTTTAATTTCTAAGTATCACAAGATTTCTTCTGGTTATTATTATTATTATTATTATTATTGTTGTTGTTGTTGTTGTTGTTGTTGTTGTTGTTGTTGTTGTTAGCTAAGCTACAACTTGAATTGTAAAAGCAAAATGCTATACGTCTAGGGGCTCCAACGCGGAAATATAGCCCAGTGAGGAAAGGAAACAAGGTAATAAATTAATTACAAGAGAAGTAATGAACAATTAAGATAAAACACTTTAAGAATAGTAACAACATTGAAATGATCTTTCTTATATAAACTATAAAAACTTAAAAAACAAGAGGAAGAAAAATAAGATAGATATTAATCTTATATACAAGCAAACACACACACACACACACACACACACACACACACATATATATATATATATATATATATATATATATATATATATATATATATATATATATATATTATATGTATACGGTGCTAGGGTTGGGAATTTTTTGTTAGTTTCGATCACAGATTATTGCGTACAAGTCTACAGCTGCTGTAAATTGCTGGGGTTATCACTTCTAAGATACCTGAAGACTCAACTATTACTACACCATCCTATTCAAGTGAAAAATTATATATTCATTTTATATATATATATATATATATATATATATATATATATATACATATATATGTATATATATACATATATATGTATGGATGTATATATGTATGTATGTATGCCCCCTGTGGCCGCGGGGGCATAAAACAATTAGAATAGCGCCAACGTTATCCCTGCGTGTCGTAAGAGGCGACTAAAAGGGACGGGACGAGGGGGCTGGGAACCCTGTGAGACAGCAACAAAGAGATGGAGCTGGGGGGAGAGTGACTGCTCCCCGCACTCTAGTTTTGGGGTGTTTGAATGTGCGTGGATGTAGTACGATAGAGAGTAAAAGATGTGAGATTGGAAGTATGTTTAGAAGTAGAAGGATGGATGTATTGGCCTTGTGTGAGACAAAGATGAAAGGAAAGGGTGAAGTGATGTTTGGTGAAATGTCTGGTAGAGTGTCTGGGATTGAAAGGGGAAGAGCGAGAGAGGGTGTGGCTTTATTGTTGAGTGAATGGATGACAGGTAAAGTAGTGGAATGGAAGGAGATATCATCTAGGTTAATGTGGGTAAGGGTTAGGTTGGGTAGGGAATGTTGGGCGTTTGTCAGTGCGTATGGGCCAGGTAGTGAGAAAAGTGAAGAAGAGCGGAATGAGTTCTGGAATCAATTAACTAGGTGTGTAGAAGGACTGGGTAGAAGGAATTATGTAGTTGTTATGGGTGACTTAAATGCTAGAGTGGGTGCTGGAGAGGTAGAAGGTGTCATTGGGAAATATGGCGTACCAGGTGAAAATGAGAGTGGTGAGAGACTGGTAGATATGTGTGTTGAACAAGAGATGGTAATAAGTGCTAGCTTTTTTAAAAAGAAAGATAAAAATAAGTATACATGGGTAAGAGTGGCAAATGGAAGAGTAGTAGAAAGGGCATTAATGGATTATGTGTTGATAACGAAAAGAATGTTTGGAAGATTGAAAGACGTGCACGTGTTTAGGGGTATGGCTAACGGTATGTCTGATCATTTTTTGGTGGAAGGAAAATTAGTTGTAGCAAAAGAGTGGGGGAATAGAGTAGGTGGATGTAAAAGGGAGCTAGTGAGGGTTGAAGAGCTAATAAAACCGGGGGTAAAAAGTAAATATCAGGAAAGGTTGAAAATGGCATATGACGAGGTGAGAGTAAGAGAAACTGGTAATTTAGAGGAGGAGTGGAAGTTAGCAAAAGAAAATTTTGTTGGGATTGCAAGTGATGTATGTGGCAAGAAGGTTGTTGGAGGCAGCATGAGGAAGGGCAGTGAATGGTGGAATGAAGGAGTGAAGGTAAAAGTGGAAGAGAAAAAGAGGGCTTTTGAAGAATGGCTGCAGAGTAATAGTATAGAGAAGTATGAAAAATATAGAGAGCAAAAGGTGGAAGTAAAGCGCAAGGTACGTGAGGCAAAGAGGGCAGCTGACCTGAGGTGGGGTCAGGGACTGGGTCAGTCATATGAAGAGAATAAGAAGAAGTTTTGGAAAGAAGTGAAGAGAGTAAGGAAGGCCGGCGCAAGAATTGAAGAAACAGTGAAAGATGGAAATGGAAGGTTGTTAAAAGGAGAGGAGGCAAGGAAAAGGTGGGCGGAATATTTTGAAAGTTTGCTGAATGTTGAGGATGATAGGGAGGCAGATATAATTGCGGTTCCAGGTGTTGAGGTGCCAGTGATGGGAGATGAGAATGAGAGAGAGATTACAATAGAGGAAGTGAGGAGAGCACTAGATGAAACGAGAGTAGGAAAAGCATCGGGTATGGATGGTGTGAAAGCTGAGATGTTGAAGGAAGGGGGTGTGACTGTACTTGAATGGTTGGTGAGATTGTTTAATGTGTGTTTTGTGTTGTCAATGGTACCAGTAGATTGGGTCTGTGCTTGTATTGTACCACTATATAAGGGTAAGGGAGATGTGCATGAGTGTTGTAATTCAAGAGGTATTAGTTTGTTGAGTGTAGTTGGAAAAGTGTATGGTAGAATACTGATTAATAGGATTAAGGATAAAACAGAGAATGCAATCTTGGAAGTACAGGGTGGTTTTAGAAGAGGTAGGGGTTGTATGAATCAGATTTTTACAGTTAGGCAGATATGCGAGAAATATTTAGCAAAAGGTAAGGAGGTGTATGTTGCGTTTATGGATCTGGAGAAAGCATATGATAGAGTTGATAGGGAAGCAATGTGGAATGTGATGAGGTTATATGGAGTTGGTGGAAGGTTGTTGCAAGCAGTGAAAAGTTTCTACACAGGTAGTAAAGCATGTGTTAGAATAGGAAATGAGGTGAGCGATTGGTTTCCGGTGAGAGTGGGGCTGAGACAGGGATGTGTGATGTCGCCGTGGTTGTTTAACTTGTATGTTGATGGAGTGGTGAGAGAGGTGAATGCCAGAGTGCTTGGACGAGGATTAAAACTGGTAGGCGAGAATGATCATGAATGGGAGGTAAATCAGTTGTGGTTTGCGGATGATACTGTACTGGTAGCTGACACAGAAGAGAAGCTTGACCGACTAGTGACAGAATTTGGAAGGGTGTGTGAGAGAAGGAAGTTGAGAGTTAATGTGGGTAAGAGTAAGGTTATGAGATGTACGAGAAGGGAAGGTGGTGCAAGGTTGAATGTCATGTTGAATGGAGAGTTACTTGAGGAGGTGGAGCAGTTTAAGTACTTGGGGTCTGTTGTTGCAGCAAATGGTGGAGTGGAAGCAGATGTACGTCAGAGAGTGAATGAAGGTTGCAAAGTGTTGGGGGCAGTTAAGGGAGTAGTAAAAAATAGAGGATTGGGCATGAATGTAAAGAGAGTTCTATATGAGAAAGTGATTGTACCAACTGTGATGTATGGATCGGAGTTGTGGGGAATGAAAGTGATGGAGAGACAGAAATTGAATGTGTTTGAGATGAAGTGTCTGAGGAGTATGGCTGGTGTATCTCGAGTAGATAGGGTTAGGAACGAAGTGGTGAGGGTGAGAACGGGTGTAAGAAATGAGTTAGCGGCTAGAGTGGATATGAATGTGTTGAGGTGGTTTGGCCATGTGGAGAGAATGGAAAATGGCTGTCTGCTAAAGAAGGTGATGAATGCAAGAGTTGATGGGAGAAGTACAAGAGGAAGGCCAAGGTTTGGGTGGATGGATGGTGTGAAGAAAGCTCTGGGTGATAGGAGGATAGATGTGAGAGAGGCAAGAGAGCGTGCTAGAAATAGGAATGAATGGCGAGCGATTGTGACGCAGTTCCGGTAGGCCCTGCTGCTTCCTCCGGTGCCTTAGATGACCGCGGAGGTAGCAGCAGTAGGGGACTCAGCAGTATGAAGCTTCATCTGTGGTGGAAATGTGGGAGGTTGGGCTGTGGCACCCTAGCAGTACCAGCTGAACTCGGCTGGGTCCCTGGTTAGGCTGGAGGAACGTAGAGAGTAGAGGTCCCCTTTTTGTTTTGTTTCTTGTTGTTGTCGGCTACCCCCCAAAATTGGGGGAAGTGCCTTTGGTATATGTATGTATGTATGTATATATATATATAGTATAAATTTTTTTTCAGATATTAAACCAGTACCGTTATAAGTATTTTAAACTCCTTTTATATGCTAGAATGTATTGGTTTCAAATTCCTTGACATCATAACTTACTACAGTATTCTTTTTTGTCTAATATTAGGATTACATAAGCGAAGTGGGTGGATATCAATAAAAAAATTTACCCAGGCTGAAATAGTGATATTATTTTTGGGGGATGTCGGGGGGATTTGTAACTTAGGGGTAAGGAAATAGTCCAGTATTAGCAGTGATTTTTGGTCCTCAAATACATTTGTAATTTAGGTTCAGCTTCTTTAATTTTTTATTCGTACTCAAAACATTAATCATCCCCTCCATCAGAATAATATATAGATATCGGAATGTACACTTTTACCCCATATGTGTGTGAAGAAAAAAGATTCTCTGTATGGAGACAGCCTAAAGATGAAGTTATATTTTGCAGTAATGTAGACAAGGTGAATGTTGTTGCATTAACCTGTATAAAAGTTGTTTACATCTTTCAGGTTTTGAAGTGATAGTAAGAATTTTAAGATTCAAAATATTTCCTATATCCTACTATCCGAGACTGATTTTTATCGTGAGCTCTTATTAGAATTAAATGGATCAAATTATGGAATGAATTTTTAATCTATATTGGAAAGGAAACAATTTTCTAAGAAAAAAAAATTAAAAAAAAAATAAAACCTAGTATTTTGCAGTCGTTTCAGACATTAATTGAAATTGACATTTATTTAATGCTTCCAATGCGTATATGTAATTTCCAGTTAGATGATAGTTTTTTTTTCTCTCTCTCTCTCTCTCTCTCTCTCTCTCTCTCTCTCTCTCTCTCTCTCTCTCTCTCTCTCTCTCTCTCTCTCTCTCTCTCCATGTCCGCTTATAATCTCACGGACTCATGGACTCGCTCAATATTAACGTGATCTGTGAAAGATGTGTTATATAGGCTACAGTACCCCTTTATTTTATTTATTTTTTTTATTTTTATAGCATTCTGAGCTAAGTGTCTTGTTATTTTATGGTTAAAATCATAGTATACGATCTATTTTCAAGAACTTACTAAACCCCCATAATTATATTCGAGACTATGCTGGTGGATGAATAGAGTATCCGTTGTCTTTTCAAGTACATTCGCTAGCAACTCTCCTTTCATCAAGACTTCGTAACACAAAAATAATCCAATTCTGTCATTGTTGTAACTGTATGCTATAAGTGTTAATAGCAATGTTGATATATTTGATTCGACATTAAGCTTGGAAACCCAACGGTGGAGTATTTAGATTGAAGGTAAAGCAAATTTCACGGTTTTGCGTAAATAAAGATATGCTTTGGCATTCTATCCTAGCTCCGAATGTGGGTTTTGCCATCGGTGAACCTCAAGGCGTGCACTATAGGCATTACTTAAGGTTCTTTGCTGGGTTCCTACGACCTCTAAATGCACTTACTTTTCATACTTTTACTTTACTTTCATTCCCACTTCCATTACTATTCCGTTATCATGCCTCTTTTAAATTCTACTTCCATCAAATGGCAGGGTTGTTGCCCCCCAGTTTCACCTTGATGCAGAAGGGCTTCACCGGCCCCAACTTCGGGCTATATAGACTAAATGCATAAATCTTCAAGTATCATAGAGTATTGATCCATAACACCAGTTCTCTACAGGGATTCTAGTTTAAAAGGAAATATATGTTTCTCTTGAAGGTTATTACCTTTTCGCGACTGTGGAAGTTAACCGATCGATGATTAAAAACCTATGAAGTAATTTCTTAGGTATGGTTTATATGTATTTGATTTTTGCATTTAGAAATTTTAGTTTTATTGCAACTCAAAATAACATGAAAGCAATGCCAGGAATGGATTTATATTTCTCACTTGTACTCATTTCCTGAAAAAAATAACGTTTCCATTAGGTTACATATTTTTACACGCTTACCTGTCTTCCTAGATTTTTATTTTTACTTCTTAGATTGCCTGGTCCTTTCAGCCACCCCGGACTCAATCCTGCATTCTTAGTCCTGTTGTAGTCGCACGAGTGTCATGAAATAAATCAAAAAAATTTTTTCCTTCAATTATCTTAACTTTTTATCAAACCATTGCGCCCTTAAACCCTCTAATATTGTATGTATATTTCAAGTGCAAGGAGGCTAGATGTCGCCATGGGAGAGAGGTACAGCTCCTGGCTCATAATTGTTAGCAAAAGTGATCACCTCCAAACTAACGTTTAACTTTTCCAGTTGGTATCTGCCTATGGTCAAGGAAGCTGCTGCATAGGGCTCAAAGCAACTAATTTCTCGTAACGTGGTGAAATCTGTTCATGAGCATAGCAAGTGCAAAGTCAATGTTAATGGAGTCCTATCAAAGGAATTTCCAGTGAACACTGGAGTACTCCAAGGGAATATGTTGTCATTCATGTTGTTTATACTCCTCATGGATTCTGTAATGCATTGAACAGTTGAGGATGGTGGAGATGGATTTGACTGGATTGGTAATAGGAAATTAGCTGACCTTTGGTATGCTTATAACGCTGTTCTTATTAGCAGAACATCGCAGGACTTGCAAAGCTTGCTTACCAGAATGCATGAAATATCACATGAAGATGGGCTCAAGATAAATAGAAGAAAGACCAAGATGATGAGAACGGAATATGCAACGGAAGATGAAATGTCATTGGAAGGAGAAAGGATTGATGAGGTGGAATCATCTAAATATTTAGGGACTATGATCTTTAGAATTGGAGTTTAATGAAAGATTAAAAAACAGCAAATCAGACAATGGCCAGGTTAAGTAAAATTTGGAAAACAAATCGCCTGAAATTACCTATGAAACTCAGGATATATATCAGATTAGTGAGATTAATGTTACTGTGTCGACATGAGTCGTAGTACGGCAATGAAACAATATCTAACAGAGTTTGTAGATATGAGAACAAAGCCCCCAGAAGAATATTGGGAGTTGAATGGCAGGACAGGATTAGAAAGGAAACTATGAGAGATTACTCGAGTGCCGTGTGTGGATGAGATCATGGTGAGGGGTAGATGGAGATGGTTTGGGCATGTTCTTCGCACTCTCCAAGAGAGATTAGTTCACCAAACTTTTAACTAGGCTCCACAAGGCACTAGAAGAGTTGGAAGACCCAAGCCTACATGACGGAGGACGGTGAAACGTGAAGTAGATGATGATGAATGGAGAAGCATTGATTTTAAAGCTGAAGATAGAGACGACTGGTGAAATCTAACTGAAGGCCTTTTGCGTTAATAGGCGTAGATGATGATGATGAACCATTTTCCCCATTGGAAAAAAAATGGTAATTAGAAATGTATGTAAGACTTGGCCATTTCTCTCCATTAATTTTGCATCTCTCCTTGTGTGAAACCGGCTTCCCTCCGTAATCACAAAGGAGAAAGAACGGTATGAAAAATGCGGTCGTTTATCCTCCTAAAATATCCAGAGAAGAAGAAGAAATGATTAATCAGCGAGTCGCCCTACCTATCTATTCTTCTCGAAATGAATCATTTCTTTGACCAGGTCTTTTCACATTATCTGTAAATATCCTTATAAATGATGTATCTTTTCACGTCGTGGGTAATATCTTTATAAATGGGCCAAAAGGATTTCTCTTGCGTCCGTGCGCGCTCGCAAGCGGACTCGAATGACTACTCTGACGGGTGGTAAATTATCAAGTGATGGGGATGAAATGATGACTTTGGGAATCTGGGTTTGATGCTTCGTGATTTGTGGGTTCCTTTGTTTGGGTACGAGCTGTTTTCGGGATTGATTTTTGAGTGGGTTACGGGAAGTTTCTATTCGGTATTTGCCTTTTACTCTCAATGTTAGCTTGATTTTTATGGGTTACGTACCGAGTATAGTATGAATGCTTATTACAGGAAGGATAGTAATTACAATTTATGCTTTTTATGCTAATGATTGTCATAAAGTTGGAACTCTTTATATGTTGAAGTATTATTTGATATTTTAATTGTTTATTTTTAGGTATTTTTCTGATTAGTGTATGATTAATATCATAAGGTAATTTTGTGATTAGTGTATGATTAATATCATAAGGTATTTCTCTGATTAGTGTATGATTAATATCATAAGGTATTTTTGTGATTAGTGTATAATTAACATCAATATAATACCAAGCAGATGCAGCATATGCTGAAGGAAACGGTTTCTTCCTTTTCAAATGGGTTGGTAAGGATTTTATGACTTTTTCCTCTTTATTTTTCCCATGCAGGAACTTCAATCCTTCCCCTCTGTTGTGAGCAATCTCATTTTTCTCTTCATTCCGTTTTGGATTTGTCGATCAATAAAACGATCGCTTATCTCCTGGCTGAATGGCACGCGTGTCATCAATGATAGACACCTTGTGATCGCCATCAATTCCACAGGGATTGGAGATAAAAGAGAAGGCAGAGCCTTTTCCCCACCAGAGCTGGATATAACCATCGTTATCCCTCAAATCAAAGGCAAAGAAAACGAATGGTAAATATTTTTGTACGCACGACAATCAGTGCGTTGAAATGCATTAGATGCGCCTTCAAGGATGTAGAGATAAATATCGTTTGGGTCTTAATTCAGGGATGCATTTTATTTCTTAGTTTTATGTACTTTTTAGGTGAAAGAAATAGCATTTTTTCAAGAGATTTGTTATGTCAATGTTAGTGAGACTTCATTAGGTGACTTACGCCATGACTTGAAATGCATATAATTGTTTGAACATAGTGTTGAAGATGTCTATTTGCTTTGAGTTTTACAATCTCCCCCCCCTCTCTCTCTCTCTCTCTCTCTCTCTCTCTCTCTCTCTCTCTCTCTCTCTCTCTCTCTCTCTCTCTCTCTCTCTCTATATATATATATATATATTTATATTAATCTTTTGATGGAATAAATGGGGGATTCTGCATTTATACATTTTACTATTGGTTATTTTACTTATGTAAGTTGTGCGTAAAGAATAAGGTAGTTAAGTCTTGCTTCATGCTTTTTTATACAGAATCATAAATTTCGGAATAGATATAAACCAAGTTTGGATATCCATAAATATTTTAAGGTAGCATATACCAAAACAGAAAGGGATATATTATTTTAGTTTCTTCGACAAGTAATTCTTGGTGTTATACGTCTTATAGGCAAGGCGATCCAATCTACCGATGTCTAGATATACTGAAGTTCTCACTTTTAGCGATTATTACAAAACGAGGAGGGAAAGAGCTACGCAAAAAATATAAAATGTGTCGTAACGTATTTTTGCTCGATTGTGTGTGTGTGTGTGTGTGTGTGTGTGTGTGTGTGTGTGTGTGTGTGTGTAAGCTTATAAGATGTATTTTCCTTCGTAATATTTTCTGTTTCGAGCTAATGCATTCTAAAATTTCTATGATTTTCTTTCCGATTTTTTTAGTAGTTAGTTGAAGGGTTCACATTGCAATATGGAAACATATGGTTTTTATTCCTATATAATGGCTGGTGTATATGGTGTTTTGTTTTATTTGTGACAAGGTACTCGTCATCACATCGGATCGCGCCAACATTTTATCAACTTCATAGCGAACCTGATTACATTCGTAGAGGTGCAAATCAGTACTGATTGGTCCCTGTCTCACCCGTGAAGTTTGTGGTCCATTGTCTGGATGTAATGCCCTCGTGGGCACTGAACAGAGGGGACGAGACCCCTCATAAAGATTGTCTCCAGTCCTTCCAACTCTAGCTCTTGTTCAATTAAGAGTAACTTAATCCTTTCTACAGAGGTTTGTTCCATGGGAAAGAGACTCGCATTTACTCTGGATGGCCTCTCAAGGTACTGTGTAATCGTGAAATTTCACTTGGTGAAGAATATTTATAGAGTAACAATATTATTGCTCATTTTGTTACTAGTTTTCGAAAATGGAAATGCTATAGTTATAATATATATATATATATATATATATATATATATATATATATATATATATATATATTATATGTATATATACACACATATATTTATATTTATATATTTTTATATATATATATATGTTTATATGTTTATATATATATATAATTTATATTATATATATTTATAAATATATGTTTTATGTATATATATATATATATATATATATATATATATATATATATATATATATATATATAAATGTTTATATATGTGTATATATAATCTATATATGTATATATAAATATATATATATATATATGTATATATACATATATATATGTATATATACATATATATATATGTATATATACATATATATATATGCATATATAAATATCAATATATATGTAAATATGTTAATATATATAAGTAAATATATGTGTATATATATGTATATATATGTATATATTTATGTTTATATATATACAGTACATATTATAACTATATATATGTATATTTAAATATATATATATATATATATATATATATATATATATATATATATATATATATATATATAAATATATATAAGTGAATATATGTGTGTATATATAGGTATATATACATATATATATATATGTATATATAGGTATATATATATAGGTATATATATCTATATATATATATATATATATATATATATATATATATATAAATATATATAAGTGAATATATGTGTGTATATATAGGTATATATACATATATATATATATGTATATATAGGTATATATATATAGGTATATATCTATATATATATATATATATATATATATATATATATATATATATATATATATATATAGGTATATATATGTGTATATATAAGTATATTTATGTATATATATAGGTATATATATGTATATATAGGTATATATATATGTATATATATAGGTATATATATATGTATATATATAGGTATATATATATGTATATATATAGGTATATATATGTATATATATTGGTTTATATATGTATATATAGGAATATATATGTATATATATATAGGTATATATATGTGTGTGTATATATATATATATATATATATATATATATATATATATATATATATATATGTATATATATGTATATATATACATACATACATACACATATATATATTTACCTCCACCAACGAAGTTGGAAAGATGTTTTGTTTTCGCCCCTGTTTGTGTGTGTCTGTTTGTGAAAAGTTTCTTGGCCACAATTTTAGTCGTAGGGTAATTAAACTTTCAAGGATTAACTTATGTAATGCGCTGGAAATTAAATTTTGGAAGGTCAAAGTCACAGTCAAGCAAAATGTTGAATTCACGTTATCAGCCATAAGTTTGGACATCGTTATCACAGACTTAAAATTTGGTTCATATTTGAGTGTATGAAAATCCACGCCAATTAATACATGTTAAGGTCAAAGGTTAAGGTCAAGGTCGAGCAAAAGATTGAGAAATAAGCTGCCGCGTCGGAGGTCTACGTTTTACTGAGTGCCCCTGAAGTCATTCATGTTCCGTCTCTGACGTTCTATATCTATTGAGCATTTTGATAAGTTAAAACATGTGTCAAGTATTGTGTATGCGGAAAATTCTGAAAAAAGCACAAAGTCGTCGGTTACATCGGTAGGATTTTATTTTTTGTTATATGATTTTTATCTCGTTGATTTGAATGGCTTAAGTGAGGTTAGCAAATGAAAAATTTCTTGCGTGGTAAATGTATGTTTGACATAAAGTTTTCTCATTCTCCTTTGCTGCTAATAAACCAATCAGTTAGTCAAATCTGGTGCAAATCATTCTAGGATAAAAGTATTATTGGTCCAGAATGATTCTGGGGAAAATCATTAAGAAAGCGAAAATAATGTCACTTAAATTCGAATGCTTTAAAACCAGGTGTCTACAAACGAGGAAAGCGTTGTTCAAGGTTTGTTAACGGGGGTGGGGGCTGTGCCCGCAGGGTGTGGCAACAATAACGGTACAAATTTAATACTTGGAAATTTAGTAAAATTGTCTTCGAAGGGTTAAACGGCTATTGTTAGTTGCACGAATGAATAAGCATACATTTTCATGTATCCCGTGACGGAGGTATTGTGGTGCTTGGGCAACAGTGCCTCCAGTGAGCCTTACATAGTGTACAGTAGGCGTTATTAACTAAATAACAAGCTGCACTAACCAATCTCCTAGGCATTGGCATTACTTCCTTTCTCATTTTCTTTCAGTTTGCCCTAAAACCTTTTCTACCTCTAAACTTCATAATGCAAATTCAGGATTTGTTCCTGTTGCACTGAGTGGTCACCTAACCCATGGCTCAAATATCATACTTGCCTCCAATAACCCATGTTCAGGTTATATGGATTTAAGTTTGATCATGGACAATAATTATAGTAATTTTTAAGTTTTAGTATAAGAAAAGAGAAAAGAAAACTCGTACTTTCAAGTGTAAAGTGGCAGCCCAGGTGTCAGTTTGTTGCTATAATGATGTATGGTGATTATAGCAATATTTATCCTTTTTATCATCATCACATAGTATTGCATTACATTTTAAATATTGCCTTGATTTAAGTTTTTTTTTTTTGTAAGGGATTGATTAGTTCTCTAATGTTCACGTGATATGCAAATGTATTCAAATTCGTGATGCAATTAAGTTGAAAGCATAAGTTTTGACTGTTCTGAATATCTCAAATGATTATCAGGATTGAACTGTCAGATTTGTGACTGTGAGTTCCTACTGTATTCACAAAAGTATAACATTATATATTATATATATATATATATATATATATATATATATATATAGATATATATATGTATATATATACATACATATATATACATACATATATATATATATATATATATATATATATATATATATATATATATATATAATATGATATAATATATAATATAATGTACATATGTATGTATGTATATATATATATATATATATATATATATATATATATATATATATATATATACACACACACACACACACACACACACACAACAAATGCAGCCATTTCTAGTCCACTGCCGGACAAAGGCCTCATTTCTGGGGTTCAGGCAGTTTGTTCACCGCGTTGGCAAGTGCTGATTGGTGATGATGAAAGATTTTCTTATGGTCGCTCACAACAAACCAACATTTTATGGGTGGCCCTGACTGGTATAGTTTTGCGTATCATGGTGATTCACAAACCCTTTAAGCAAGTTAATGTATCCCTGCTCATAAATGGTATATATACACATGTGTATATATATATATATATATATATATATATATATATATATATATATATATATATATATAAAATCATTGGCCGAGAAGAAATATCATTAAAGGAATTTCCGTATGGATTTGTAATCAGATAGCTGGGTGAATTCGATCTCAAAGGATATCTGTGGCTTCATTGGAAAAAAAATAATGAAAATTATTAGTTTTAATGATAAATATTAAATATGCATATATATAGGCATATATATATATATATATATATATATATATATATATATATATATATATGTGTGTGTGTGTGTGTGTGTGTGTGTGTGTGTGTGTGTTTCAATTCGTTTATATTGTATAACTCAAAACAGTATTTGTGCTATTTTGGTTTCAATCCGCAGTTTTGCTTTACTCTGCATATCATAGTACAAATACACAATATACATAATTGGAATTATTTTCAATAATAGTTAACATAGCAAAGTTAGGATTTCTATACATATTAAATAAATATTACAAGCTTAGAGGATTTTATTTTTGTTTATCTAAACTCCTTCAGTATCTAAAATGGTCATATTTTTCTCCCGAGCAAGGCTTCCTTTTTTGGCATAAATTATTTCCGTGCTTATGTAGTGGTGATATATACTTGTATATATCATGTTGCTGGCCTTTTCAGTGCTGCATCTGAAAACGACATTGATTCATGGCCGGGAAGATTTTAGTGCAGGTCGCGTATGGAGATTCGGGGGCAAGGCTTTTTGGCACACACTCATAAATATCTCTCTCTCTCTCTCTCTCTCTCTCTCTCTCTCTCTCTCTCTCTCTCTCTCTCTCCAGAAGAACCTCTTGTCGATAGATGTAAAGGCATTGATGAAAATTGACAGGGTAGCAAGATGTTATGAGAATATATTATCATCGTGATCCATTAACATCAGATGGGAATCGGTGGCATGGAAATTGTTTTTTTTTTTTTTTTTTTTTCAGCGTCATTAGTTGATTTATGGAAATGTTTTTTTTAGAGTATAACTTTAGGATTGATGTTTAATATTCATAGATTTTGGTGCAACACATAAACATAGATGTGTGTTTGCGTGCGTGTTATATGTATATTCTTGTCCTCACTCGTACTTGGTTGAGATGAACAAATCTGTGCATGTAGTTTGATAAATTATTTAGATGCAATTAGGGTTTTTTTTTAATAATGCTAGATACAATGTTACTAGATTGAGATTTATCCCCCACGAAGTGTTTGATAGGTTAAATGGTATGTGCCGTTTAATGTATAAATTGCATCGTTATATTATCAATGTAAATTTTTCGAACCATTCATGGTCGCATCAATGACCTTACATGTCAGGATGCCAGAAAACCTGAAATCAATCAATCAATCATGGTCGTTATTTGAAGGTACAAAAGTGGTATCGATTACAGAGAATACTGAAAGAAAACAAAATAAATTAAGAAATATTACATCATTCATGGTTATCAAGAAAAAAGTTATCAACGAATAAATCTGTTTGCTGTTTGCTAAAACTCAGGTCATGAAGGGCATCCGGAAAGTTTACAAATTACTGATGTTACATATACTCAACTAATTATTTATGCAGTCGGAAAAAATTAGTCAAGGTGATATAATTAATGTTGACTTAGGTGCATGCAATATCATGATTATTAATAATAGAAATAGTTCACCATTTCTTATAAAAAGTAAAATTGTTGAAGATTTTTGGTTCTGCTAGTATGCCAAATTATATTTATTACACTCGGCAGTATTTTTCGTCCACATACTATCGAAACAGGTTATTTGCATATTCCCAGAAACCACGCTGGGCTGAGTCGTGTGGTAGGGCCATCTTGGAGGAATAATACTATCTTTCCTCCAAGGTGGCCACACTCCATCCCCCAGGGGGTGGTGTGTATTCTCCCCCCAGTGGGGCTGGGGTGTCTATGCCGACCACCCCCTGAAGAAAAGAAAGGTCTGTCTTTCACACCGTATTGTGTACGTCTAAACGACGACCCTTAATGGATATTGGTAACATCGTGGCATTTATGTCCCGAAGGATTTTTGAGACAGAGTCTCACTCGATGATTTACCGTCGGTTAAAGTGTAAATAAACCTGCTGTAAGTTGAAAGTCATGCGTGAATAGAAATGATCCTATTGTTATGTCATGGGAACACAGGGATCTCTCTCTCTCTCTCTCTCTCTCTCTCTCTCTCTCTCTCTCTCTCTCTCTCTCAGATTTCCTTTCCTTTTTATTTAGCTTTCATGTTGTGGTTACTCTTTACAGCAAACCTTGTCCCAAATAGGTTTTTTCTGATCGTAATATCTAGTTAGAGAAGGTTTTGACGAATTATATATTGATGTTTCATGTTGAGTATTACAAGAATTGAAGTTGAAATGTGAACATAAAAGGCAGTACCCAATGGTTATATTTGGATGCTTAGGTTTTAACGTTCTAAACGTCCAGGTTATTGCCGTTTGATATCTGCCCTTTTCAAGTTTTTAATGTTCATTTCAATTACTCAAATTATCAATTGCTTCTCTCTTTCATTTTGAACATTTATTCCTCATTAACATTTAGAATACGATATCTACTTATTTACATTAAACTAATGTACCCATACCGGGACGATATTCAACAGACCTTAGGGAAGCTATATACTATTCTGTAAATTTTCTTGCGTTAGACCACACTTAATTTAAATTTGGATGTTGCCGTGTATTATGTTTGTTTAAAAATAACTATGTGGATACTCTAGATGTTTTATGCCATACATTTATATAATATTTATGCATGTGCAATTTATATATATATATATATATATATATATATATATATATATATTTATGTATATATATATATATATATATATATATATACATACATACATATTGCACATACATAGATATATAAAAATATGAAAAATAAAGCGTCCAGCGTATATTAAGTTTGTTCAAAATAACTATATGAATACACTAGAGATTTCATTTTCATACATGCATACACATTATATACTGTATTATGCATATAGTGCACACACATGATATATATATATATATATATATATATATATATATGCTCGTGTGTATTTTTGTATAAACATATATACTCAAACCTACATATGCTTAGGATATATATATATATATATATATATATATACAGTGTGTGTTTGTGTGTGTGTGATTTGCGTCGATGTGGTGGTGTTAATGTGTTTGAGTAGTTCAATATGGTTTGTAGGGTAAGCGATGATGCCTCACTGGAGGAAGCTTCTGAAATATTGGGCGAGAAATCGATTTGTTTAGTTGTG
>NC_090759.1:21603996-21606496 GCF_036898095.1 Palaemon carinicauda
AATTGAAGTTATATTCTACTACTACTATTATTATTATTATTATTATTATTATTATTATTATTATTATAAATTGCTAAGCTACAACCCTAGCTGGAAAAGCAGGATGCTATAAGCCCAGGGACTTCAACAGGGAAAATAGTTCAGTGAGGAAAGGAAACAAGGGAAAATAAAATATTTCAAAAGCAGAAACAACATTAAAACAAATATTTCCTAAATAAACTATAAACTATAAGATTACATAAATATAATCTTTATGAAGTTAGGATTGATAATTATAGTTTTAAGAAGTGACATCTTCTTGTTTCTGAGATGTTTATTTCTAAAAAAGAAAAAATATTACCACTGCTTTAACCAGACAGATGTTCAGTTGGCTTCATTAATTCCGGTACACCACGTCAATAGGTAGTAGGTTGGCTAGGGCACCAACTACCCGTTGAAATACTAACACTATAGAGCTATTGGGTCCTTTGACTGGCCAGACAGTACTACACTGGTTCCATCTCTCTGGTTACAGTTAATTTTTCTTTAGCCACGAATGAAAAAATGCAGAATTTCGTTGTATTAGTGCTCATACACACATGTATCTATGAAATATATGCATACAAACACACGCACACACATACACACATATATATAATATAAGCCTACATATATATATATATATATATATATATATATATATATATATATATATATATATAATATAATATATATATATATATATATATATATATATATATATATATATACATATGTCTATTATTATTATTATTTCTTAAGTTAACACCGTCTTCCGTCTGGAAAGGATGCAAAGATTTCCCGGAGATTTGTTGGAGTCTGTGACTCCAAATAGTCTCCAGGAGACTGAAAAGTCTTCAGAATCCTTTTAAGACTCTCTTCATTTTTTTCAAACCAATGCTGATACGAACCGCTGTATATGTATGTATACTTGTGACTACTATTGTTCAAACAAGCATTCGGTGTGTGTGTGAATATGATCGGACAATTTGTTAGGGGAAAATACAACTGGCCTCAAAACTTATTTCTTAAGTTAACACCGTCTTCCGTCTGGAAAGGAGGCAAAGATTTCCCGGAGATTTGTTGGAGTCTGTGACTCCAAATAGTCTCCAGGAGACTGAAAAGTCTTCAGAATCCTTTTAAGACTCTCTTCATTTTTTTTCAAACCAATGCTGATACGAACCGCTGTATATGTATGTATACTTGTGACTACTATTGTTCAAACAAGCATTCGGTGTGTGTGTGAATATGATCGGACAATTTGTTAGGGGAAAATACAACTGGCCTCAAAAAGCAGCTTCAGTTATCCAAGAACGGAAAGCTGCGTGTGAGGATATGACGTTAAATCTTCAGGGGCAGCTGCGAACTCTCCAGGAGTCCTTAGTCTTCAAATGGTTTTCGTGGCTTCTTCCAGAGGCGCCGCGTTTTGGAGACTGTCGTGCAGTCGCCTCGGTGGGTGGCTGCAGCGCTGTCCTTGGATTGGGGGCTTTTGGAAAGGCCATGAGGAACTACGTGAGTGTGAACTTGGATTGCGGCAAATGGAGGCAGAAGTTTTGAGATTCAAAGACCAGTTGAAATCAAGATGGTTCGTTTGCAAACTTCTCCTTGAAATCGACATCGGAGCGAGGTAGGAAATCCTTTCTCATGGTGACAAGACAACTTACATCGGTTTGGCTGCTGCTGGCGCCATATTCGGTGGAATAATATATGCTATGAGAAGGAGGGCTAAAGAAGGACAACTAAATGAATAGAGAAGAGTATTAGATGAGATGAATACAGAGAAAGAGACGCAAGAAAAACTGAAAGCTCAGAAAGAGACAGAGTATCAAAAGCTGAAACTTGACTGCGCTGAAAAAGATCTTCAGATGAAGGAACAGGAAATTCTAAGCAGGGGAATGGAAGAAATTAAGAAATTCATAATGAGAAAATAGAAAAACTGCTAAACGACTGCTTCCAAAAAGACAGTCAGATGAAGGAACAGGAGAAGAAACAGGAAATTCTAAGCTGGGAAATGGAAAAAATTAAGAAAATTCACAATGAGAAAATAGAAAAACTGCAAAACGACTGCTTTCAAAAAGATCTTCAGATGAAGGAACAGGAGAAGAAACGAAATTCTTAAAACGGAAATGGAGGAAATGGAAGAATTTAAGGAAATCCATAAGAAAATAGAAAACTCGAAAATGACTGCGTCCAAAAAGATCTTCAGATAAAGGACCAAGAAAAGTTACTGGAAATTCTTAAAACTGAAAATGCTCTTCTGCATCTCCTCCGAGCTGAAGCGAACTCAGCCTCCGGAAAACCCTGTTGCTATTGGACTGCTAGCAGCCAAGCCATTGAGAAAGGTCTTCCAGTATGTAGAGGCTACATGTTACGAGGAAAGCACCTTCTCAAACTTGGCCTTTTCGACGCTGCCATGAAGGACTTCGAAGCTGTTAGAACGGTAAAGGGATCTGTGGAATGTTTGAACTTCATAGAAGATGCT
>NC_090759.1:21613996-21621496 GCF_036898095.1 Palaemon carinicauda
CCGAAGGGAAAAACAACAACGTGATACATTACGAAAATGAGAGGAAACTCTTCTGAGTGTTTTTCCGAAGGGGAAAGGGGGTGGGGCGTGAGATGGATTGGTGTGCGTAGGGGTCATGGGAGTGCAGGAAGGGAAGGGAAACAGCAGGGAGAAGAAGGTCCTTGGAAGTGGAGCCATGAGAATTATGATGTCCAAAGTTCGATGATAAGGTATTCCGTGGCTGTGAGATTCCCCTCTTCTGTCCACGTCCGAATATGTCGATAAGGGTGATAGAAAACTCATTATCGTAAGCCTTGAAATATGGTCCCTGTTGACGGAATCGAACGACGACAATGGATCGTTTGTGAGGTTTAAATAATCGCCTCGTTTGGTCGTTTGGCTATTTTTTTTTTTTTATTTTTTTTTTAGCAGGGTCGAGGTTTGGCAAAGGGGGGGTTGGGGGGTTGATCGTGAAGAGATTCGTCTTGCTTTTTCCTCAATGCAAAGGTACCGAGAGACGTTGCCTGTGGTTCGTGTTTCTTCGTGATGGCGAAATTTCTGTATATTGATTCTTAGTCTAGGTTATTAGGTTTTTATGAATGCCGCTTGTCTGTTTGATTGATATCAATTTCCCATGCGGAAAGTTAATAATGACACAACTTTTATCTTATTCTAGAAGAGTCAGTGCACATGATGATAAGGTTTTATTACCTCCGCCAAGAAGATTATAAAATCGAGTCTATTTATGTGTGGGTCTGTCTGTGGACAGGATTTTAAAACTACTGGATGGATTTTGATGAAATTTTCACCACAGATTATCTTGGGTCATGGACAACCCCATTAAATTTTGGAGATAATCCGTATCCGGATTCTAGATCCGGATTTGATTTTTCTCCGTTTACAGTCAGCATTTAAGTTAAATGTTGAAGTAGATTCATCCACGATCCGAATATGGTAAAAGAAAGTGTTTCGTCCGTAGACTTGAGTCAAAATTTTGGTAATATTCATTGGCGGAGGTTTTAAATCTGTGATTGCTCTTCTTGTTGTTATTATTATTATTATTATTATTATTATTATTATTATTATTATTATTATTATTATTATTATTATTAAGAGGTTTGTATTCAGTATTTTTGCTATTTTTTTTAAAGATTTGTCAAGGGTCGAAAGAACAGAACAAATAAGATTCCTTATAGTTATTAAATAGTGCTAGCACGAATTCTTATGGAACAAATATAAACTGTAATCTCTCAATTATTCTTTAATAAACTAGAATGTCCTCTTGTTAATATATAAAAAAGTAAAACAGCAAAGAGCCTGTTTAGAGTGAATTGTAATGTTAATCGACTAAGCATGCCAAGTCAAGCCGTCATTTGTTTCCTATTCTTTGGATATTCGTGTATATTTAAAAAGAAGTTTATTTAGGGATGCTTGTTTTTGTTATAGGATTTGGGAACTCTTGAAGTTTTTCTTGGGCCTTTCATTTGTACTTTTTATATTTTCGTAGCGAACTGTGGTAAAGGTAAAAAAATTAGCAACTTTCCATTTGCAACTTTAACATATCTTGGAGACTTCAGTTTGTATATATGCCAGGATGTCAAGCTTTCAAGAAGTATTTATTTTCCATAAAAACTAGAGCGATCATTTCTCGTTTTTCCCGGAATCATTGTAATATTTTTAGTATTTTGAGATAGAGACACTCTCTTAATATGGCTTTTTATTTTGGAAATGTAGGCACACACGCAACATTTCTAAGTTCTGTATGTACTATATTTTTAATTTTGATTAATATTGATTCTTTTTTTGTGTAGAATATTGTAAAAGTTCATTTCTATTTTTGTAATAGAATAATTAAGCAAATAATGTAAATAATTTAGATGTAACTGAATTTTTATAATAAAATGAAAAAAAGTATTACTGTATAATACAGACTATGACCATAAAACCCCTTGAGTAGCTACTGAAAAGGAATAGGCGATAGATAGGTGCGTGAGGCTTTATTTCCTCACCGCATCCATCCCAGAAAAAAAGGGTGAAAGATATCATTTGCATAATCCCGGGTAGGAGCTCCTAAAAAGGAGCGAATGGATGTTAGCCAAAAGGGATGGGATGGCGGGAAATCTAGGAATTCGTGTTTTTATGGTGTACTATAGTTTGCTCTCCATAGTTTATGGTCTTAGGTTAAGGTCGGTGAAGGTCATTCTCTCTGGTTATGTGTAACTTATGATCTTTTTATTTCCCCCGGGCATTGGGAAGTTAACCTTATATATAAAACGGATGGTTATTGAGTAGAACTCGCAACACTTGATTTGGCAGTGTTCGTATCCTCCCCATTATGTTGTTAATTGCAACCTTTTCTTCGATAGGTCTTCCCGAAAGTGGGTAAGAATAAAAAGTGATAAGTAACTATCCCTGGTCAAAGGCGGCTTCGTTTATAGCCAGGATGGGATTTGTGATTGCATGTTCGCTGCTACCTCAGTATTCTTCCCTCCCTATTGCTTCCTTGCCGTTCCACCCCCTAGTGTTACGTTGCTTTTCTCACCCACCCCCCTTTTCCTCCTGCTATCCGCCTTAATCCTTCTCCTATGCGTCTTACACCTCTTGCCCCCCCCCCCTCCTCAATTCTACTACCCATCTCCAAACGGCTTCCCTCCATCCCTCCCTCTCACTGTCTCTTAAGCAGAATCGCTTTGATATTATTGCATTGAAGTTGTGGGAAAGCGATAAAAGGGTCCCCAATATCTAATACTTGTTTGTTATCCAAACTACTAACCAAATGTTGTAGCCACACAGCAGCAGCAGCAGTGGCATCACCATCAGCAGCAGACGCATATGGCCTTGCATGCACTGCTTGAATGAAACGAAACAGCGTTTTGGATCTTTTGCTTATGATGCATAAGGGTTAGAAACCCTTGATTACCGGTCTGCCTTTGATGATATATATATTGCGCAATTTGTATCTCTGGAAAAGCTCCTCCGTATTGGAGCACAATATGGACTCTATTTCAATACCTTGATTATATATAATCGTTTTAATAGCCAGTGTTTGGTGATGGCCTTTGTGGTGGAGTAGGTGGGAGGTTCTCGTTCTTCAGCGTTTCCTCGGGTAATCTCACTGTCATTTTTTACATTAATATCTATAAGGTATTGCATTAGCTTTTGTGATAGGTATTAGACAGAGAGAGAGAGAGAGAGAGAGAGGAGAGAGAGAGAGAGAGAGAGAGAGAGAGAGATTATCGTGAAATTTATTGAATTACTTTTTAACGAGCAATAGCTAGTCTAGACGATAATTGGCAAGTTCGATATTGCAGGGGGTAATAAAGTGAAACATAAAAGATGCATTTGATTTTTAATTTATTGCACTTTAGTAAGGAATTGTTCAATCATTGCTTTCCCATCTGCTAAGAAAATTGTGATATGAATTTCTTAGTATATCCATGTAGGAAAATTCGTAATTTGACTTCGCTACAGACAAGAAAGTTACGTGCAAATTTTTAGGAAAGCTTTAATAGCATTTCCTTATTATTTACATTTCAAGTGACGTTGGAATATGACTTTTAATTCTTAACTGTCTTTAGAATACAGTTGGAAAGCGTTCCCCAAAAGTTTGTGCCCATTTTTATCTTGGTTACAAGCCCATTGAATCGGAGACCTTTGGAGTTATTGCAAGTCAATTAGTTTAATGCGTTTTAGTCACTTTCTTTTATTCTTGTTCTTGACATTATTTTAACGGTGGGAGGATACATAATTATTTAGATTTTTTTATTCGACATCGATTAATATATGTAGAAGCTGAGAATGATTCCCTTATTAGAGTCGTAAAGGGCAAATTCACATTGTATCATAAAAATAGAAAAAAGGGTCATTATACCATCATATAGACGCTGCAGAGATGATACAGAGCTGTACTCTTTTAAAAGTCTTAAACCGGTCCCCTCATCCTCCGTTTATTTCTAATATCCAAACGATTTCTTTTGGCATACCACATCTCATTCCTTACTCTTAAACACAACTTGTGTTAACTTATCGTTTATTTGCTCTATAGTTCGTTTATGATTAAGATTTTGTATCTACCTTACTGGGATTAGGATTGTGATTTACTAGATTTTGCATTTATTTTGTTTAGATCAGGGTTGTTAACTACCTTGCTATTTTACTGGGATTAGGATTGTGATTAATAAGATTTTTCATCTACCTCGCTGGGATTAGGGTTGTTATCTAGTAAGATTTTGCATGTATCTTGCTTAGATTAGGATTGTTAGTAAGATTTTGCATCTGCCATGCTTGGATTAGGGTTGCTATCTAGCAAGATTTTGCATCTACCTTGTTTGGGCTTAGTGTTGTTATCTAGTAAGATTTTGCATCTACCTTACTAGGATTAGGGTTGTTATCTAGTAAGATTTTTCAATACTCTGCTGTTATTAGGATTGTGAAGATTTTTCATCTACCTCGCTGGGATTAGGGTTGTTATCTAGTAATATTTTGCATGTACCTTGCTGGGATTAGGGTTATCTAGTAAGATTTTGCATGTACCTTGCTGGGATTAGGGTTGTTATCTAGTAAGATTTTGCATCTACCGTGCTAGGATTAGGGTTGTTATCTAGTATGATTTTGCATCTACGGGGCTAGGATTAGGGTTGTTATCTAGTAAGATTTTGTATGAACCTTGCTGGGATTAGGGTTGTTATCTAGTAAGATTTTGCATCTACGGGGCTAGGATTAGGGTTGTTATCTAGTAAGATTTTGTATGAACCTTGCTGGGATTACGGTTGTTATCTAGTAAGATCTTGCATGTACCTTGCTGGTATTAGGTTTGTTATCTAGTAAGATTTTGCATTGACTTTGCTGGGATTAGGGCTATTATCTAAGAAGATTTTATATCTAACTTCCTGGGATTAGAATTGTGATTTACAAAGAGTTTGCATATACCTTGTTGATATTAGGGTTGTTATTTAGTAAGATTTTGCATGTACTTTGCTGGGATTAGGGTTCTTATCTACTAAGATTTTGCATCTACCTTGCTACTTTGCTGGGATTAGGGTTCATATCTACCAAGATTTTGCATCTACCCTGCTACTTTGCTGGGATTAGGATTGTGATTTACTAAGACTTTTCCTCTACCTTGCTGGGATTACGGTTGTTAACTAGTAAGATTTTGCATCCACTTTACTGGGATCAGGGTTGCTATCTTCTTAGGTTATGCATATACCTTGCTGGGATTAGGATTGTGATTTAATAAGATTTTGCATCTACCTTACTGCTTTGCTGGTATTAGGGTTGTGATTTACTAAGATTTTAGCATCTATGTTGCTTTGATTATGGTTGTTGTCTAGTAAGGTTTTGCATGTACCTTGCTTAGATTAGGATTGTTAGTAAGATTTTGCATCTGCCATGCTTGGATTAGGGTTGCTATCTAGCAAGATTTTGCATCTACCTTGTTTGGGCTTAGTGTTGTTATCTAGTAAGATTTTGCATCTACCTTACTAGGATTAGGGTTATTATCTAGTAAGATTTTTCAATACTCTGCTGTTATTAGGATTGTGAAGATTTTTCATCTACCTCGCTGGGATTAGGGTTGTTATCTAGTAATATTTTGCATGTACCTTGCTGGGATTAGGGTTATCTAGTAAGATTTTGCATGTACCTTGCTGGGATTAGGGGTGTTATCTAGTAAGATTTTGCATCTACCGTGCTAGGATTAGGGTTGTTATCTAGTAAGATTTTGCATCTACGGGGCTAGGATTAGGGTTGTTATCTAGTAAGATTTTGTATGAACCTTGCTGGGATTAGGGTTGTTATCTAGTAAGATTTTGTATGAACCTTGCTGGGATTAGGGTTGTTATCTAGTAAGATTTTGTATGAACCTTGCTGGGATTAGGATTGTGATTTAATAAGATTTTGCATCTACCTTACTGCTTTGCTGGTATTAGGGTTGTGATTTACTAAGATTTTAGCATCTATGTTGCTTTGATTATGGTTGTTGTCTAGTAAGGTTTTGCTTCTATCTTACTGGAATTAGGGTTGTTATATAGTAAGATGTTGCATCTACCTTACTACCTTGCTAGGATTAGGATTGTAATTTACTGAGATTTACATCTACCTTTCTCAGATTAAGGTTATCTAGTAAAAGGTTGGATCTAACTTGCTGGAATGAGGATTGTAGTTTACTAAGATTTTGCTCTCTACCTTGCTGGGATTAAGGTTGTTATCTAGGTAGATTTTGCATCCACATGGATGGAATTAGGGTTGTTAACTAGTAAGATAAGATATTTTTCCTACCCTGCTACTTTGCAGGAATGAAGATTGTGATTTACTAAGATTTTGCATGGACTTTGCTGGGATTAGGGTTGTTTTCTTGTAAGATTTTTCATCTACTTTGCTGGGATTAGGGTTGATATCTAGTAAGATTTTGCATCTACCTTGCTACTTTGCTGGGATTAGGATTGTGATTTACTAAGACTTTGGCATCTACCTCGCTGGGATTAGGGTTTTTATCTAGTAAAATTTTGCATCTACCTTGCTGGGATTAGGATTGTTATATAGTAAGATGCTGCATCTATCTTGCTACCTTGCTGGGATTAGGATTGTAATTTTCCGAGATTTTGCATCTACCTTCCTGGGATTAGGGTTGTTATTGGCTGAGAATTAGCATCTACCTCGCTGGGGTTATTATTGTGATTTACTAATATTTTGCCTCTACCTGGCTTGGATTAGGGTTGCTGTCTACTAAGATTCTGTATCTACCTGGCTGAGATTAGGCTTGTACTTTACTAAAAATTTGCATCTACCTTTTTGGGATTAGGGTTGTTATCTAGACAGATTTGGCAGCTACCTTGCTTGGAGTAGGGTTGTTATCTAGTAAGATATTGCATGTACATTGGTGGGATTAGGGTTGTTATCTTCTTAGACTTTGCATCAACCTTGCTTACTTGCTGGGATTAGGGTTGTTATTTAGTAAGATTTTGCATATATCTTGTTACATTGGTGGTATTAGGATTGTTATCTATTAAGTTTTGCACCTACCTTGTTACCTAGGTGGTATTAGGGTTATCTAATAAGATTTTGCATCTACCTTGCTGGGATTATGGTTATCATCGGTTAAGATTTTTCATCTACCTTGCCGGAATTATGTTATCATCTACAAAAGTTTTGTATATGCCTTGCTGGGGTTATGGTTATCATCTACTAATTTTTTCCATCTACTTTAATGGGATTATGGTTATCATATACTGAGATTTTGCATCTGCCTGGCAGCAATTATGCTTACCATCTAAGATTTTGTATCTACCTTGCTGGGATAATGGTTACCATCTACTAATATTTTCCATCTACCTTCCTGAGATTAGCATTGTAATATCCTAAGGTTTTGCATCTGCCTTGAATGTATTAAGATTTTAATTAAGAACAGAATTTTTTTTTTTTTTCAAATAGTTTAGATCTCGTGGGGGGTGGGTGGGATTGAGCACCATTATCCCTTATTAGTCCCATAGATCTTGATCCTTTGACTGTCTGGTCAAGACA
>NC_090759.1:21628996-21633996 GCF_036898095.1 Palaemon carinicauda
ATTTTTCTTTTACGTTCTTTGTATTTTTTTTTCTGTGAAATCAATGTAAATTGGACCCCCTCACTGGCCAAGGGAATGGATGTTATATTCTCTTTCATTAATGGTCTTTGCTTATACCCCTTTAGCCTTATGGGGAGATTATTCCCGTACAGTAGCAGTTGTACCGTCTTTGCACCTTCCCAGGTAAACTGTAGGCATTACTTGAACTTATTTGCAATAAGTTTTACTTCATAGTTCAGCTACAGAATTTTCCCCAAGTTGCACTTGAGAGGTGAATGGCCACACGGACACCAGTGTTTGGCTAAGGTGCCTTACTTAATAAATCAAATGTTTATGGGAGAAATGATGTTCCAAGTGTTAGTTGACTGCTGCTAGATGTCATTGATTAATCCTCTAATAAAATCTCTATCCTTCTGGACAGGCGACTCTCACTCCAATGATGTGGAAACCATCAGATTTTCTCTCTCTCTCTCTCTCTCTCTCTCTCTCTCTCTCTCTCTCTCTCTCTCTCTCTCTCTCTCTCTCTGATTGGTCGCTGGCCATCTCTTTTAATCGTTTGTCCCTTTACCCTCAACCTTCTCCGTATAACAAAAGGTTAATTAGTCATCTTGAGGTCGTTTGTCTCGGGTTTGGTTCGTGTTTCAAGGAAAGGGATAAATAAGAGGCTAGACAAAGCGGCTTCGTGAGAAATTGGTCGCCCACGCTGTCATCTGCAGAAAAGCTCCTGCAATTTCACACGCTTGCGCGCGTGTATGTTAGTTATCACTGGATTGATTATCAGCCACTTGAGTGATTTCCCTATTTATCTAAACGTCTTTAAGGAAGAAGTTGATAATCGTTAGCACTTGTAATATTACACTGAAAAAGTAATTATTTTTGCTAGATTTCACATACTGTAAAAAATATTTATTATTATTATTATTATTATTATTATTATTATTATTATTATTACTTGCTAAGCTACAACCCTATTTGGAAAAACAGGATGCCACAAGCCCAGGGGCTCCAACGGGGAAAATAGCCCCGTAAGGAAAGGGAACAAGGAAAAATAAAATATTTTAAGAATAGTAACAACAGTAAAATAAATGTCTCCTATATAAACTATAAAAACTAACGAAACAAGAGCAAGAGAAATCAGACAAAATGTTGTGCCCGAGTGTACCCTCAAGCAAGAGTAGGCCTACTCTAACCAAGACAGTGGAAGACCATGGTACAGAGGCTATGACACAATCCAAGGCTATAGAACAGTGGTTTGATTTTGGAGTGTCCTTCTCCTTGAAGAGCTGCTTACCATAGCTAAAGTCTCTCTTCTACCCTTACTTAGAGGAAAGTGGCCACTGAATCAAGGACCTTTCACTGAACAATGACAGTGCAGTAACACCTTGGAAGAAGAAGAATTGTTTGGTAATCTCAGAGTTGTTAGGTGCATGAGGACAGAGGGGAATACGTAAAGAAAATACCAGACTATTCGGTGTGTGTGTGTGTAGGCAACGTGAAAATGAACCGTAACTAGAGAGAAGGATCCAATGTACTACTGTCTGGCCAGTCGGAGTAGTAGTATCTCAACGGGTGGCTGGTGCCTTGACCAACCTACTACCTACAATATTAGAGAGGGTCGAAAGAATAATTCCCGTCCCTTAGACGGGAAAGACCTTTGATGTTAGAGGCTGTTGACGGACTCGACGACAGAAAGTCTAACGTTTGGAATTTAATGCCCTAGACGATCGAAGAGGGCTAGAACTGAATCGATGCGCCCTTCAGATTATTATTATTATTATTATTATTATTATTATTATTATTATTACCTCCGCCTAGGTTATAAAATTGAGTATATTTATTTATTAATTTATCTGTGTGGCTGTGGACAGGATTACGACAAAACCACAGATAGATCTTAGGTCATGGACGACCTCATTAAGTTTTGGAGATGATCTGGACCCGGGTTTGTATTTTTCACAATTTTAAAGAACAGGATTGTCAAAATTACCCCACGGATTTTGACGAAATTTTCACCAGATAGATCTTAGGTCATGGACGACCCCATTAAATTTTGGAGTTAATCTGGATCCGGATTCCAGATCCGGATTGGCATTTTTAAAAATTTTAAAGCACAGGATTACGTCAAAACTGCAAGACAGATATTGACGAAATTTTCACCACAGATAGATCTTAGGTCATGGACGACCCCATTAAATTTTGGAGATGATCTGTATCCAGATTCCAGATCCGGATTGCCATTTTTAACAATTTTAAAGAACAGGATTACGTCAAAACTGCAAGACGGATTTTGACGAAATTTTCACCACAGATATATCTTAGGTTATGGACGACCCCATTAAATTTTGGAGACGATCTGTATCCGGATCCCAGATCCGGATTGGCATTTTTAAAAATTTGAAAGCACAGGATTACGTCAAAACTACAAGACAGATTTTGACGAAATTTTCACCACAGATAGACCTTAGGGCATGGACGACCCCATTAAATTTTGGAGATAATTTGGATCTGGATTCCAGATCTGGATTGGCATTTTTAACAATTTTAAAGCACAGGAATACGTCAAAACTACAAGACAGATTTTGACGAAATTTTCACCACAGATTGAGCTTAGTTCATGGACAATTCCTTTTAATTTTAGAGATGAACCAGATCCGGATTTCCTTTTTTAGACCATTTTAAAGATAATGTACAATAAATTGACGGATTTTGACGAAATATCCATCACAAATAGATCTAAGGCCTTTGGACGACTCCATCAACCTTTAGCAGAGATCAGAAATATCTGATTGCTCTTGTTGTTGTTGTAGTAGTTGTTGTTATTATTATTATTATTATTATTATTATTATTATTATTATTATTATTTTTATTTTTGTTATTTTTAGTATTATTATTGTTATTGTTATTATTGAAGTTTTATTGAGGATGATGGCTGCCTCAGTGGCGTAAATTTTGTAAGACACATTTTCTATCAATCTAATCAGTCGAGAAGAAGAAAATTAAGATTTTTTATTCTTTTAAACGAGTGAGAAGTAGAAAATTAGGTAAGTAGATAAGGTATCTTGTAAAATTCATGCCACCGAGGCAGTCATTATCTTCAATCAAACTTGCATAAAAGAGGGTCTCCTACCGCAATACCAATTATTATTATTATTATTATTATTATTATTATTATTATTATTATTATTATTATTATTATTATTATTATTATTATTATTATTATTATTATTATTATAGTGAATATGAATTTTTTTGCGAAAGATTAGCACATTTTATAGGGGACTGGGTAAACGCTTGTATATATTATAATGATTTCGTAGATTGTCTTGGATAATCGGGCAAGAGAAGTGTCCGTTTGTCTTAGAGTTTACAGCTGATTAATGTTAACATGAAACCTGTATACTTATTCTCAAATATTGTAGAATTACTTATGATTCTCTTTTGGGTCGGTAATATGAATTACATGCTTAATTATCAGCCTGGTTATGAATTAATGTCAATTAGTTACGGCAATTTGATGTAAGTCATATCCTCTTTAAATCTCCGCTGTGCAATTCCCCAATATAAGTAGGTTATCTTAATTTAATAAGTATCTTTTAACGAAATTATTTATTCATGTATTTAAGATATATATACATTTTTTAAAATTATTTGTCATCTTAGTTCAGGGTGATGTGTAAGTTTGGGTTTTTGTAACTTAAATGTGTGTTTATCTTCCTTAACAGTGTTTATTTGCAGTTTTTTCATGTAAATTTGTTTTTATGTACAACAACTATTCGATTGGAATTTGTTTATTTGCTTGTTCATTATTAATGTTTACCTAAATTATTTGGCAGGAACAAAGCTTGTTGTTTTTATTAGCGTGTTAAATAATAAATTGAATAAGATTTTTTTCCTCATTGACTAAGAATTTTGTCCTCATATCATGATAGTGGTATTTAGTTTATTGATTTTCTTGTTTGTTGTTAGGGTTCTCTTTCCTCTTCACAATAGTAATAATTATTATTTATGCACTTTTTATCACCATTGCTTATATACATTTGCCCTAATATGAGTCAAAATTTAAATAATTTTCATTTATATCCTAATTTATATTTGATTTTTATTTATTAAAATCTACGTTAACGTTACTATTTTTTTAGTTTTTTATAGTTAATTATCTCACAATTCATATTTACGTTTACGATACTTATTTGAGTTTTTTTTTTTCATAAAATTAATTGATTCCCTGGCTAAGCTCCTTAGTGTAAATTAAACCAATTATCGGTGTAGTGAATGAAGCTAATTTGAATGATTTATGTATAGTGTAGATACACTAGAAAGTCGTGATGAGTGTCAAAGCACTACGATCTACGATCGGTTCGCAATAATATATTGTAATTCATGAAAAAAATAAACCTTTAAAAGACAATGTACACGCTTTAGTTTGCAAATGGATTCGATTTTAATTAACACCAAAATAACATTTCCAGCTTGAAGACTTAACTTTACGTAGATCGATCAAAGAGGAATATTGCTTAGAGAGAGAGAGAGAGAGAGAGAGAGAGAGAGAGAGAGAGAGAGAGAGAGAGAGAGAGAGAGAGAGAGAGAGAGAGAATAGTTATAATTATCCCATTGTGTTAATGAATTATTAACTGAAGATTCTGTAAATCAGAGTTTGGAAGAATTGCAGTAGCCTGCAAAAGCTGTAAAACTATAAGAAATTTAAGATATTTTAATATAACAGTAGCAAAAAGGTTATTCTTTAAATAATTGAAATTGAAGATCACTTTTAGCGTCATTAAAAAGTGCGTCGTATATATGTAGGGATATGGTCTTTTTTTCGTCTTATTTACAAAAGCACTATAATATATTTATTATTGTTTACTTAAGTAGTATTGTTTCCAAATTCTCTCTCTCTCTCTCTCTCTCTCTCTCTCTCTCTCTCTCTCTCTCTCTCTCTCTCTCTCTCTCTCTCTCTCTCTCTCTCTCTCATACACTGCATAGTTGCATAGATTTATTT
>NC_090759.1:21641496-21643996 GCF_036898095.1 Palaemon carinicauda
TAGGAGATGATGATGATATTAACATGTATTTTTTCATATAGCAAAAATTTGACTTAAAATGAAGAGAATGGCAAAGAGGTATCGTATTTCAAAATTTAATTTTTCCGATTTGGTTGAAATTTCAGTATTTATTCCCATTTTCAAGGTTGTTCATTATACTGTATAATTAATATAAGAACAAATGTAAAGGTTTCAAATTACACAAATATAACGAAAAAATAAAAATTTACGAAAATATTAGATTAAAAACAATGGAGAAATATTGAAACTCGGATCAAAGAAGCTGTCAAAAATGCTAAAATGTTTAAACACTATAAACTCTGTAAAAGAATATAGAAACAATCTCCAACTAGTAGCCTGCAGTGGAAATCAAAACATAACCATAATAAGACTTGGCTGGATATACTGCACAGTATAGTCACTCCCTGACACGTATAAGGAAACTGATCTTGGTCTAATTAATTATTTAAGATTGGTTGAAATTGCTTAACGTAGTGATTCCTAGATCACCAAAGATTACCAGTTTTGGGGTTTGAATAATGGTAGAGAACACCGATCACAGGATATTATTATTATTATTATTATTATTATTATTATTATTATTATTATTATTATTATTATTATTATTATTATTATTACTTGCTAAGCTACAACCCTCGTTGGAAAAGCAGGATGCTACAAGCCTAGGGGCTCCAACTGGGAAAACAGCCAGCGAGGAAAGGCAAAAAGGAAAAATAAGATATTTTAAGAACAGTAACATTAAAATAGACATTCAAAAATAAACTAAAAACTTTAACAAAACAGGAGAAAGAAAAATTACTTTGTTTGGTCCCTAATTTAAACGACTAACACATACATGTGAATCTAATTCTTACTCTAAGCACACGTGTAGAACATATTATATAGTTCCCAGATTACGGAGAGGAAACGTAAATAGATACACGATGTGAAAGCGGAAAAGTTTTAAGAATTAAAAACGGTATCAAATTTGAAAGAGTTTTTAAATACAGAAATAGAATGTACGTTGGGGCAAAGTTTATTGGGGAGGAGAGTAAGTACCTTGTGTTTTTACTGAATTATTTATAGTTACCCATATACAGTAGTTGAGCGCCTCACAAACTTGTTTCTTTGTAACTGTGTAATAGGGCGATCGACGTTTTAAGTTTGGTTCAAAAAAAATATTTTTTTTTTTTTTTTTTTAACTAGACTTCTCATAGAAATTTTACTCTGCCCTAATGGTTAGCTGTGTTTTCCAGTAAACTGTATTTTATTTTTCTATTTCTGATTTTGTATTTTATAGTGTTTTTAATCTTTAAAATTTTTTTAGTTTTTTTTACAGTAGTTTTAATTTTTCAAAAGATTTTTTATTCGTTCAAGTCATATTTTTGCACTTTGAAACGTTTTATCTGTTCTTATATTAGTTTTATTATATTTACAGCCTGAACATTCACTGGCAGTGTGATTAATGGTGTCTTTTGCCAGACATTTCCAGCAATTTGACGATATGTTATTTTTGTCTATAGCTCGTTGAATATATCTTGTTCTTAGGGCCTGATCTTGTGCTGTCATTATCATCCCTTCAGTTTTCTTCTTAAGTTCTCTTACTATCATGATCATCATCAGCCAAGTTAAAAATCTGAATATTCGTTCGTTATGTTTTGTTTTCTAAGAGGTTTTGGTGTTCCTTGCATAGAAAATAGTCAAATTATATCTTTTTCGTATGACTCAAACAATATTTGAGTAAGGAATATTATGTATTACTCTTTATGAATGGAATAGCGAGCATTGTTTTTGTCAGGCAAGGTCGGTATTTTCCAGTTAAATGGTGGAAATTTTATTACAATTAGATTTTGATCTAGTATCAGATGAACTAAGTGTAACACTGGATTATCGTTTGATTATCTATATAACCAATCATTGGTAGATGAATATTGGAAACTGGCCGTTATCGAGCTTTTGATTGGTTGAGATTTTTAGGTGGATTTTTTTTCTTTTTTTCCAAAGTAAGAGTAAATTAAGGGGGTATTTTGTCATAAATTCTGGCTTTATCTAGTATGAAATGTATTAACGGTTATGATGATAAAAAAAACATTGAAATTTTGAATAACTTATTCGGTAGTTTGTTTAACCCAGGTGAATTCCGTAGACGTATCGGATGTAACGTGATACAATGCCGTAGGAAATATGTCCAACATGTCTGGAGATTTATTATTTTGGGGTTAGAAAGTATGTAGCATCCGCTTACTAACTTGTCACGAAAATTGTCAGGTTTTGTGCGTGTGTCACGAACTGGACTAGTTAACATCTGGCTACTTTAATAAATGTGTTATTGCCTGATTTGAGATTAGCGCAGGGGGAGTAGAAGCACTTTAATTTTTTAGTTGCTGCTCTTCTTTTGTTAAGAATAGTGTCTGTAACTGATAACTTCTTTAAAAACTAATAATTTCCCTAACCAGTAATTATCATTTGACTCGCGTCTGATGGAACTTAGATATTATCG
>NC_090759.1:21646496-21658996 GCF_036898095.1 Palaemon carinicauda
ATATATATATATATATATATATATGTGTGTGTGTGTGTGTGAGAAGAAACTGAACCGGAAAGGTAATTATGGAACCCCGTAGTTGATAGAAAGTCGAGAACCGAGTATGATGATATCGGGTTCCTAAGAAAAAAGGATGTCAAATGAATAAAGTGTCCAGGAAATTGGTTGTCTTAAGCTATTAAAGAGGGGGCTGTTTAGATAATGAGAGAAAACGAAGGTAGGGACTTGGTTCCACATCATAAATAAGGATATTTTAGGAATTACTTGCTTGTTTGATTATCAATTATGTATTTTTGTTAAATGACAAAAAAAAAAAAAAAAAAAAAAAAAATCTTTTAGATTTGCTACTCCTACATTGAAGCCTTCGACCGTTCGCGCATTCCTCTTTATCTTATACGGCTGAGTGGTCTCGATAATTCAGTTAGAGGCGTGCCCATCAAAGGATAAATTGGCCACTAGGTACTGGCGATGCACGGTATTGTACGCAGGTAAAAATTACTGAAACATCGGCAAGAACCAGATATTGCCGTTGTTAAAGACGGTATCTCGCATTTGCCCATTCTCAAAAGGCTCTCTTGATAGCAGCTTATGAATAGTCAGTTAGAATTGATCACGTAATATAAGAGTCTGTTTATATTCATCGGGTGAACGTTGGCACACAAGACCCGCTCACTTATCTAGCGACTGGTTCAGACTGGTTGTTGTGTACCACGTGTATGTCAAAGATTTATCATACTATCACTATTCCAATGTCCATCGTACATTTGATATAATCCAGTTACAAAACGAGAGTCACTTATAAGTGGATGGAATTTAAAAACTATTTAGGTCTTTGGTCGAGAAATTCAACTAAATCATTGATATTATCTGTTTGGTACCATCAGATTGATCAAACATTGTATGATTACCTGAAAGTTGTCATTCAGCCTACGTCATGCCGTATAAAAGCTGACTTTATACTGAACATTGATTGTTGTGGTATTCTTTTTATCGTCACTGAAGCTGTGTCGAAGCATTATAAGAAAACAAATGTACAAGTATCTTTTACGTTTTGTGAACAGATCCTGTGGTATCAGGGACGTTCGGGCAGAGTCCACACAGGGATTTTATTGTTTGTAGTAAATTCGTGATGTCTATCAGCTGCATTTGTCTTGAATTGCGTTTTTTTTTTTTTCCTGCTGTAGTTTATTCGAAAACGCCTTGTTAATTATCCTTATTTGTGCTCGTGCGCTGTAAATGTTTCATATTATTGTTTTTATTACGTGCGTACATGAATGTGCGGTTCGGAAGATGGGTCCGAAGATGTTGCTAGTTCATGTTGTGAATATTCCGAGGGTTAGTGAGTGTGACCATATGGTAAAATCATTAAACAGATGCCGGAGATGATGATGATTTATTCAATTAAGTCCAGAAGCTAAAGGGTGGTTTTCTATGTGCTCTTTTGAATTTTCATGGCGTTGATTGGGATTTTCATTCATATTTCTTAAACAACGTACATTTTGCACGCAATATAAGCTACATATTAGTTCATTTTGTGAAGACTCCGTGATTAGTAAACTAAATAGTTCTCTCCTGAGGGGAAAGACAGAGGGCTTAAGAGTTTGTCTTCAGCCTGAACATGTTATATATAAACTTTCCTTTTGACTAATATTTTGGATTTGTGACGTTTCTATAACTATATTCATACAATTCTAAAAGTATGCTTTGTCGTTGAATAAGAAAATTATTGTGATCAAGGAAAACTTACCCTGAAAAAAGGGCACCGAAACGAGTTTGTTAATGGTTATTGACCTTCACTTGTTTTAGATTGCCTGGCCCTTACGGCCAGGTACGGGCTCTTGCACACTTGCAGCCCGTAGGTGTTTGATTGTGTGTGTGTGTTCTTTTTTTTGCAGGTAATAAAGATATGGGATAATCTGCAACTTTTATTTGTAGGTGGTTTGGGATAGGGTGTGGGTCAAGGGTAATCAGCAACTTATTTGTAGAGGGTTTGGTATAGGATGTGGGCTAAGGATGATCAGCAACTTTTATTTAGTGTCCAATAGCTTTTTTTTTGTTTTTAAAGGCGCCCAGCCTCTTTTAGGTCAAAGGAAAAGGAAGACGGTGACGGAGGGGAGGATGCATCCTCCCCAAAAGATCCCACTGGCTCCTGTCGTTCATTTGGAGAGAAAGAGGGACAGCAGTAAGTCCCGATAAGTAGAAGAGCTCGGGAAGGAATTGGGAGAGGTTTAGTTAGAGATATTGGTATAGAAAGAGTAAAATACTTAGAGCTTAAGTTTTTAGTAAGACCAATAGTATAAAGTTTAAGCTTGAGTAGGAGAGCGCTGAAAAGGAGAAATTGGCTAGCGGATATGAGTGGTTGAGATAGGGTGGAATAAACATTCCTGTACCTAAAAAAAAAAAAAAAAAAAAAAAAAAAAAAAAAAAAAAAAAAAAAGAATTAAAGTAAAATTTTAATTATTTGTTACAGTCATTGAAATGTCTTCGTGCTTTCAGATTTAATATTTAGTTAGGAGGAAGTTCTGAACTTCAATAAAGAGAGAAGAGAAATAGCAAGTGAGAGAAGAGCTTAAAAGAGGTTAAGCATGATTCGAAATTGGGTTACTTAGGTTTTAAACTGGTACTGGTATTACGGTATCTGGAGGGAGGGTAGCTGCGGAGAAAGGCTGAGAATATATCAATAATGGCAATACATTAATGCGTTTTACGATTAGTGTCGCAGTTACGGGAACGTTGGAGTTTTCATCATGTCTTAGTAGGCTTTTTTTCTGAAGAATTCAATAGGTAGTGTTGCAGAGGTTCATCTGTTCAGTTGTCGACAGTTGTTGCATGGTCTTTCCGGTCTCTGTTGTGTTGCTGGGTCCTCTTCGTTATCGATAACGATTTGTCAGTTGCACATATCCCAGTCGTAGTCTGCAAATATGACTGCAACCTGGCGGGGAATTTTTCTAGCAAGAAGATACGGGAGTAGGTTGGTTGCACGATGTACCATTTGACTGATCTGGAGCCATCAAGGAAGGCTCGCCTTACTTCACTAGTCTTTTACATGTTGCAAAAGGCTGTCATTTGATTCTTGATGGTTTTCAGTGAGGGTTGAAATGTGATACTGATTGTCTGGCACATTAGGGCATACTTTTCCAGGTGATCGGCCTCGTCATTGCCACTGATTCCTGTGTGACTTGGAATCCAATTCAGGATTATCTGTGTGTTGTCACTTTGGTGAGCCAAGGCTAGATACTGTGTTGCTGTGATTATGTAGACATTTTCAGTGGGTTCTTTGTTACTAAGATCCAGAATGGCTCCTCTTGAATCCGTGTGGATTGTTGTATTTCCTTCTGGTAGACTGGCTGAGTGTTCTAGGGCTTTGGCAACGCCACTAGCTTGGTTTGCAAGGTGGAGGCGAGATTGGAAAGCCTCCAGTTTTTTCTTTACCCTGATGGAGAAATGACTGCTACTGATGTTGCAGGAATATCTTAATCAAGTGATCCATCAGTATAGTAGATGTTTGGGCTGAGGTGTTGCTGATTGCATTTTTGGCTGCTGCTGCGAGTTGGTCTGGCATGCAGAGGTTTGCTTGCTGCTGGGAGAATGGTAAAGTTTACTGGATGGTGTCCGCTGACCACAGGGCCAGAATGATGTATCCATCGTCCTTTTGTTGCCCCTTTGTCTTGTAGGATTCATTTCGCATTTTCATTCTTTTAAGTGTATCCAGCAGTCTCTTTGCATGTGTCTTTGGAGGATCAATCTCCTCTGCTAAGGGCAGGAATCTTTTGAGTTTGTTGTTCAGAGGGTAATCTCTGTCTCCTTTGATTAACTTGAATGTGGTGCTGCAATTTCTGATGTTGATCCTAGCTGAGAGGGGGAAATTAGATTAGTTTTGGCTCTTAGACAGCAGAGTCTGGTCCACATTGGAGAGCCGCTGATAAATCTCATGGTATTGTTTTGTACCACTTCTTCGAAGGTTTTTTGAGTTTCGCTCAGAGAGGTGATTGTAGGTGTTCCATAGTCGATGTGAGATAGAGTTGCTTGTATGTAAAACAGTCTTAGGAGGTTGTTTGATACTCCTTGTTTGAGGGAGGTCATTCGTTTTATGGCTAAGAGACGAATTTTTGTTTTCTCTCTGAGGTGGGTTACTTCGGTGGGAGGTGATAGTTTTGTTGATGATTACTCCTAGATATATGTATAGTTTCACCCATTCTATGGGTTCGCCCATGAGGGTGAAATTTGGAGGGTCTTCTGGGTATTTGATGGCCATGGCTTTGGTCTTGTTTGTGTTGATTTTTAGGCCCAGGTCTTTGCATTTGGCCGGGATCATGTCCAGTGCCTTCTGGGTGGTTTTGCATGAGTGTGCTTTCTGTGGACAGATGATACATAGGTCATCGGCGTATATGAAAATCTTCACTCTGTTTGGGAGGTCTAGAGTGGCAAGATTCTCCATAAATAAGTTGAAAGATATGGGCTTAGTATGCCCCCCTGAGTAGTTCCATTTTATAGGGGGATAAATTCGGAGGTTTTTCCTTGGAAGGTGACTCTGTCTTTTCGGTTCTTTGTGTAATTCTGAGTCCAAGCCAGTAGGTGTCCTTTCACTTTTTTCTCTAAGAGAGTGAAGAGGATTGCTGGGGACCAGGCTAGCTCAAAGGCTTTTTCGAGGTCAAGAAAGATGACAAAGGCTTTTTTGTCATTGAATGTTGTGAGGACATTGGTTGTACATTCTTGAGTGCCTATGCCATGCCTGTAGGCATAAAGGCAAGGATGTAGTGGGCCTATTTTCCATTGGAATCTGCTGAGTACCATTCATTCAGCGATATTCTCGGTGCAGCTAATAAAAGCTATGAGTTGGTAAGCATCTGGTTCTTTGGGTTTGGGATTGGTTTCGTGTCTTGTTGGATCCATGTTATTGGTCGGAGTCTTTTAGTTTGTGTTCTGTTGATTAAGTGCAAGTACAAATTTGGGTGATTTCCCATATTCCTTAACATATTTTAAGTGATTAGGTTAGCTCCAGGGCCAGTGTCTCTTCTGCCTTTTGTGAGAGCCGTGTTGAGTTCTTTCATGGTGTAGGGGTTTTTGGTGTCATCTGTCATGTTGCAGGCTACTTCATTAATATTGTTCCTGATTGGCAGCAGAGTTCTGTCTATTGTTTGCAGAGGAAGATTTTTGCTTCTGGTTCTGTCAGCAAAGGTGTTTGTAATTCTATTTGCTTCAGCAAATGTGTCTGGGTGGGTGACTCTGTGTATGCTGTTTATTTTTTTTTTCAGATATCTTATTAAAGCAGCCCCATATCTTTCCTGAGAGATATGTTGTTGATTTCGTGACACCCTGAGTACCATTTGTCTATTTACACTTCCAATGTTACTTGTAAGGAATGTTTAGTGGTTTTAACGAGTAGAACATGAAGTTCATCATTTCTGTGTCTTCTGAAGATCTTTCTGATTCGGTTGATTCTTGCATTCATCTCCTATATGCGGCGGCTGTTGTACCAGGCATCTGCATGCTTTGTCCCTGAATACTTTTTCTGAGGCATAGATATACTGGCAGCAGCATCAAGCTGTTTGTTGATGCCCAGTGATAGGATGGAGGTGTCATTGTGAGGGTTTTTTATGTATTCACGAGCCCATTCCATCATAGATTGCTCGAATCTTACCCTGTTTGCAAAGTCTACATTCCACGTTTTTGGAAATGGAGGAGGAGGGGGGGGGTATTTTTCGAGTTTGAGGTCAATTTATATTGCAAAATGATCACTTTTTAGTACAGGATGCAGTCGCTTGTTAGCACCCATTTGGATGTTCAGCAATGTTAAGTCTGGATATTCTTACTGGAGGGCGTGCAGGTGTCGGCGTGTCTGGTTTTTTGCCCTTCATAAACTAGGTTGCCAGAGAAGAGTATGTTTACTCACTCCATTACAACATAATTGGACAAAATTATAGATTAGATATACTTAAACTTTGGAGTCTCAGTGTGATTCAAGGAGGTTAATAGGGAAGTAAGGAAAGACCCTATTACAACAGCAATGAAAGCCTTTCGAAGATGAATATTATGTTGGAACACTTGAAGATATATACAGGAAGTATAGCAATCCTAACTGCATAAAGATAGTGAGAAAATGCTAATTGAGAAAGAAGTTACACAGGGAGACCCATCACTTCTAAATTACTTGCAGCATAACCGGAAGTTTTCTGAAATTTAGATTGGGGAAATGTAGGAATTAACTTTAATGGGAATACCTTAAAAACTTGAGATTTTCAGATTTTATAATTCTGTTTAGTGAATAATTGGAAGAATTGTAGAGTATGATTGAAGATTTGAATAGAGAAAGCCGAAAAATAGGTCTGAAATAAGATTAATGAAAATACAGGGACAACATTTCAGGATTAGTGTGCTTTCAGAAGATAACTTCATGTGTCTAAAACTGTCAGAACATTTACTTTAAATGAGAAGACATTAAACATGCTCCTGTGACTCCTACTTCGTCTACCTAGGGCAAAGACATTTACCTAGCTATTTTTATAGTGACTTGAAGGTGGGTCTGAGTCAAGGATGTGTTGTCTCCATGTTCCTTGCTTTAACATCTATATTGATAGAATGGTGTGAAATGTCAACGAAAGGAAACTTGAATGTAGCAGTTAAGTTGCAGAATAAGAAAAATAATTGAAAATGGATTGTTGAATGTTAATGTTCGCATATGGGAAATTTCTGTTTTGGCCACAGTTAGAATTGACTAAAGAAACTGGTAAAAGAAGTTCTAATGTGTTTGGAAGAAGTTTAAGTTAAGTGGGAATATATTCAACAGTTGGGTAAGGAGTGTAAACGAATGCTAGGAAGATGGCATAATGAATTTTATATATGGGTTGCTGAAGAATTTGAAGTTTTTCTATTGGTGTAAAGATCCTGGCAATGTATGTTATGAATGATATCAGAGAAGAGGATAGTAAAAAAAAAAAAATATCTGAATGTGTGCAAAATATGGGTGAGACTTTAGTTATCTGTGAAAGCCTAGTTGGGACTGTTAAAAGGGTTTTATGAGCCAACTTTCCTTTATAGTTGTGAAGTGGGGATGTTGAATAAAAGGGTTAAAGGTTTGAAGATCAACAGCTTTTATAGTGTTTGGCCGTCAAAGAATCTGTAGGGGTAGAGATGTGAAGATATGTATGTAGAAATGATGAACAGGTAATAGAAGGTAAAAGAGTAGATCTGGGTATACTGAAGTGGTTCAGTCATGTGGAAAGAGTGGACAATAATAGTTAAAAAAGACCCTTGAAATCCTTGAATCTCTTTAGCGTTTGCATTAATATGTGAATAGCGTAGCGTTTATAGATGATTTAAAGTGCTGCTGATGACATTTTTTGTAGTTTTATGGAATAACTAATGATAGAGTTTTACTGCACAGTAACTCATACGTGCTACTGCAGCTAAAAGGAGGAATGTGGCACTGGTTTTCACTTTTTTGGAGATACTTATAAACCATATATATGTGTGTATAATATATATATATATATATATATATATATATATATATATATATATATATATATATATATATATATATATATATATTATAGATAGATAGATAGTGCATGTGTATACACGAATTTAGCATTTTTGAACACGTAATGTCCTTCCCAATATATATTTAAGAAAGTGTAGTTGTGAAATTACTAAAGTTATTTTATTTTATTTTAACGTTATTTTCTAGGGTCAAAACAGACTAATAAATCAGAGAAAATTACGTCCCTATCTTTTCTTGTGTACCAACGTCGATTTTGTCTTTAATGTAATCTTTAGAATGCTTTATCCCCCTAATGCTTAATGCCTGGAAATCCAAATAGTTTTAATCCAGGTTTTTAATTAAATTAGGTGAATATTAAGAGAAAGATAGAGAGGGAGAGGCGGCGAGTAAAATGAGCGAAGATAAAATTATTTTCGAAATCGCTCCGTAAATCACTTTCTGATGTTATTTAATGCCCACTAACTCTAATCATACTTGCATGAGGTCTTCATATAATGCCAAATGGAAGTCTTAAAATAATTTATTACTTTAGTTTGCCAATTTATTGCAGTGTAAAAAGAAAAAGTAAAAAAAAAGCGTGCCGTAAATTTTAGTGGGGAGGAGGGCATCGGATTCTCCTTTGGAAGAGCCAACCCCCCTTTTTGGTCGAAGCTGGAAGGAGGTCGAAGCTCTGTCTTCGTTGTAATGATGATTATGAGGATAATGATAGAATTAGAGAACAATGCAGTGATATATATAACGAAATCATATAGCGTCAGCTCTGGAATTTTAGATTCATGGAGACTCGATTATGGGGCGTCTGCATCTTGATTTGAGTTAAAAGTTGATTTATAGCTGTGGCAGGTTGATTACAGCTGAGGGTATGTATTTGATTAGATTGTAATCGTATCGGGGATACAGGTGCTCCCGTGCGCGGTCTTGCTCTTATCGATGTTGAGATATGAGAGAGAGAGAGAGAGAGAGAGAGAGAGAGAGAGAGAGAGAGAGAGAGAGAGAGAGAGAGAGAGAGGTACAGGGATATTGTATTGTCTCGAAGACAATACAATATATATATATATATATATATAGAGAGAGAGAGAGAGAGAGAGTGTGTGTTGCGCGCGCACTGTTCTGGTTGTCCGGTACACTGGGCCATTTTTTCTGGAAGGGGGTTGGTGCTGTTAATGCACCCCAAGTGTTGCACTGTAGGCATTACTGAAAAATCTGTGCAGCTTCCTTTCGACTTCTAGCTACACAACCCTTTCAGCCTTATATTGTATCTCCACTCTCGCTTCCTTTCTTCCATCTAGCTGTCCAGCCACTTTAACTTCTCTTCATACTCCAATTGCGGGGTTTTAACCCCTGTTGCATATGGATAGTGAGTGGCATCCCAGGCCCCAAGGTTGAGCCTTCTTGACCAAATTCATATATCCAGTCCAATCCACCGAAGCATTTTATCATAAATTCACCCATTGGTAGAATTAGTTCCTTGCTGTGACCCATTATTGTTCGCTCATGGTCCCCATAAGATCGTCGAAAGCCCTTTTTTTTCCACCAGGGATGAAGAGAGAAGCGTAGTCAAAACACTATTTAATCCAGGTTTGGGAACAAAATTACTATAAACTTGTTAGCCATGGTTGTATATTTAGTGTATTTACAACCTTCAAATGCCATGTACAGTTGGCTTCCTGAGTTTCGGTATACTGTACACAACACCAAGTTAAGGAAACCTGTTTATTATTTTACTTTGGTGCATATAATCCATAGAACAATGCAAGTTACGTTATTGGTACAATATTATTTTATTTTGCCATTTGGTTATTTTTTTTTCTTATTAGTGTTACGTTGTAGTCACCAGGTGTCGCTTTAGCTTGCTGTGTAGTGTACTAAATTCATTTCGGCAATTTTATAAGACTCATTTCAAGACCAGATTGGTCTTAATGATTAGGAAATCGAAGCTGATTAAATTAAATAGTCCCCTTCGTTTTAATTGAATATTCTGTTATTTTTTTTATTTACAGTAAACTATATCGGCGTCAATGACCTTAGATTTCAGGATGCCAGAAAACCTTCAATCAATCAATCAATCTGTTTATTACATACATCAAGTTTGTTTTTCCCCATTTCCGAAAAGATTTTGTATCTGAATGATAATGCATTCCATCTTGTAATTTTCTGTTATTGTTATCTCTTGCCTAAGCACCTACAACTTTTTTCTATAACACCCGTTGATAGCTCTCGTGCATTATTAAGAACGAGGCACTCTCTCTCTCTCTCTCTCTCTCTCTCTCTCTCTCTCTCTCTCTCTCTCTCTCTCTCTCTCTCTCTCTCTCTCTGGTAAATGTATTGTTATTTTTTTTTATTTTATATGACTTGTGTAATCGAGTAATTCCAGATCGAACTATTTTGTCAAGATGTTAGCATGATTAATTAATGATGAAGTATAAAGGCATAATGGTAGTTCTCTAGCCCACTACTCCATAACTTTATGACATTTATATAGACTGCTTTTCATGTTTATAGCATTTCTTCGGGAGTTTTAGATACTTTTTCATATATGGTTTGGAGATTTTTTTTTTCTAAATTCTTCAGTGATGTGGCACCTGACACCAAACATGAATATGATGAATTTTGGAATATTTTAATAGCATTGGCTTTGAAATTATTCTTCAAAATAATTTTGTATAGGAAAAAACTACAGTATAGAGAAGAAATTAGACATGGAAACCTAGGTTTTATTAAAAGAGAATAACTTATAGATTATAATTTACAGTCTTAAGCCGCTAGCGATGCTGTGAAGTGATTCACCCATGGATTTAGAGAGACGCGTTTTTTTTTTCAGTGCTAAAAAGGCGAAATACTGAAATTAGAGTTATGATGGATGCTCGATGAATGTAAAACCTCCAATTTACATTTCTGGAGTTGCTGAGCACTGAAGAGTTGAAGTTTAGTGTTCTGAGTATGAGTTGTTGATTTTGTCATCTTTTATTATTTGTCATAGCCATTGGTTATGCAATAGGTAAACAATAAATAAACCTTTAAATCTATACGTGATGGTAGGTAAACAAAATGGATTTTGCAGGTTTATAGTTTGAGACCAACTAGGATAAGCTGCACGAAATTATTCCCAGCTTAGTGCGTGGATTAGACTAATCAATGACCAAAATCTCTAGTGAAAGTAAATAATGAAAGCCTACATGGATGATTGGATTTTTAACTGTTATTTTTTAGAGTAGCCCAATGTTTGGCGGGTTAAGATATATAATCCTTATTCTTGGTATAAGAACTCCATTGTTAGTGCAAAGATGTTGTGTTTGACGAAAGATTTTAGGAAGAATGTTCGATGTGAATAACATGAGAACATCGTAACATAGCCGATATGATAACGTCCCTGACTGGTGAACGCCAGTCCCGCTCAAACTTGATAGTTTCCTTGGTCGCTTCAATCTCACCATCCTTTTGAGCTAAGGATGAGGGGTTTGGGGTAGCCTGTAGGTCTAGCTGCTGAGTCCTCAGCAGCAATTGTCTGGCCCTCCTTGATCCTAGCTTGGGTGTTGATGGGGCTTGGGCGCTGATCATATGTATATATATCAGTCTCTAGGGCTTTGTCCTGCTTGATAGGGCAATGTCACTGTCCCTTGCCTCTTTCATGAGCGGTCTATAAACCTTTAAGTGGTCATTTTATTGATATTTTTTCTGAGATTATCTGTGTAGTGACAGGAATGGGCCAAGAGGCTGCATTGCCATAATGTTGAAGATTTCGTGAATTAAACAGGGTTGAAACTGGGAGGATCAATTTTTATCCCTCTAATGTAGAAAGGAGCGGGGAACATAGATAGCATGTCTGATTGATGTCAATGAGTTTGATAAAAATTAAGAAATGGATATCCTGCTCTAGACATGGTTTGGATGATAGAACTTTGTAATCGGGATTGATTGTTGTTTTATTAGTGTATAACATTAGAAAGTTCGATTAAACATAAAGTGAATAAATTTTATTCAATTTTGTGGTATCGAATCTTTTTATTTGTTAGTTTTTAAGGTAATATCTATATCCATCATAGATGGTTACAACTATATGTATATATATATATATATATATATATATATATATATATATATATATATATATATATATATATATATATATATATATATATATATATATATAATGTATGTATGTATGTGTGTGTGTGTATATATCTTTTTTTAATTATTATAATATATCTTTTTCAATGATTATAGAATGTGGATCTTTCAGGAATTATCCATGATCTTTGTCCTGTTGTTATTTATAGGCAGCCCAATGATAGTTAAGGTTGTTTTGGAGAGTGGCTCTCCTTAATATTTATAAGACTTCTGTTTGAGGTCAATATACATGAAGTTTTTTCGTATCACATTGGGTAGATTATTAGAAGTGTAATAATAATAATAATAGAATGAATCTCAGTCGTTTATTAATTCCAAATTTGACTTCCTGATACTGTAATTGTTATCACCGACGTCATTACCTACGTGTGTTATTGTTTCCTTAAGAAAGGATTGTATTTTCTATAGTTTTAAGTGGGGCTATCATCGTCATCATAAATCTCCACATCCTGTCTCTTGTGATGGAAGTTATGATGTAAGGCAGACAATGAACAAACTGCACTGATAGATGGGACATGCAATCGGTGCCGTTTTAAACTGCTCCCAAGTAATTCCAAGAATCAAGGGCCAGGGGGTTTTTGTCAACTGTAGCGGGTTTAGTGGATCTATCTAATACTCGGGAGGAGGGAAGTATACATTTGATGACTCCCTCCGACGTAGAAGTGAGGATATGGGAAGGGAAAGGGACTGTGATAAGTATTAAGGAAAAGGGGCCTTTATGTGCGGGAACCTCCTCGTGAAGATTATAAGTGCCTAAGGACTTTGCTGACAAGTTTTTTTTTTCTTTTTTAATGAACGAAACAGCAACGTCATGTGAAGTAATGTGCGCTGATACTGTGTTGTCTCCCCTCCACCCTCTCCTCTC